>NC_137616.1:48547894-48780394 GCF_963280865.1 Gymnoscopelus braueri | reverse complement strand
CTATCGGTACATAACTCTATCGGTACATAACTCTATCGGTACATTAACTCTATCGGTACATAACTCTATCGGTACATAACTCTATCGGTACATTAACTCTATCGGTACATAACTCTATCGGTACATAACTCTATCGGTACATAACTCTATCGATACATAACTCTATCGGTACATGACTATCGGTACATAACTCTATCGGTACAGAACTCTATCGGTACATAACTCTATCGGTACATAGCTCTATCGGTACATAACTCTATCGGTACATTAACTCTATCGGTACATTAACTCTGACGGCGCTGAGTCGGCCCAAGCAAACTTCGCAACGTTCGGCACGGCAACTCGCTCGCTTTAGCTCGCTCGGTGGTGCCTCACGTCGCTCAAGTTCGCTTGAGACAGCGCGCCTCCAAAACTATACGGGCAAAAAAACAGCCCGCAGTTGTTGTAGGCAGAGGCACTTCCGCATTGGCCACAGAAGGGGGGGTGGGCGTGGTTATAGCACAGGTGGTATAGGCTTTAGTATGTCGAGTTTGAGAACCATGCAAAAATTCAAGTCTCCATGAGGTGACTAATCGATTTTTTGGGTGAACTATCCCTTTAAACTTCTTCTGTATCTGTTAGGGATAGGATTAGTTATAATGGGGCCAGTCGGAATAATGACATGGCTCTGTTTCCCCCCCACAGAGCCCATATATTATATACGTTTTTCAGAAAGCTTTTTATTTTTATTTTTTTTAATCGGCCTCAGGTCTACATGGGTCTAAACTGGGTCTTTCTGCCCCCCCCCCTCTCTCTCTCTCTCTCTCTCTCTCTCTCTCTCTCTCTCTCTCTCAGCGGATGAAGTTCCTGCTCCTGCAGCAGAAGTACCTGGAGTACCTGGAGGACGGCAAGGTCCTGGAGGCGCTGCAGGTGCTGCGAGGCGAGCTGACTCCCCTCAAGTACAACACGGACCGCATCCACGTGCTCAGCGGGTACGAGTATATACCACCGCTGGTCTGACCCGCCCCACGGCCCCCACCACACCTCACATACACCCGTTAATGCCATCGGTTCTTAAAGGGGAATACCACTTATTTTCAACATTGAACTATGTCATTAATACACCTTAAAGCTGTTGTGTGGAAATAAGAACAAAGCGACCCCTCTTCTGTGTTGCCTAGAACTGGAGAATTGATTGTTTGGGTCATGTGATCAGTGACATACGGGAGGTGTGTTCTTTGGCTCCCTCTAGGCTGCTGCATTCACTAGAATGGCCAATTGATTTCAATCATCTACGTGCACAATGTCTTGTGAAATGTGATATATAAGCATAAGGCCATTATAAACTACTACAAGTCACACTGTTTCAGCTGGAAGTGAGATTCCCCATTCTAGTGAATGGTTATGGTGGTCCCTGGCTGAAAATCATTTCACATGGGTGGTCCGTTGGCTAATAGCGTTCAGGGATGGAGGTTCTTCTTGACCGGAAAACGTTGGGAGAGCCACTTCTGGCTATTCAAAAATAGCAAATGTACAAGCTCACAGCGTGTCACTTTGTGCCGTGCTGTGAGCTTGTAGATTTTTAAAAATGTTTGAAATAGTTTGAATAATCTAGATTCTTTTTTAAAAGATAAATCCTCTGTTCTGGGGGTTCCTGGCACAAAACATTTTCAGATGGGGGTCCGCGGACAAATACATATACATTTGGGGGTCATTGACATGCTTGAGAGCCACTGATCCAGGTTACTGCTGTCCGTCACTAATCATGGTCTTCGTGTTAACCACTTAAAGGCCTTAATACTTAGTTGCTCAAGGAAATGGTGAAAATAGCTGATCTAAAAGCTCATAACGTGTCTCATCATGGTGACGTGTTATGATCTTGTAGCTTATAGTTCTGTACTAACATCACCAAAATAGGGATGTCAGGTTGAAAGCTGCCTCGTTCCCAGCCTTGCTTCATCTGAGAAGAGAAAAGCCTGGTCACAACCTGAAGCAGAGAGTGTCAATAGGGGCGGGACTTCTGTTTTTCCTTGTACGTTAGAGATGTGCGGATCGCGGTTTTAGCCGCGGTTGCCGCAGTTAACCGCGGTTTGGGGTGGATTCGGGTCAATCAAATATAATTATGAATTAATATCGGATAAACCGCGGGTGAAATATTGCGGTAAATAAATTAATGACATCTAATATATCTATCCATAAAATAGCTAAATCTCTGCGTGCTTGTGTCTGTGTGAGTGTGTAGAGCAGCCTCTGTGCGATGCCATCACAAAATGCATTGATTTAGCCTATGGAATGTCGGTGCGTCTTTTTTCTTTTTTTTAAACCGGTGCTGCGCTGAACATATAGAGCGCTCTGTATGTTGGATGCCGCATGTATGTTGGATGCCTGTATGTTGGATGCCGCACAGAGTCTGTTCAGCGCAGCAGAGCACGTGCGCTCTGTATATGTTCAGCGCAGCACCAGTTTAAAAAAAAGGAAAAAGACGCACCGACATTCCATAGGCTAAATCAATGCATTTTGTGATCGCATCGCACAACTAATACTTAAACTAACGGGGAATACCAGAAAATAATAATATTTTGACATACGGGAAAAACGGTTGATGCGGATATTTAAATTGGATAATATAATTATTGCGGTTGGATAACGGGTGGATAATTAATTTGTACATGCGGATTCGGGTGACGTGAGAGGCCATCCACGCATCTGTACGTATTTCCCCCGGAAACGTATCTTTTTGGTACCTTGGGCGGTACTTCCGTCAATTTTCGGTACTTCCGCTTAGACACTCGACCGCCTAGGTCTTGCCGAGCCTGGGTTGAAAGTGGTTAATGATGGTATTTCTATTTGACTGTAATCAGCCAGGATTTCCCAAGGCTAACGACTGACTCCTGGGTTGTTGTTTACAGACAATTTGTCCACTAATTTGCCTTCAAAACAATTCTGATAATCCAATGTTCTGAGACACAGGTGACCTGCAGTCTGTTAATAATTAGCTTCTCCTAATAACTGTGCTACTGTAAGTAGCTTTCCATATGTACAGCAGTGGTGGACAAAGTATTCACATTTTTTTAATTGAGTAAATACTGTAATGTAGAAATACTATGTTTACAAGTAAATGTCTGAAATTCAAAATTTACTTGAGTACAAAAGTATTGGTATCAAAATGCACTTGAAGTACCAAAAGTAGAAAGTACTCATCATGCAGAATGTCCCATTTCACAAGTTTTCTAATATAGTATAACATGTATAAAAATCCTTTGAAAATAGCAGATCTACAAGCACACAATGCGTCGCATTGCGAGCTTGTAGATCGGTTATTTTCAATGGGTTGAAGTGGTTAATGTATGTTTTTGTAATAATAAAGTAACTAGTAACTAAAGTTTTATAATAATTGTAGTGGAAGTAGAAGTACAATATAGTACCCCAGTAAAGTAAAACAATACCTCACAATTTTACTTTAGTACAGTACTTGAGTAAATGTACTTAGTTACTTTACGCCACTGATGTACAGCCGTCTTACTTACACTAGCCAGGCCATGCGACCCATAGAATCAATTCCCAAATCAATGAAAACGGTCCTAATCGATGGCAGCTGTGTTTCTCTGCAAACAAGGGAGCATCGCGCCAGACTTCATTATCTCATCAATTAGCTGAGATGGATCAGTGGCGTACCAGCCACCTGTCAAGCCCAGCGGTCTTATCATTCTGTCAGTCACATTGACAAGAATGTGTTATTGATCTGTAATTGTTTGGTCAATCAGCTGTTTTCCCGTTGAAACGTCTTTATCCTCTTTCTTTATCTTCCTGTGCTGTTGGAAGAGCAGCTCGTTGCTACAGGGACTGTGTTTTCACTAATGGCCGCTTTCGGGACCCTGTTTACCTTTTTTTTTTTGTATTTGGGAAGGCGGTATCCAGGGTCCCTTGACCGTCAATCCACTCTCCCATGTACCCACTGGTACCACCGTCTGGTCCCGGACAAATATAACGTTGCTTAACACATTCCATGCCAGAGGTTAATATCATAATGTACTCACTAGTGCCAGCGTTTTATTGTTGTTTTTTTTGTTTTTTTCATGTCGCCACAGACCTCGCTAAATAAGTTAAAAGTGCGCGTTCATTTGGTTCTAAACACACAGGGGATCTGTGTGAAACGGCCAGCGAAAACCCTTTCCAAATCCGAGCCGCCATCTTGAAGATACAGGGGTGAACGCTAAACAGTGATCAGCGAGGAGAAAAACAACAACCGAGATAATGGAGTTTTAGACAGGATCCCAGACAGGAAGCGGATACGATCGGAAAAAAACGGAACCCGAATAATTCCGTTTCCGGTGGTGCTACCGGAAACGGAAGTGGATCAAAAATTTCAGAAAGTGCACTTTTTGTTCATTTCGAGAAAAAGAAAAAAAAACACCGGTTCGCGTAGATCTACGCGATTGGCACGTGGCGGCTTTAAATAGGTTCGCGTAGATCTACGCGATTGGCAGTCAATGTGTTAAGTGTTGCAGAGATTTTTCAAAGATGCCCCCAAATGCAGTAGGCTCCCGCGAAAACATGCGTTAATCGGCGCTGATCGGCGTTGCCCTTAAACATTTTTTACACTTCCCATGTCCCACCTCCCCGCATTGTGATTGGCTAGCTGGCTAGAATTTTCCTTTACTTTTTGTCCTAATATCTAACACAAGTCCTTTATTTTGTAATTAACAAAGCTAAAAACATTGGACCATAACAGGAGTTATTAAATAGACCCACGCCAGCATTAAAAACATACATTATAAAGCATGTACGAGCTCGGCCAATCAGAAGCAGTAAACGTAGGACGCGCAGCCAGCCAATCACAACAATTATTGATCTCATCAGCTGTTTTCCCGTTGAAACGTGCTCTTTCTTTATCTTCCTGTGCTGTTGGCAGAGCAGCTCGTTGCTACAGGGACTGTGTTTTCACTCAGGCTGAGTGATGGAAGAAGTACTCACATGTTTTACTCAAGTAAAAGTATCAATAGCCTACTGTAGAAATAGTCTACATAGTTACATAGTTAAGTACAAGTCCGGTATTCAAAATTGACTTGAGTGAAATTATAAAAGTATCGGCATCAAAACGTACTTAAAGTACCAAAAGTAAAAGTACTCATTATGCAGAATGTCTCATTACACAAGTTTTCAATTATAGAAAATGTATAAAAAATCCTTTTGAAAATAGCAGATCTACAATCAAAGCGACGTGTTGTTGTGAGCTTGTAGATTGGCTATTTTCAAACTGCCAAAGTAGCCTATATGTAGGGCTTAAGTGGTTAATGCATTTTTGTAATCTGTATCTACAAAGTAACTAAAGGTTAAAATAAAATTGTTGTGGAGTAAAAAGTACAATATTTGCTTCTGAGATGTAGTGGAGTAGAAGTAAAGATGTATACAATTTGAAATACTCCGGTAAATACAACAATCCTCAAAATTGTACTTAAGTACAGTACTTGAGTAAATGTACTTGTTACTTTACACCACTGCTCAGGCAGTTCTGTATTTGTAACCAGGTTGTAAAATATTCAGGTTAGGAAAAAAACTAAAGAATCACTTCTCCTTCTCTTTGGTATAGATTGTTGGTTGCACATACATTTAGAGTACATTGAGTTCCTCTTACTGTGTGGATGTATTCATATTATTAATAACATTGCTTTTGGCAGTGACTTCCACAATGAATGAGCATGGTTTCAGTCTTAGAAGTTAGTTGGGTGCAGAGTAGCTCTGGTCCATAGCTTTAGAAGAGGAAGAGTTCTCCTTAACGCTATGTTACTTGGGAGCTGTTGCTCGCACACCCGTGGTAGGGCAGCCTCTCGTCTGTAGTAAAAAATAAAATAAAATACACTTTCGCTACTCTTTTTGGATAGAAAATCAAATGTTTTAGTTACTCCACTGCGCCCTCTACAGATCTGGTCAATGGAATCTTTCTATTGACCAGATTTTTCCTTCTGGTGAAATAATTTATTTTCTGCCCCTTTTCTGAAAAAATCTAAAATGACACAGTATGCCTTCCCGGGCTGAATGGGTTAACTACTTTCATTTGTCATTATCGGCACAAATGTTCCAGGGGGTCCCCAGCAAATGTAGTCAACATAGCGTCACAATCATTTTAACCACTTTAGCCATTTATACGTTGGATATTCAAAAACAGCATATCTTTCCAGATCACAGCGTGTCTAGTCGTGTCATGCTGCAAGCTTGTAAATCTGCTATTCTTGAAATGTTTTGGAAGGTTTTTTTTATATACATAAATCTCTTCTGGGGGAAGCCCCTTTGACTATCTTAAATATATGTGTGTGTGTGTCGTCTCTCTGTAGATATCTGATGTGCAGCCATGCTGAGGACCTGCGAGCCAAGGCAGAGTGGGAGGGCAAAGGCACAGCCTCACGATGCAGACTCCTGGACAAACTACAAAGTGAGGAGATGCACCGCCACACCACGCAAAACACCACACCACTCACTCACAACAATACTCCATTATGTTATTCGCTGTCGGGTGGAAACCTTGTAGTCAGGGGATATTAAAAAAATCTTGGAATAAATTCACCAATGTGTTTGTAAAGGTGTCTAGTAACACATCTCACAAAGACTGAAATGCAGTTTCCCTAGGAGAATTTTTGACAGCTCCTTAAAGTTGGGGTACCCACCATAACCTTGGTAAAAAAAAAATCTAAATTTAATTCTGTTTTAAGTAGCATGTTGTAACGGTTTAGCTTTGTTTGGGGTTTGGGGTGCCAGTTAGGTCAAGCCTAACACGAATTTAGTCCAGCTTGGACAAAAAACGCCTTTAAAAAAAACCAACCTTACACAGGATTTGAATGCACACTTAGAACCAAAATGCAGAACCAAATGAACCTCAAAACCTATAACCAGGGATGGATTAGACACAAAAGAACACCTTTAACTCAACAATAGAAGGAAACACACAATAGAATGAAACACACAGACACAAAAATAACTCAGTTTGACTTTGTATTGTAAATAGGCTCCAGCCCACACCCGAAATCCAGTCCACAGTTTGCCTAATGCCACACAGGTTTAGTGTCAGTTCAATGCAGACAGTCAATATTCCCAATCCACTGTTCCTTCAAATCAGGTAATTTACAAATGTATGAAAACCTTTGGTTAACCAAAACAAAATAAAAGAACAAAAGAAAATGCCCCACGGCCTTTACCGTGGTGAACAAACGAAAATAGGGCAACCAGTGTACCGTGTGTGTGTGTGTGTGGGAGAGGGGCAGATCCAGGAATCCACTCCGTTTTTTCCAGTCAGCCCAGCTGGCTGCTCCGCTGCTGGTAAACAAACAAACTGCACGGCACGGCACGGCACGGAACGGAAACTCACAAGGGTTTAACAGCTTGGGGTTTGCGTCCTCCACAAGGATCCGGACGTTTTGTAGTTTGCACAACGGACAACGCGGACTTTTTAACGCGGTCGCGGGTGGTTTCCAGGGACGTCTGCTCTGCTTCACTATCACACAGTGACTGACACGGAGGACGCCATCTTGGCTAGTCCATTCATAAAACGTGAGTAACGTGGGGGTGTGACGGAAACTGCACGTTACCGTCTGTACATGGCTCGTGGGCGTGGATAACCGTAGTGGTGTGTGCATGGGGGTGTGTGTGCGATAGCTGATCGCTACAATGTGAGGTGTCAAACTAGGGTGTTTTTATGATTCTGAATCCATTGCAAGCATTTGTTTTGCACCAAAACCACTCCTTGGGCTAAAAACGGCCCAATCTCAATGGGCTTTTTACACAAAAAGTATACCTGGAAAAGGATGGCTATGGCCAACACATTGGCGAAGATTTTTTTTGGTAAGGAATTTATTCCAAGATTGGAAAATATTCTGCTAATATCCCCTGACTATTGTATGTCCGAATCCGTTACTTTTTGTGACCTCTGACCTCCGTCTCCCTGTTGTCCTGCAGCATATCTGCCTCCCTCTGTGATGCTGCCTCCCCGGCGTCTACAGAACCTCCTACGTCAGGCGGTGGAGCTCCAGAGGGATCGCTGCCTCTACCACAACACCAAGCTGGACAGCAGCCTGGACTCTGTGTCTCTGCTGCTGGACCACGTCTGCAGCCGGTCAGTAACTCACTCCTCTCTCTCTGATGGATTGTAAATAAATACACTAGCCTAAAGCACCCTGTGACAGCAACAGCAGCAGCAGCCAGTGGACTCTCTGAACACCCAGGTGTTTCACCGTCCCGGACGGGCATGGGTTTAGCAGGAAATAGCAGCAGTGTTGATCTCGTCGACTACTAAATGACGAAAAAATGACAAACTACTATGATGACTAAAACTAAGACTAAATATATTGACAATTTCGTCAACAAATAAAAACTAGAGTAAAATGTCAGTGAGGGATCTAGTGGAGAAGAGATCCAGTAGAACTAAAAGACAAGTCATTTTATGTTTGGTTGCGCTCGGTTGTTGCGCTCTGAAAAATAGCAGATCTACGAGCTTGTAGATCGGCTATTTTCAGCATGCAACCAAGTGTAAAATCAGCCACTGCGACACCATCAAGGCACCGCCAAGATACATTTTAGTCGACTAAATCAACTGTAGATTTAGTCGACTATAATCATATGATATTCAGTTGACTAAAACTAGACAAACTAAGACTTTTCAGATGACTAAAATATGACTACAGCTAAATGGAATAGCTTAGCTTAGCTCGACAAGCCGACCCAATGCTAGCCGATGGGAACGCGCGTGAACGTGCTGCATCACTCACACAACACTGTGTGTGTGTGTGTGTGTGTGTGTGTGAGTGACGCAGGACGTAAGGGGGCGGTGCCCTGGTGAAACACCAGTTTTATTTTGCCAGACCCAAGGGGTCGGCTTACATGAGGCTTTGTACCTGTTTCGTCCATACATGGGCATGGTCACTTTGTCCGCCGGCCCCAGCCAAAAAAAATTCTGTCCCCCAAAAAAGTCTGTCCATACATGGGCATAGAAGGGACACATGTCGTGCGAAGCCCGGCCATTCAGATTTCAACCACTAGGGGCATGGTCACTTTGTCCCCCGGCCCCAGCCAAAACAGTCTGTCCCCCTTTCGTCCCCTTTCGTCACGAACTATTCATGACATCATTATTATGTCACAAGTATGTAATTAAGTAAAGCTCATCAACCACTGTACTCTTCATTCTGGGTCTGGCAGAACCAGGTCTCCTGGTCTTGTTTTAGGGAGTCTTTGCAAGGTTCTATGTCAGGAGCTATGGCAAAACTCCTGAGGAGTCTGAGGGTCATGTTAGGATGGGATTCCTCCTGGTCTGCTAAGATGAGTTCACTGTCTAATCCCATGACCCCAGGCTGTAGGCAGTCTCTACCTCTTAGCCTAGTAATCCAATCTAACTACTGTGTAATATTAATATGATTATACTACATTATATGCTATGAATATAACATGGCTGTACATGTATTGTGCACCTGAAAAAAAACATTGCTTGACTGTCATTGTTTGTTCAGTTCATTATCACGTTGCTCTGCATGCCTATGCTATATTGTCACGTTTCTTTTTGACTTTTTAATGTCCATTGAAGGTTTTTTTTTTTTTATTAGCTTTAATCACAGCATGTTAAAGAAATAATTAACCCAAACTACTGGGTGAACTACTCCTTAAGACACTCTTTGCTCTGACCTGTTCAAAACCAGATGAAGTTAGAGACTCTGACCTGTTGAAAACCAGATGAATTTAGAATCTCTGGCCTGTTCAAAACCAGATGAATTTACACTGTGTGACCTGTTCAAAACCAGATGAATTTAGACTCTCTGGCCTGTTCAAAACCAGATGAATTTAGACTCTCTGACCTGTTCAAAACCAGATGAATTTAGACTGTGTGACCTGTTCAAAACCAGATTAATTTAGACTCTCTGGCCTGTTCAAAACCAGATGAATTTAGACTCTCTGGCCTGTTCAAAACCAGATGAATTTACACTGTGTGACCTGTTCAAAACCAGATGAATTTAGACTCTGGCCTGTTCAAAACCAGATGAATTTAGACTCTCTGACCTGTTCAAAACCAGATTAATTTAGACTCTCTGGCCTGTTCAAAACCAGATGAATTTACACTGTGTGACCTGTTCAAAACCAGATGAATTTAGACTCTGGCCTGTTCAAAACCAGATGAATTTAGACTCTCTGACCTGTTCAAAACCAGATGAATTTAGACTCTCTGGCCTGTTCAAAACCAGATGAATTTAGACTCTCTGACCTGTTCAAAACCAGATGAATTTAGACTCTCTGGCCTGTTCAAAACCAGATGAATTTAGACTCTCTGACCTGTTCAAAACCAGATGAATTGACTCTCTCTCTCCTTCCTACAGGAAGCAGTTCCCTTGCTACACGCAGCAGATCCTGACAGAGCACTGTAACGAGGTCTGGTTCTGCAAGTTCTCCAACGACGGAACCAAACTGGCCACCGGCTCCAAAGACACCACGGTCATCATCTGGCAAGTGGATCCGGTGAGTGTGATGGGAGAGCTGCAACCACACACACACACACTACCTCTAAAGCAGGGGTCTTCAACTTTTTCAGGCCAGGGACCCCCTAGCTGAGAGAGAGATGAAGCAGGGACCCCCCTCTATATAACTAAACTAAACAAAAATTAGGTCTGCTCTTTTTTTCCCCTACACCTTTACCTCTTTGCCAAAAATAGCAGATCTACAAGCTCACAACGCCTCGCGCTGCGAGGCGTTGTGAGCTTGTAGATCTGCTATTTTTGGCTAAAGTTCTTCTCAGAAAAGGGATGCTAGGGTTCTTGAAATGGTTAAGGTAAAAAAAAAAAAAACTATCACACAAAGATTTGGCGGACCCCCTGTACTAACTCTGAGGACCCCCTGTACTAACTCTGAGGACCCCCTGTACTAACTCTGAGGACCCGCTGTTAAAGACCCCTGTTCTAAAGCAGAACCCTTTTCATATCAAGGCCCATTATTTATTCGGCATTTGAGCCACGGAACCACCGTTTGATGAGATTTAGCCTCTCAGACCCAAGACTAATATTTTGTTATTGTTTGATACGATTTTGTCCCACAGTTTGTCTTCACAACTTTGTCCACAATTCCATCCATGCTGTGTTGATGTGGTAACGTGGGAGAGACAACAGGCAAACGTTGATCAAAATGACAATTCTTTAATTAAGTAATGCAGATGTTTAACAATAATTTAACTCTTGAGAGTGTAAAATGATGGTAAAATGTTTTTTTTTTTAATAAAAACAATTTACAATTTAGGCATTTAGCAGATGCTCTTAACACATTGCGTGCTAATCGCGTAGATCTACGCGAAGTGGCCTTTTTTTTCTTCTTTTTTCTCGCAGGTTCACATTTCATTGTAGGCCTCCCCCGCAGTGACACATTTCATTGTAGGCCTCCCTCACAGTGACACATTTCATTGTAGGCCTCCCTCGCAGTGACACATTTCATTGTAGCACACCCAGAAACGGAAATATCCGTATCCGGAGATTTTCGTTCCCACCCGCTTCCACTCTAAATCTTCCCCTAATCCTCCATTATCTCGGTTGTTGTTTTTATTCCTCGCTGATCGCCGTTTAACATAAACCGTGACAACTTCAAAATGGCCGATCGCCGATCGAAACGGTCTTCTCTGGGCCACTCACACAGCTACCCTGTGTGTCTACAAACAGTTTAACGCGCTATCTTAAGGTATTTAGCGAGGTCTGTGGCGACGTGAAAAAAAACAACAATAAATCGCTGGCACTGGTGAGTACGTTATGATATTAAACTCTGGCGTGGAATGTGTCAAGCCAGAGCGAGTTACAGTAAGCAAGGACAACAAGATAATACATCAAATGCATAGAAATGGTAATCTAATAATAAAGTAATACATAAGTAAACCAATAATCTAATGATAAACTAATGCATAAGTAAACCAAGAACATATCATCAGCCTGTACATTGCAACTATACACACTATAGGATACCAGGTCAACAATGACCTGTCATCTGTCTACATAACATGATATCTTAGTTACATTTTAGCCTTTGCATAATCCTGCAAGGTGTTCAAGGCCATAGGACAAGTGCTACGGGCTGAGATGGAGTCTGAAGAGGAGAGTCTTCAGATTACAGCAGAAGATTGGTAGAGAGTCTGCAGTTCTAACTGCAATGGAGAGTTTGTTACATAGTTTGGGAGCCAGAAGGGAGAAGAGTCTGGGACGTGTGGAGCGTTGACCAGGATGTTTTAGCGAAGGTTCTGTCAGCTTCCCTGTGTTAAGCTGATCTGAGAGAGCTGGAGGGGTTGTAGGGTTGGATCAGGCTTTGAGGATACGGGGGTGCCGTACCTTTTGGTTGCTTTGTAGGACAACGTCAGTGTTTTGTACTCTGTGTGGGCAGTAACTGGGAGGGAGTGGAGAGAGTGGAGAAGGGGGGGGGAGACATGTGAACATGTTGGCTGGTTGAAGACCCAAGCGTGCTGTGGCATTCTGGATCATTTGGAGAGGCACATGCTGGGAGGCCAGTAAGGAGAGAGTTACAATAGTCAAGTTTGTATACGACTGATGTCTGGATAAGGAGCTGGGCTGACACTGACTCTGACTCCTGGGTGAGGAAGGGTCTGATCCTTCCAAACAGGGTCGTACCTGTGCATTTCAGGCTCGGTCTGTCTTGTTCCATTTCACTTTTCTCAAAGACAAAATTGACTTTAAATATTTGTGTGTGTGTGTGTGTGTGTGTGTGTGTGTGTGTGTGTGTGTGTGGGTACTAGGAGAGCCACCAACTGAAGCTGCTGCGGACCCTGGAAGGTCACGCCTACGGAGTCTCCTACTTAGCCTGGAGCCCCGACGACACCTACCTGATCGCCTGCGGACCTGACGACTGCTCCGAACTCTGGCTCTGGAATGTCCAGGTAACACACACACACACACACACACACACACACACACACACACACACACACACACACACACACACACACACAGACACACACACACAGGCTCTGGAATGTCCAGGTAACACACGTGGATTAAAGTTCTCAGTCGCCACAATTGATTTCATTTATTGTGATTCCATAGACTCCAGCAGCATGTCTTCTATGGGAGCATGTTGTTGCGCAGCGAAAATAGCATAAAATATCTACAAGCTCTCAATGCGTCTGTGATGCATTGAGAGCAAAAATGTCAATACTAGCTGCAGTATATATATATATATATATATATATATATATATATATATATATATATATATATAGGTATATCTAAGTGTTCATGTAAGTGTTGCCATGTCGTAATATTGTAGGTGTTGGCCTGCTATTAATATGCTGATAACCTCAAACCCCTAACATAAATGATAGCAGTTCCAACAAAGCCACTAGGCTGAATGAGAAAATTAAGCCATACCAATGAATCGGCACTGAATAATTATCAGCATGGTATTGCTTTAATTATATTATAATAGCAGGTCACAATAACACACACACACACACACACACACACACACACACACACACACACACACACACACACACACACACACACACACACAGGTTTGGTACTCTGTCCTGAATTAAATCCATTATTTTGTCAGATTTCTTCTCTCAAGGTGGCGGCTGTGGGCAGCCTTGAAAGGGCTGGGGGAAAAAAAATCTGTTTCCCAACATGCGTACCTAGATTCACCAGTAAATGGTGGTACGTAATTATAAGTAGGTTATACGGTTGCTCAGGTGGGCCAAAATCAGCTGAACTGGTACTCTGTACCGGCCTAATGCAAGCTTTGTCTGGAAATGGGTGTGTATACAACAGAGTATTTTGAGCACAGCCCAACTCGACCATTGGACTCAACAGTGTGGCAGTCAGGGTAGCCTCATGTATAATGTGATTTTCAGACCATCAAACTGCAGATGGTTGAGTCCCTTTGGCTGTAATAAAAATGTGCGTTTTTTTTTTTTCATTTACTCCACTGGCATTGTCCATTGTCAGGCTTTGGCTAAACAACAGCTCGGTACCAAGCTCCACAAAGTC
This sequence comes from Gymnoscopelus braueri, assembly GCF_963280865.1. Classification (NCBI taxonomy): domain Eukaryota; kingdom Metazoa; phylum Chordata; class Actinopteri; order Myctophiformes; family Myctophidae; genus Gymnoscopelus; species Gymnoscopelus braueri. The sequence goes on along the minus strand of NC_137616.1, from coordinate 48,766,412 downwards.
CTAGATCAGTGGTTTTCAACAGGTGGTCCGGGGACCCCCAGGGGTACTTGAGGGGGTTCCAGGGGGTCCCCAGCTAAATGATGGATAGGAACCAAATGGACCCTTATGGGTCTGTAACTCTGAGAGTGTACAAATGGACCCTAACCAAATGGACCCTAACGGGTCCATTTGGTTCCATTTGTACACTCTCAGAGTTACATTAACATTGACTTTACAATATGAATTGGGGTCCCAGAGATACAAATGCCATTAAATGGGGGTCCGTAGCCTAAATGCATGTCAAACTGGGGGTCCTTGAAATTAAAATGGTTGAGAATCACTGCTAGAGCCGTAAAAAATAATCTTCTCTTATGGGGGTCCCTGGCATATCTTTTCAAATGGGGGTCCGCGGGCTAATAAGTGTCAATTTGGGGGTCCTTGACATGAAAAAGTTTGAGAACCACTAGTCCTAGATGACGGTTAAAGATGCATCGGCACATGAATAAATATTCCCAGTATGAGCATTGTGAGTCATGTCGGTGCTTATAGACAAGGCGATGAATGACTTTACTCCTTTTTAGTTGAGTGTAAAAAATCCCCTACAAGGTCCATGACCCTCTCAGTGTGCAGCGCTGATGCAAAGGGGTGAGGCCACGTATAAACGGGGTCCTTGTGGTACGTGCTTTAGGTTTACACACCCGCTGCCTCCATTGCAGCGGCAAAGGGCAAAGTTCGGGCCACACCACATAAATTAAAATATTTATATCCGGTTATTCTTTTTATTTATTTGTTTGGGCCGGATTGGACCCCGGATTGCAGGCTGGAAGTTGTGACACCCCTGATCTAAACTTTAAGTAAACGGGAGTTGTATCTGTGTGTGTCTATGTGTATTCCAGTTCCTGTTTAACCACTTAAGACCCTATACTTCATTGTACAACAAATAGCTCACATTTCACATCACTGAGGTATCTTTTAGATCTTGTTTTGACCATGTTTCACCTGTGTGTGTGTGTATATATATATATATACCGACATGCCCAAAGATAGGGAGAGAGAGCAGGTTGAAAGTGGTTCATGCCAGTGGTTCTCTAACGTTTTGATGCCACGGACCCCCAAATTGAAAATGTTTTGTGCCAGGGACCCCCAAAAGAGAAGATATTTGTTTTTAAAAAAATGCAATAGTATTTAAAAACACTTTCAAGATTTTTCAAAAATGTTCAAAAATAGCAGATGTACAAGCTTTTTCAAATAGCCAACATATAAATGGATAAACATATAAATGGATAAAGTGGTTAACGTTTTTGTGACGCTATATTAACTAATTAAGCCGGGGACCCCCTCAAGGACCCTGGGACCAATGGTTTATGCGTGTTGTCCTCTGTCCAGTCACATTTATAAATCGAGAGCTTTTATAGCTGTGAATTTCATATGAGGGGAGGATGGGGGGGGGAGGGGAACAAACGTCTGCCTCCTGCCTGACAGATAAAAGCAGCCTACAGACCGTGTACTCAATGACCTCTCCTTGTCTGACCCCTCCCCTCTCTCTCGCTCCCACCCCCCCTCCCACTCCTTTTCTTCTGGTTCTCCTCCCCTCCCCCCTCCCTTCATCTCTGCCTCCCTTCCTTCCTCCATTCACCCCCACCCCTCCCCCTGGTGGCCAGACGGGTGAGCTGCGGACGAAGATGTCCCAGTCCCACGAGGACAGCCTGACCAGCGTGGCCTGGAACCCCGACGGCAAGCGCTTTGTCACCGGGGGACAGAGAGGACAGTTCTACCAGTGTGTAAGTCATGACACTTTATTCCATGCTCTGTGTGTGTGTGTGTGTGTGTGTGTGTGTGTGTGTGTGTGTGTGCGTGTGCGTGCGCGCTCTACAGGGGTGATGCAACTTTGATGATGGAGACAGGGGCCACTTTATTTCCACACTCACTCCAGGGGGCCACGTTTCATATACTGTACAGAAACCTCTTATCTCCCGTATGTTAACTTTTTTCGTAAAATTAATCGCCATTCTATGTCACACAAAAGTTGAAAAAATAGCCGATCTACAAGCTCAAAACGCGTCGCACTGCGACGCGTTTTGAGCTTGTAGATCTGCTATTTTTGAATTGGAATCCTGATTTTGTTTTTGTTATTTTTGAATTAGAATCCTGAAAAGTAACATTTCAAATGCATTTAGTTCTACTTATGTTGACATTATGAACTTAAATACAAATACAAGACAATAGAATTTTAATACTAGTCATTAAGCTACTAATATAGACTGAAGTAATTAAAGCGGGTCATGTTTGGAATTGTAAACGGCTGAAATCAATAATATATCAATATTCCGATATTGACCTGCAGGGCTGCACTAAGTGAAGGTGGGGGCCGCATGTGCCCCAGTTGCCCACGTATGGTGTACTCTGTGTATTTGTATTACTACTATACTGCGGAATGCACTCCCCAAAACTCTCAGAGAAGCCCCCCCCCACCCTCCAAACCTTCCAAACCGCTCTAAAAATTCACCTCTTCAATATGGCTTTCTCCACTGTTTTTAATTGATTTTATGCCTTAACACATTGAGTGCCAATCGCGTCGATCTACGCGAACCTACTTAATTGCGCAGCGTGCCAGTCGCGTAGATTTACGCGAAGTGGTATTTTTTTTTTTTTTTTTTACTCGCAGGCTCACATTTCATTGTAGGCCTCGGTCACGACACATTTCATTGTAGCACCACCGGAAACGGAATTATCCGTATCCAGAGATTTTCGTTTCCATCCGCCTCCACTCTAAAGCGGAAACTAAATCTCCATTTTCTCGGTTGTTGTTTTTCTCATCGCTGATCTCGCTGTTTAACATAAACCGCTGTAGCTTCAAGATGGCGGATCGCAGATCGAAACGGTCTTCGCTGGGCGTCTCACACAGATCCCCTGTGTTATTTACAAACAGTTGAACGCGCGATTTTAACGGATTTAGCGATGTCTGTGGCGACGTGAAAAAAACAAAAAAACAACAATAAATCGCTGGCACTGGTGAGTACATTATGATATTAAACTCTGGCGTGGAATGTGTTAAGGTCCTTACACACCGGGGCCATTTTTTCATGCGAATAATACGTTTAAAAAAAAAAGAAAAAAAGTAAAGTCAATGCCAGCTTCCACATCAGTTTCGTGGAGCGAAAAAGCGTCTTTTATTTATTCGGACCCAGTCCGAATTTTGCGTATATTCGCATAATCGCCGGTGTGTAATGACCTTTAGTCTTAGCCTTTTCTTAGTGTATTTTTCCTAATAAAGTAGATTTTATTTTGTTGTCCCCCCCCCGTACTCAGAAAAGCGCTATATAAATTTGAGATATCATTATTACTATTATAGTTGCGAGGGCCAAATGTCCCCATAAGTATAGAAGCATGTGAGAAATAGACCTGGAATATGGTCCTCACAAGAAAATGTTTTTATGGTAAAAAAAATATATATATACAGGCTTACAATGGGGAAATGATTCAGGTTGGGGTTAGGATTAGACGTTTAGGGGGGTCTTAGGGTCTGAGTTATGGCCCATTTATTATTGGCTGCACGCCAGCGTTGTTGTAGTGCAACACGTTGTGAGCTTGTAGATCTGCTATTTTTGGCTTTAGGGCTTGATGTTAAAAATGGTGTAATAAAAACATGTACAAATGGCATTCATAAAATCAGCCTGATAAAATGTTCTATACTTGTGTGTGTGTGATGTGAGTCCATAGGAGACGTGTGTGTGTGTGTGTGTGTGTGTGTGTGTGTGTTTGTTTGTTGTTGGTCTCTTTGTGTATCTGTCAGTGTCACTTCAAGCCTTAAGGTGCTTAACACTGCGAGGTCATTAGGTCATGACTCACATCCTCACAGAACGCCAATATTACCCTGCGATTCTTATTCAGAAACCACAAAAAAAACATCAACCTGTGTGTGTGTGTGTGTGTGTGTGTGTGTGTGTGTGTGTGTGTGTGTGTGTGTGTATGGCATCAACTACTGTATATGAATAGATTGATGTGAAATATTCACCAACACATTAGTGGATGGTTTATTCATCCCGGTGTGTATAAAGACCCATGATGTCACTTATGTTTTCTGTGTGTGTGTGGCGATGCTGGGGGAGGGGAGAGAGTGTGTGTTGCTGTGGTTCAGGACGAGGAATGTGACGGACTGTGTGCACATCGCCCCCCACGCGCACGCGCACACACACACACACACAGTGTGTTGCGATGAAGAATAGATCCCTGACTCCTCCCACCTATTGATGCGTCTGTGCAATGAACCCACTGAACCTTTAAGGACATGTTGTTTACCATGCCTGTGTGTGTGTGTGTGTGTGTACGTATATTTGTGTGTTATTGACCATGATGGGGGTGGAGGTTTCATCTTATGTTCTAACATGTAAACAACAGTTACGAAATGTTTATTAAAAAAAGAAGGTTTTATCCTTTGTAGATGCAAACACATTTGCAAACATGCACGTTTCTGTAACCGACGGCTAAATTCAGTTTCAGATTCAGCGTGAGCAAATGTAATCGTTCTGGTTAACAGTCATAGCTGTTTTGACTCGTGCCAAATTGCCGTTGATAGGTAAATCGATTGAATTTGTATTTTTCAGCGTGAGGCTTTTGTTCTCCCACACTCATGGTTCGTTTATTTAATCATCTAACGAGGTGCCATTTTTAACCCATTAAGACGCGGATGAGAGCCACGCTGAAGCTGTGTGAGGTCGACAGAACAATTCATATTTGATTCATACCTGGTTGCGTTTGCTGTCCTGTGACGCAAATACAAGCTCGGATCTATAAGCAGTGAGCTTGTAGATCGGCTATTTTGGGAATGGAACGCCCTTATTATTATTTTCGAAGATATTTTGGGGACTTTCTCTGCCTTTATTGATAGCATACACGACTACAGTATATAGACAGCAAAGGTTTATTTTTTTCTCTTACACAAATCCAGTATTTTCTGCTCTTATTTTTTTTTTGCAAGAATGTGTTTTCTATCCTCTTTTCAATACAGTAGCAAATGACTGAACACTTTTTTTAAATATCAATTCTCTTACAAAGATCCTGTATTTTCTTCTCTTTTTTTGTATGCGCCCTCTGCTGTTTGCATCGCGCTATGGTTTTTAAATTAAATCGATTTAAATCGTCACCAGTTTGAATCGATTTCAGTCGATTTACGCTAAATCGTTACTAGGACTGTCAGAGTTATTACATCATCGTCTAATCGCAATTATTTTGCATAATCGTCATAGTTGTTTCCATGTTGAAAGGTTTTCACACATTTTCAAATAAAAAAAATAGCGGTTGTGACGCGTCGTGAGCTTGTAGGTCAGCTATTTCTGCTATTTTTACGTTATTTGAGTGACAATTAATCGTCAACTTAACCCATTAAGAACTGAGGTCCATTCTTACTTATGTCTTCTAAATCCTAAATCTGAAAAACGTATGTTTCTATATCAGTGTTTCTCAAACCTTTTCATGTCAAGGACCCCCCAAAATTATATGTATTTGGCCGCCGACCCCCATCTCAAAATATTCTGTTCCAGGGACCCCCCAGAAGCAAAGATTTGAGTTAAAATGTTTGCTTTAAAAGAATATAAATATATTAATTTGCACACATTTTCTCGATTTTTCAAAAATAGCAGATCTACAAGCTCATAGCGCGGCACTCGGTGCCGCGCTATGAGCTTGTAGATCTGCTATTTTTGAATAGCCAAAGTGTAAAATAATGCTTTTTTTAGCGACAGCAACGATATTTCAAATCGTTGCCGTCGGGGCAGCCATTCAATCCAACTGAATTGAAAGTAATTGAATTGAATGTAATGTGATTGAATGTAATGCAATGTAATTGAATGTGATGTAATGTAATTGCTGTTTTTAAATGATTTCCATCATGTGTTTGTGTTTTCCAGGACCTGGACGGGAACCTGTTGGACTCGTGGGAGGGGGTCAGGGTGCAGTGCCTGTGGTGCCTGAACGACGGCCGGACGGTGCTGGCGTCAGACACGCACCAACGCATCCGCGGTTACAACTTTGAGGACCTTACGGACAGAAACATGTGCGTAAGGTCCTATCTCACCCCCCCCTCCCTCCCCTTCCCCTCAACATGTATTCAGGATATCGTCGCTGTCGGGGGCAATAACCTCTCGCCTCCATATTTTATCTTATTGTGTTTTTTTTCATTAACACATTGACTGCTAGGAATTAATTAATTAAGTCATCCGCCAGCGTTTTTACTAATCTTCCAAGACCCACAGATGTCTGGGGGGAGGACGAGGGTCTCTTCTATGATCCGGAAAAGAAAAAACGTAACCGCCACCTTCCGTTCTTTACTTATCGGCAGTTGAATATAGCTTGTTTTCACCAAAAACGCAATCTGGGAAAAGAAATCGGAGATACATTTATTTTTTATAAATCTGATAACGTTAGATGACGTTGTAATTTGTTTAGATCACGTGATGTCCAGGTGTTTTCTTCTACGGGAGTCCCAGGATCAGTCGCATGTTGCGGGAAGAGCGCTCTCTATCGTAATCACTGAAAACACCGACTGACGTCTATGGAAGTCAATGGCAGTCAATGTGTTAATTAACTCATTGGCCGCCATTATCGCATTAATGCGATCTAATAAATAGCGCGCCTGGCCGCCAGGATCGCATTAATGCGATCTATGGTCTTTATTGATCTTTATGCTCTGATCACGCTATTCTGTTATGAATCAGGCTAAGTTTCAGGTTCCACTTACTTCAACCACCACTGCATCCGGTTTCATAACTTGGGTTCCGTTTCCGGTTTTACATTTTTCCCCCCAGTCATTTTCGACCATAATAGGGAAACAAACGGTTTTTCACACGCTATGAAAAACGATCGGAGACCTCCCCTCCTATAATCTATGGTCTGGGTGACGAACAGTCATCCCCGTTGTGTATCACATCGTAATTTTCGCCGATCACAGAATCTGAGACATTTCACTTCCGGTTCATGTGTTTCACTGTGTGAGTGGGTCTGGGAGGGGGCGAGTGTGTCAGCGAGCCGATCAAGCTTGGTGTGTGCTGCTCTCTAGTGGTGGAACGATCAAAACGATTCAACTGTCCAGCTACACTTTCTATATGTGAATTAAATAACAAAATAACGAAACAAAAAAACACGAAAATCGCTGGCAAGGGCTGCTATGAACGAGGTTTTAACTCTGGCAGTCAATGAGTTAACGCCCCTACTTGATGGTCACATAAAGGCATCAAAAGTAGCAGATCTACAAGCTCGATTGAGTGCAAATCCCTGCCTGACTGATGATGATGTTGTTTGTTTGATGTTTTGTGTTGCAGAGTTCAAGAGGACCACCCTATCATGTCTTTCACTGTTTCAAAGAACGGAAGATTAGCTTTGTTAAATGTAGCAACTCAGGTGAGCCATGTTGGGTCTACGCTGTGTGCATGGATTCATTCTGTGTCATTTCAAGATTTCTTCCAGTAGATATACAAGCTCATAGCAGCGGCACCAAGTTTTTGAAAAATAGTGAAAATGTGTGCACATCATTGAGTATATATATATATATATATATATATCTTTTTTTTTAAAGCGAACATTTGTAACTGAAATCTTTGCTTCTGGGGGGGGTCCCTGATACAACATATTTTGAGATGGATGTTGGCGGACAAATACATATCATTTTGGGGGTCCTTTACATGAAAAAGTTAGAGAACCACTGATTTAATAGCAACATACTGTATGTTTTTTTCAAAAAACGGTTAGGATTTAGAAGGCATTTGTAGAATATAATATTCAAAGATTTGCAAAAAAAATAACAGATCTACAAGCTCATAGCGCGGCACTCTCTATGAGCTTGTAGATCTGCTATTTTTGAATTATGCATTCCCGGATTGAATGGGTTAAAGTTCTCAGTCACTCGACTGATTCTAGTCATTTGGATTCCGTACAAGAAAGCATTGTCTTCTATGGAAGCCCACCGAAAACAGCCGATGTACAAGCTCACACCGTGTGGGCACTGAGACACGTTGTGAGCTTGTAGATCAGCTATTTTTGGCTGTTTTATTTTTTTATTTGAAGTTGTCATACTAGCAATAATATAATCTAGCAACAGAATACCTGTGTCAGAGGCATGTTGAATAAAACCCTGATAATCTGATATTTCTTGATTTCTTGATGGTTGGCTGTAAGTAGAACAGCAGGAACATAGGTTTAGAATAGATCGATAATAACTTGACATATCATAATTCTACATGTTGTGGCTAACCCGTTCTCCCGCTCTGGCATGCAGGGAGTGCACCTGTGGGACCTGCAGGACCGAGTGCTGGTAAGAAAATACCAAGGGGTGACCCAGGGTTTCTACACCATCCACTCCTGCTTTGGAGGACACAACGAAGACTTCATTGCAAGCGGCAGCGAAGGTACAGTTATAAACAAGTTGTCGAGTTCATATTATATTCCTTATCTTTTCTAAAGCGAGTGCTCAAACTTGTCGCCTATTTTCATTAATGGTACTGTTTGAGAGTTGACCACGAGGGCGAGGCGAGCATCAGTGTTGCCATGTCGGCTTATTATAAGCGACTTTGGGCTTCTTTTTCTGTAAAGTTGCTTGTAAAATTAGTAGTTTTGTGTGGCTTATTTATAAAGTGTACTTGCTTATTTAGGCTTATTTAGGTACTTGCTTATTTAGGCTTAAAAATAAAATAAATTAAACCAGTGGTTCTCAAATCTTTTCATGAAAATGTTTTGTGCCAGGGAGCATTTGTGTTGTTAGAATGTTTTAAAAAATATTCCAAATATTCTTTATTTTATTGCAAGAGTTTTTTTTAATAGCCTATGTACAAGCTCACGTGAGCTTGTAGATCGGCTATTTTCAAGTAGCCGATGTCACTAAGCCACTTCTTTTGGGCTTGTTTTCATAGACCTGGTTGCTTATTTCTCTCGCAAAATATGGCAACACTGATCGCAACAGGTCCGTTTTGCACTTTCTCAATGAACAATATAAAATTAATAATAATACTTCGCTATAATAATATTATAAATATATATATAAATAATCAGTACTTAAGATGACTATATTTTACAACTAAGCAACAAAATGTTGTTCTTTTCAGGTAAAATGAATGATTGTGACTGTCATTACATCTGGTCTAGGGCACAGATGTAATGACTTTTTTCCAGGTAGCGTGCCTTTGCGTCTGCGTTCAGCTTCTCTCTGTATGGTATCTCTCTGTCACTCATTGCCCGGTCCATCTTCTGTCCGTTACCAATAAATTTGCTGTAGTTCAGGACACGTCGTGACTCGTGGGTAACTGTCAATGTTGTTGATACGAGCTGTTGTTATGGAGCTCACCTAATATGGCCACCGGAACTACTTCAGCCTAAGCTTGGCCACGCCTTTTGCCCGGCCCCTATAGCTTGCCTGGCCGTGGATGCAGCAGCAGCGGTGTGAGCAGACCATGGCTGTCCCCGATGATACTTTTAGCCCTTTGCCACACATCGTCTCTTGTGTATATAGCAGATCTACAAGCTCTCAATGTGTAGCAATGTTGTTGTGAGCTTATAGATCAGCTATTTGCTGTTAAGATATTTTTTTTTGCAGGGCGAAAATGGAATGGAGCAAAGTACAGAGCCCAGGGGGTCAACTACATATAGGGTTTTTAAAGGTCCATACTGGTTACAATTATATAGTAGTAAGATAGTAAGATAGTAAGATGGGCCATTACTATGGCACTAGAACAATGGAGAAAAACAACAAGATCGACTAGTGGTTATACTAGTCGACTAGTTGGTGAAAGCCCTACCATGTAATGGTAGCATGCTGGCGTTCCGGCGCATGCCGTGGTTTGTTTGCTTTTCCAGTATGCCACTCACTGGATTCTGCTCCTTTCAGTACGGTTAGGTACACATCAGCACAGCAAATATCAATGCGGCGTACGTTTTGTTTGTCCAAGTTGCATCTTAATGCATTTTAAATTGATTGAGGATTGATTTTGAAGGGTCTAGCCGAATATAGTCTCTGAGGAGATGATTGATTTCCGAAAACAAAGTCCAATCGTCCATGAATTATTAAACCCACACAGTGATGTAAAGCCAACATCAACATCACTCAATATTCAGGCTGGCAGTTTGCTCAGACTTTGGAGAAGATGTAAACAAACGCCAGCTCTTTGTCAGGGCGGTGGTGCCTTTAGGCTGCATCCATCCACAAGATGTTTTCATTGTAAAACTGCCTTTTAAAACATTCAAGCCGGGAACGTAACCGCTGTCGCTTTAGATTTCTTTGGCTATTCAAAAATAGCAGATATACAAGCTCATAGCGCGGCACCGAGTGCCACGCTATGAGCTTGATTTTTGAAAAATCTTGAAAGTTTGTGCAAATCTTTGAATATATATATATTTTTTAAGTGAACATTTGTAACTCAAATCTTTGCTTCTGGGGGGACCCTGGAACAAAATATTTGACAAACATTGTAACCACTTTTATCCATTTATATGTTGGCTTTTAAAAAATTGCAGATATACAAGCTCACAGCACTGTGAGCTTGCAGATCTGCTATTTTGAACACTTGAAAAATATATAAGTTTTTACATAAATCTTCTCTTCTGGGGGTCCCTGGCACAAAACCTTTTCAGATGGGGGTCCGCAGCCAGTTATACATGGGTCGTGCTAGCATGTGAAGTGATTCTTTTCTGAAGTAGTTCTGAATTTAGTTATATATATATATCTATAAATAATACATCACATGGATGCACCTGGGATGTATCATCAGTGTTGTAGCCTGGGGTCATCGGGTGTTTCGGGTCTCGCAACATACACCCTCGCCCAGGTGACCCAGCCGGGGTTGATCAAGCCCCAACTTACATCCCAGGTAGCTACCCACGGTCAGTCCTATAGGGAAAGACAGGGCTACTCAGTCCGCTTCTCCAGAACTACTCTGCCTGAACACGGGGAGGCTCTGGCACGTGGAGGGACTAGGCTCTGTGGGGTTGTCTCCTGGCCGGGCTCCTCCTTCGTCTCACCAGGACCTGAGCGCTGCGCCAGATCCGGTGCACCGCCCCGATCCAAACATTTCCTTCTGGCGTGATGGTTCCTTGGGTCGATACCACTAGATTGGGCCGTCTAATGGTTTTAGCTCCACTTGCGGTTTGCTGGAATGGCCCTCCTAAAGGCCTCACCGTGGGTTTGTTGGGCTTCTTCCTCACGGAAGACACAGCCTGGGGCGCTAACCCATACTGCTCCCGGTATGCCGTCTACATTCCGGCTGTCACCCGTCTCTCCGGTGGTCACCAAACTATCACTAACTATAAATAATACATCACATGGCTGCACCTGGGATGTATAAAAATAAAATATATATGTATATAAATATATATAATATATATATTGTTTTGTTCTTATTGTACTCCTGTCCCGTTCCCCACACAGACCACAAGGTGTACATCTGGCATCGGCGCAGTGAGCTGCCTATCGCTGAGCTGACGGGCCACACGCGCACCGTCAACTGTGTGAGCTGGAACCCGCAAATCCCGGGACTCATGGCCTCCGCCTCCGACGACGGCACGGTGCGCGTGTGGGGGCCCGCACCCTTCCTCCACTCACAAGAGGCGGACGGACTCAACGGTAAACTGACCTCAAAGCTCACACTTAGGGCTGTCACCAAATTACGACGAATTTTACTTGATGATTTAATTGTCGCTCAGATAATTGCAATTAGCGATTTAATAGTGTGTCTAGTGTTTCTCTCTGTAAACTAAAGTTTCACAGGGCAGAATAAAATTAAAATAACTATACTTTCGGGGGAAAAAAATCAAAGGGATAGTTCACCCTCAAAATTCTATCGTTTAGTCACCCCATGGAACAAGATATTTTGAGATGGGGGTACGTTGCAAATATATATCATTTTGGGTGGTCCTTGACATGAAAAAGTTTGAGAACTGATATTATTATAGCAACATACGTTTTAGGATTTAGAATGCGATGGTTGTAGCAGTTTCGATTCCAGGCCAGCAATGTGTCGATGTATGTCCCTGAGCAAGACTCTTAACCCCTAATGTTATACGCACGCACGCACGCACGCACGCACGCACGCACGCACGCACGCACGCACGCACGCACGCACGCACGCACGCACGCACGCACGCACGCACGCACGCACGCACGCACGCACGCACGCACGCACGCACGCACGCACGCACGCACGCACGCACGCACGCACGCACGCACGTATGTATGTATGTATGTATGTATGTACGTACGTACGTACACACAGTGACAAAAAACATCCCAAGGAGTGGGGACTATATATTATGTTCCATGCAGCTGACTTTGACTCTCCTCCTCAGAGAACTGCAGTAACATGGATAGTTGATGGTGAATGACGGAGCTGAAGACCTCTCCTCTCTCTGACGACAACAACAACAAGCGCCACACATCCACCACAACAAACAAACAAACAAACAACCAACCAACCGAGCCCGGGAGAAAGGAATCCAACAACCAACAAGAAGAAGAAGAAGAAGAAGAAGAAGACGTATTACAACAACAAATGATTTCTTTTTTTAATTATTATTATTATTAAGCCACCCAAGAGAAAAGAGAGGAAACCGAAGTGTGTGTGAGAGAGAGAGAGAGAGAGAGAGAGAGAGCGAGCGCGTCTCATGACTGACCTAGACGAGAATAAGAAACGGGGGAGAAAAAAAAGAAACTGTGGTGGTGACAATGAACACGAAGAAACACAATCCAGGTCCCTAAAAACCAGATCTTTCACCCAGAGACCTGGACAGCCACGCCACCCCCCCCCCCCACGACCCCCCCCCCCCCCCACACACACACACACACACTTTCCCGGTCCGACTGGTGAGCCGTGATGGCATTCGTCGCTCTTTCGCCGCCTCCTCCGATCGAATTCTAGGCCCTCGCCAATCTCCCCTGCAAGGCCCAAAAGCCACCACAGCCATGTCAGGGACGCCCCCCCCCCCCCCAAAGAATCCCACCCCCAGGAAAACCACACCTCCAACTGGGCACTTGGAGGCCGACATCCACCCAACCATAACCCCAGTACCAGTACCTGTCTTAATCCATTCAATCCGGAGGACGCATCTCTGTCATTTTACCATTTATTTGGCTTTTCAAAAAAAAATCGTGAAAATTTGTGCAAATCTTTGAATATATATATATATTTTAAAGCAAACATTTGTAACTCAAATCTTTGCTTCTGGGGGTGTCCCTGGAACAAAATACTTTACAAATGTTCCATTTAAAAAAATACATATTTAAAGATTTGCACCAATTTTCAGGATTAAAAAATAAATAAACTGCAGATCTACAAGCTCATATGAGCTGCTATTTTTTAATAGCCAAATACATCTAAAAATGACAGAGATGCGTCCCCGGGTTGAATGGCTTAACCTGCCTGCTGGATCCATGTCCACGTGCTTACCTATCATTTCCACATACCGGTAACGTGTTTTCCATGGAGAAGGGTATGGGGGGGGGGGGTGTAGAAACTCTTCTGTATGTTGTCTTCTCTCCCTCTCCTCATTATTATTCTTGGCACTCTAGTTGTGGGATGAAGGCTAATTTAAAATCCACCGTGAAAAAAAACACTGACCGACCAGCTGATAATGAACACACAAAATGGCTATGCTAAGAAAAATGTTGGATTTTTTGTTTTATTTTTTTTCCTATTGTAGTCTTTAGGAGTATAATAGTTGTGGCCCATGAAAGCTTTAGTGTGAAGAAGAAGAAGAAATACACTTTTTCTCTGAATTAGGAAATGCATCAATGTTTTCTTTTTATTAGCCCTAATTTAAGAAAGAAAATCTAACCCCGGAACACATTCGCTGTTTTGTTTCCCCCGAAACCGACAAGAGTCTGCAACGCCCCCACACACCTCCCCCCCCCCCAAAATCAAGCTAGCTAGCTAAGCTACCGCACAATTCCATTACATCTGCCTATGAGGAGGAGACGGACAGAGAGATTCATAGGTTAATCCATTGAAACCCAGGAAAGCATCTGTGTGGTCATTTTTAGATTTTAGAGTCGGCTATTCAAGAATAGCAGATATACAAGCTCGCATACATCTGCTGTTTTCGAAACATTTTTGAAAAAATCTTTGAAAGATTTTTGAATAATTTTGAATTTTGTTAACACAAATCTTATCTTCTGGTGGGGGGGGGGGGGGGGGCTGCCACAAAACATTTTCAGATGGGGGAGGGGGGGGGGCACAAAAACGTTTGAGAACTACTGATTTAGAAGACATTTGTTGAATCGTCCTCCTCAGGTCCTTAATTCACCATGTTCACACGGCGGCCATTTTGCTATTAAGTTAATTAAATAATGCCACCCCGGGTTTCTTCCCCACCTGCAAATATGACTTGAGAGCAAAATGGCCGCCGCTGTGTGAATGAATACAGTCAATTGGTTAACACGTCAAAGTGGAGTGAATGGGGGTTTAAATCCTCTTGGTTAGATTTGGTTCACACACTCCTCAGAGTTATAGATGGATAACGTTTAACACTGAGGATGTTTCCCTTGTTGTTGTTTGTTTGTTGTTGTTGGGGGGGCCACCTTGTATAATCTCTCTAGTCTAGAAGGACACCTCTCAGATGGAAAGGGAGTCTAAATGTTCATTGCACACTTCACTTATGACTACACGCCTGTCCCTCCTCTGTGTGTGTGTGTGTGTGTGTGTGTGTGTGTGTGTGTGTGAGAGAGAGAATGTATTTGGGTAGGTGTTGGAAGTGTATGAATGCAGGTGCATGCATACCTGCAAATGTGAATTGATTGACTGTGTGTGTGTTTGTGTAATCTATTCACACCAGCAGAAGATTCATGCCCCCCCCCCACCCCCCCCTCCCCCAGTAAAAAAGAGGATTTTAAACCTGTTCTAAGTTATCCAAAGCCCCATAGCGCCCTCTATATGTGGAACACAGAATACTTGAGAGCCATTTTGTAAAAAAAAAAAAAAAAAAAACTTTTTTTTATCTGAGGCTTTTATTTTACATCTGAAATTGTTTTTTTTTATATATATACAAAAACTAAATATATATATATATATATACATATCTATATATATATATATTTCTCCTTACTACATGGCATTCAGGTGGCACTGAGGTTTTTGGATTTAATACGTTTTTGAGGGGGGGGGGGTGAAATAAAATTTCTAAAAAAGCTAATTTGAACGAGGTGTATTTGAAACGGTGGCGAATTGTTCTATTCTAAACAAACGGGTCGTTTTCATGAGTTAATGATTGTTAAGCTTTGTGGTTGGGTTCAGCCACAGAGATGTTGCCGTGCACGGACGGTCCCTCTTGTGACGGCTTAATTTATATCATACCCCCCCGTCGTACCGCCGTGTCGCTCCGCGCATGGACCAGCCACGCGTTGTGAGCTTGTAGATCGGCAATTTTTGGGCGAGCGACCATCGTCTGAAGCAGGGGTCTTCAACAGGGGGTCCGGGACCCCTAGGGGGTCCTCAAAGTTACTACAGGGGGTCCGCCAAATCTTTGTGTGATATGATTGACATTTTTTACATGAACCACTTGAACCCTAGCATCCCTTTTCTGAGGAGAACTTTAGCCAAAAATAGCCGATCTACAAGCTCACAACGCCTCGCGTTGTGAGCTTGTAGATCGGCTATTTTTGGCGAAGAGGGAAAAAATAACACAAAAAAAAACTAGTTTAATCCGAAACACAATTGTACACAATATAGAGGGGGTCCCTGCTTCATCTCTCTCGCTCAGCTAGGGGGTCCTTGGGCTGAAAAACGTTGAAGACCCCTGGTCTGAAGTATAAACGAGGCTTTGGAGAAGGAGCACCCCTCAATCCTAAAATACACACACACACACACACACACACACACACACAAATCTTGCCCTCTTTCTTACACACTTGCACACAACCTATATATATTGTTGCTGTCCGGACAACTTTTGTGGGGGTTTTTTCTCGTAAATTGACGCCCTATTTGATCATACTACAGCTTCACACAAAAGCATCGAAAGTACTACTTTTGAAAGTACTACTTTTGAAAGTACTACTTTTGAAAGTACTACTTTTGAAAGTACTACTTTTGAATTTGAATCCTGAAAAATCTCAATTCATGGACATATGAGCTTTCCACCGACAGAGACGATGGATATATATATATATGTATATATATATATATATACACACACACCCTTTAGCACTTTCACTGGTCTTTCTTTTGCCGTCTTGCACCACTCCAAAGGCTCAGTTCCACTAGGATCTCATTTCAGTGCCATGTACACCTCTTGGCGCTGGTGGTCGGGCGCCTGTACGCTAGCCGATCTACAAGCTCACGTCACAAGCTGGTAGACTAGGGCTAGTTTCGGCCCACGCCACCAACTATAAATTGGGTACGATGCACAAGGACATGCGAACCCCCCCTCCCCTCCCCTCCCCTCCCCACCACACACACACACACACACACACACTGGGCATACATACCAAGCCTCTGAGCTTCAGGCAGGATCTGCACCGTCGGCCATGTTGAGTGCAGCCAGTGGTCAGTGCACCGTTCAAAGCTTTTCTTCCTCCCCTTTTCAGGGTTATGTAATGACTATTTGCTACAGACTGATAAAAAAAAAAAAGAAATGTTTAAAAATGAATGCTTTTCTGTCTTGTTTTTATTGAACTTTTTTGTTACTTTAATTTTTTGTTCTCATTATCATTTTTTTCTCATTTTTTTTTTCCTCATTTTTTTTCTCGGTTGACCTCTATCCCTGTATTATCATATTAAAATATAACCAGTCAACTGGAGTCCTCATTTATTAATCCTTATTATCCCTCTTTGTGGATTAGTTTTGTTTTTATCGTTTTGAATTTTTTATTTCCCCTGTCTTTTTTTATTTTCTCTTTTTTCTCTTCTTTTACATCAACTACAACTTTTACAAGTGAATATGCACAGTAACACCCATGCCAATATGAGTGGGAATATAAGTCTTTGGGAAGAGTGTTACCTACAATCAATCAGGTTTGAACTGTCCACCCCTTCGCCTTTAAAGAGTTATACCTTCATGTGAAATTCTGCTTCTCGCATGTCTGTGTAATTTGACCGAAAATCTCTTGCTTTTGACAGTCGCCATGGCTCTCTCTAACCATTTATCAAAACCAAAAAAAAAACATTTTATCGAGGCACACATCAAAGTGCTTTCTGTGGGCGTCACTTGCGTGTGTCAGTCTCAATATTCACACACCGGAATCTTCCTCTATCTTTTTGGACCGTTGAATGGACATAAACCCCCCCCTCCCTCTCTCTTCCACACCCTCTGTCATTTCAGAAGACTTGAGTCAAACCACAGAAAGCAAAGAACCCCCTAAAAAAAAAAGCTTTTCACTTAAAAGCTTGTCATTCACTCACTGGTGGCATAATGGTAATGTCTGTATGCAACTTGGTGTCTTCTCTGTTCTTTTGTCTTTGAGTTTTACTAATGAAGTCCTTTCTGATTTGTCTTATTTCTCTCAGAGGTGATGGTGGCGGGGGGGGGAGGGGCTGTGTGGGGTGGGAGGGGCGTAATAAGGGCTTAACGTAGCATCTAAAGAGTTTCTTGGGCGGGGTGGGGTGGGTAGGGATGATGTGTGGGGGTTTGCGTTCAATGTGTTATTTACAAAAGTGATTGTACTGTTTTGTATCGTGTAGGAGAAGTGTTATGTATGCATATTTTCAATAAAGCATTCAGGGTTTTGAAAAAAATAAAAATAATAAGCTGTTAGCCCATGGAAGTTCCAAGGGGCTTGTGATGATGATGGCCCTCAAGACAGCTTTGGGATCAGCTTACCGTACCTACCCCCCCCCAACCCCTCCCCTAATCATCATGGATTGGTCCAGTGCCATACTGACCACATACTGCAGGACAAAGCATGTCTGAAGAGGGCTTTGATGGAAAGAGTTGGGTTGAATTTCTGTAATAATAATAAAAAAAAAACACCTTTGTATTGAATCACACAGTTACAGTATAATTATGTTGGTAAAATGGTTTGAAAGCAAAGAGTGGAGGCCAACCATCTGGCAGTAGGTTATCATCAATGCCAAACGTAGGGGTAATAATAACAATTGCCAATAAAGTGTCATTATTTTAACTAAAGCCTTGTTCTTGACCATAGCTTTCTGTATGCAGTGTTTAACCACTATTTCAGGACAACAATGTCAAGACTTATCTAGACTTATCAGGGTTGGATTAGGCCTACCAGGCTCAGGAGGGGGGGGCCATAGCCATATAGCCGTTGCATGAATTGTCACTATTATTAACTTTAACAGTTACTTTTTGTGTCACAATGTGTCGCAACACATTGTGAGCTTGTAGATCGGCTATTTTCAAATGTCCAAAATACATAAAGAGCTGAAGGGGGTGATGTATGTTTTGTAATAATAATCACAATCTACAAAGTAACTAGTAACTAAAGTTTTCAAATAATTGTAGTGGAGTAAAAGTACAATATCTGCCTCTGAGATATAGTGGCGTAGAAGTAAAAGTACTGAAAATTGGAAATACTCCGGTAAATTTAAATATACCTCAAATCTGTGCTTAAGTACAGTACTTGAGTAAATGTACTTAGTTACTTTCCACCACTGCTGCCAGGGGAGCTTTTACAAGTCTACTCTCTGCCCTCTGGGGCCCACTGTCTCATAATCTGCCTGCAAGGCATGAGGGAAAACGACTCACTGACGCCACCTGGTGGTATACCTCAGTATAGTATGAATGTTTGTAGTGCCAGTCCATTGATTGTCAACATGGCAATGCAGTCATGTTACATGTACTAAATTGTACGTAAGTAGTGAGTATCACAACATAATTAAAATTAATGTAAGTGAATTTATTACAATGGCATTTCTACCATTCATGGATTTATTCCGCGCAATAATTCACGTTCACAATCGTAGAGCCAAGAAGAGAAACAAAGTAGCCTAATCCATAATAAAACCAGACACCTGAAGACAAAGTGGGAAAACAACAATTAAAACAATAAAAATAAACAACCATGGATGACATTGGATGTGATCCACGTAGATATTTTTTGTCAGGAAATAAATAATAAAAAACATCACATGGATGCACCTGGGACGTATCATCGTTGTAGCCTGGGGTCATCGGGTGGTTCGGGTCTCGCAACATACACTCTCGCCCAGGTGACCCAGCCGGGGGTTGATCAAGCCCCGACTTACGTCCCAGTAGCTACCCACGGTCAGTCCTCTTAGGGAAAGACAGGGCCCCTCAGTCAGGGAACTACTCTGCCGGGACCAGGGGAGAGGAGAGGCTTTGGTACGTGGAGGGACTAGGCTCCTCCTGTAGTCCTGTCCGGGCCTCTCCTTCGTCTCACCAGGTCCAGGACCTGAGCGTTGCACCAGACTCCCCCCGCTCCAAACATTTCACTCCGGCGTGATGGTGTCTTGGGCCGTGGTGGTACTGCAGGCTCCACTTGGGGCTTGCTTGGAAGGCCCTCCTTAAAGGCCTCACCGTGGGTTTGTTGGGCTTCTTCCTCACGGAAGACACAGTCTGGGGCGCTAACCCATACTGCTACCTGGGTAATATTATTAAATAATGTACATGAAATCATACACTATATATATGGGGCAGCAGTGGCTCCGGAGGTAGAGCGGCTGTTGGGAAGGTTCCAGACACTGAACTGCTAACTGCTCCTGTCCTGATGAG
Source organism: Gymnoscopelus braueri (assembly GCF_963280865.1). Lineage (NCBI taxonomy): Eukaryota > Metazoa > Chordata > Actinopteri > Myctophiformes > Myctophidae > Gymnoscopelus > Gymnoscopelus braueri. The sequence continues at coordinate 48,746,774 of NC_137616.1, read as the reverse complement.
CAGGTTGGTGAAACGTGTGAAACGGGACATTCTGCGTAACGAGTAGGCCTACTTTTTACTTTTGATACTTTAAGTACATTTTGATGCCAATACTTTTGTAATATTTTTTGTTTACTTGTAACAAAGTATTTCTACATTGCAGTATTAGTAGCCTACTTTTACTTTAGTAAAATATTGTAGTATTTTTTCCCACCACTGATCCAGTCCAGGGTTTCACAGCCTCTCCTCCACCTCCACAGTCTAATCATTCCAGTGGTTCTCAACCTTTTCAGGTCGTGACCCCCCAAAATAATCATATTTGAACTGGGGACCCCCCATTTTGTTTGACTCTGTTCCACAGATAAAAATTGTGAAAATAGCCGATCTGCAAGCTCACAACGCCTCGCAACGCGAGGCGTTGTGAGCTTGTAGATCTGCTATTTTCACAATTTTTGCCTCTTTCTTATTTCATTTGACAATTTGCTTTTTTGTTGGACCAGTTTTTATAGTATAGTTTGTTGATTACTTTTGATGCAGTCATGGTCTTTTTGTCTCCGCCGTAGGTGGAGAGTATGTTTTCGCTTCGTCCCGCCGTGTGTTAGCATGGCCCCTAGCCAAGCTAACATTGGTCAAGCTCCACGTGACACGTGTCAATATGTTGACACCAATGCCTTTGATTGGCTAGAGGGACGCATGACGAAATAAAATCCTATAAATAGGTGTGTCACTTCAAAAGGCCATACAACTCCGAGTGAGGTAAGACAGGATCAATCAGTCTTGATTGGAACAGTACCTTCCAGTACAAACCACCCGTCCGTCCGTCCGTGCGTGTGTGTGTCCCTCTGAGAACACCTAACATTGGTCAAGCAAAGGCGCAGAAGGCCAAAGCTAAGAAAGCATACTCATCTACAACAGTAACACAGAAGAGGACTATAGAGTTGAATTGATCCCACAACAAGGCCGAAGTCTTAATACTGTAACAATTGGCCACCTTGATCAAATACATTATGTAGCACTAGAGAAAACTGACATAGATCAAACACACCAATCAACTGCTGAAACTGTTCAAGACAATGAAGATGAAGAAGACAGACAAGCATTTGAACAAACCAGTCAATTACGAGGACTCCCATATGACACATTGCTTCAAGAAGATTTTTTTTTAGATGCAGACACTACATATTCAGTCGCCCCTGCAGAACACCAAAAACCACGCGCATTCTACCAAGACGACCCGTTCTACCAAGACGACCCGTGCTATTAAAATAGCACGGGTCTGCTGGCGGAGACTTGTGCTCTGAGGAGCACATTTTCTAGTTTTTTTTTTTGGTATTAAAAAGGTCTTAAAAGTCCTTAAATTGTCTCTTCACTGTCATCTGGGGACTCCCACAAAATCATGTGGGGACCCCCCTGGGGGTCCCGACCCACATGTTGAGAATCATCCAGTCCAGGCTTTCACAGCCTCCCGTCCACCTCCACAGTCTAATCCAGTCCAGGGTTTCACAGCCTCCACCTCCACCTCCACAGTCTGATCCAGTCCAGGGTTTCACAGCCTCCACCTCCACCTCCACAGTCTGATCCAGTCCAGGCTTTCACAGCCTCCCGTCCACCTCCACAGTCTAATCCAGTCCAGGGTTTCACAGCCGCTCCTCCTCCACAGTCCGCCTCCACACACACACAGTCTCTCAGCCCAGAACAGAGCATCGTCTGCGGGGGGAGAACAGGCTGTCAACCCCCGGTCCGAACCCTACCTTCCCCGGGTCACTTCAGTCAGTCAGTGAGTCAGTCATGGCGGCTCCGCTGGCCCACTTTGACGAGGACTGGCAGGACTTCAACGAGTTCAAGCCGAACTCGTCGTTGTCCGAGGAGGAGGAGGACGACGAGGACCAGAGACTGGACCGGCTGAACTCCAACCACCACGCCGCCGAGGGCGACTCTCCGCCGCCGGGCCTCCTGCCGCCGCCGGACGACGACGCGTCCGACCCGGACAACAGCGTGATGTCCTCCGGGGGCTCCGAGCTGTGCAGCTTCAGGTCCATGGAGGACCTGATGTTCCGCTCCATGGAGGACCTGGTGAACGACTTCGACGACAAGCTCACCGTGTGCTTCGGGAACTACGACGCCGCCACGGAGAGCATCGCGCCCGTCAAGCCCATCACGGAGGACGGATACCTGCGAGACGACGGGTACGTGTCGTGTTGGTGGACCCGGTAGCCCTGATGCATGACCGTCATGGATGAACTTCAACCTGGCGTTTGCACTGTCTCACTTTACGGTCCCGTACATTTACATAAACGTTCAGATTTCAAATATAAAGTGCTTACCTCATGGCCACGGATGTTATAATTATGTACGGGATCTCAGAGAGTACCCGTATATTCCGTATTGTTCAATAAAAAGCATTTTAATCCGATCGGTGGCTATTTCCTCATAGAGTTATAACGTATCAGAGAAGTGCAATACACCTCCCAACCGATAGGGTCGCGGAATTGAAAGCATACGGAGAGAAAAACGAAGAAAATGGCCACCGATCCGATTAAAATGCTTTTTATTGAACAATACAGAATATACGGGTACTTCTGAAGGCCCGTACATAAATGCAACATCCGTGGCCATGGGGTCAGCACTTTATATTTGAAATTTGAACGTTTATGTAGATGTACGGGCCGTAAATGGAGAAAAAGCAAACACCAGGTTGAAGTTCATCCATGACGGTCGTGACAGATGACCGTCGTGTGATCCATGGCTAGCTGACTGGCTGACTGTTGGTTGTTGTGTTTGTTGTGAGTCTTAATTTAGACACTTTGTGCTTAAAGTGGGGGTCCGGGGGTCTGCGGAGGTCCTCAGGGGGGTCCGCGAGGGTCCCCAGGAACACGAGGAACAGTTTGAACACGCAAACGTGTTTCATTTAGTCGGATATTGATCTATTTTCGAAAAGACTGTTGACAAATCTTGACGAGAATGTTGACACATAATCTGTTATTATAGGGGGTCCCTGGCATAGAATCTCTTCAATTGGGGGTCCGCACTCCGCAGCCAAATGCATAGGTATTTGGGGGGGGGGGGGGTCTTTGGCATGGAAATGTGTGAGAACAAGCACTGCTTTATAGAAGGCTTGAGGCTTGAGCAGGTTTAACTTTTAACCTTAGCGACGTTAGCAGTACCCTACGGCTATAGAACGGCCGGGATGTGTCCGTGACGTCACAACAAAGCGTTCATGTAAGCGGAAGTGCTTCACAGACTCACTTGTTGAACTGCAGGCTGAATATCTTTAATATCTCTAGTATGTACCTACTTATATAGTGTTTTAAATCATTTTCTACAAGTGGTCAGATCATTGACAAATGTGTCAAAGCTTTGTCATAGATTTTTTGGCATACTGTAGCTAGTAGAGAAATAATTGAAATATGCCTGATTTCAACATAGTGTTTGTCACATCACAATTTTACTAGTGTAAAGAAATGTGTGAATTGTAAAAACATTTAAATTACAAGCACCCAGTGCTTTGCAGGATACAAAACAGTCATAAGAATAGAGTGTAGATAAATAAACAATGGAAATAAAGTCATATGACAAGAAAACATATATATTCAGTCTCTTGTGTGTAAGCAGAGACAACACAGGTATACAGCAGACTGGGCCCTTGAACATGCAATCCAAAACAGGGTTTTCTATTTAATTTATAATTGTGTTAATTTCTTATATATCAAACGAATCAACACAAAAAATATATATAATAGACTTTTGTTTAATAATCGAGTAATCTGATTAACCACTTAATCCTTTATTTATTATACTTTGTTGTACAATGGTGGTATACAAAAATATGGAAAATAGCCGATCTACAAGCTCACAATGGGTCTTATTGTGATGTGTCGTGAGCTTGTAGATCAGGTATTTATTTTCGCTATTCATTTTCTTTTGTTAACTAATCGTAATCGAGGCAAAATGTTTTAAATAAATTATGCTATTGATTTGAAGTCATATCCAGCCCCTAGTGTAGTGTGACATCAGTTTCTTATCCTTGGCATCTGTACCTATTAGCCAGTGAGCTAGCTGTTAGCTAACCTACTACTGAGCTCAATCAGTGTTGTACAAACATCCAGCTTGCCTTGCATAAGTGTGTACAGAACTGGACTGTTTCATGTTCCATGAGAGCAGAGAGACAAGACGAAGGAAAGAACGCTGCTTTTGACTTGTTCTCTGGTCTCTGTCACCTTCCACTGGCACAAACTCATGGAACTGACTTTAATAACCCATTAAGACCTGAGACAGATTCTACAAATGCCTTCTACAGCTGTATTTCTCACACTTTTTCATTTAATTTGGCCGCAGACCCCGCAGATCAAACACTTGATCAAACACTTGAAAAAAATATATACAGATTTTGTGACGCGCTGTGAGCTTGTATATCTGCAATTTTTTAGAACCACTGTTCTAAACCACTCAGTTTGTCCCTTAGTTCTTCTAGTTTTACGTGTGTGTGCATGTGTGTGTGTGTGTGCACGTGCGCAAATGGTGCATTTTGTCCAGCACCTTTATCCTAAGTGCCTTGCAGAGGAAACCATGCAAGACACCAACCTGCTCATCAGGAGCAGTTAGGTTAGGGGTTCAGTGTCTTGCTCAAGGACACTTGGACACTAACTAACTCAGGGGGAGCCGGGGAATGTGTGTGTGTAAGTGAGAGAGAGGAGAAGTTTAAAGGAGTAGTTCACCCAGAAAATGACTTATTTTCTATCAATTACACACCCCATGAAGCCTTGAATTCATGGAGATTGTTTTGTTTTTGTCGCATTCCTGAGCCAATAATTTGATGACCGGCGGAGGAATGCGACAAAAAACAAAACATCTCCATGTATTCAAGGCTTCATGGGGTGTGCAATTGATAGAGAATAAGTCATTTTTAGGGTGAACTATTCCTTTAATGATGAATTGCCGTCATGTTGCTGTAGTGTTTACACTGTGTCTGTGTGATGAGTCGTCACACAGGCCATCACATGATGGATCATATATGTTTCATACACAAACCTGAATCATTTATGATGGATCATATGTTTCATGCAACACAAACCTGAAGCATTTATGATGGATCATATGTTTCATACACAAAGCTGAAGCATTTGTGATGGATCATGTGTTTCATACACAAAGCTGAAGCATTTATGATGGATTTGATTGATTGATTGAACACTTTATTAGAAGTTTGCAGAAAAAAAGCACATGAAAGTACAGTTCAATACAAGGTCAGCTAATAGGAATTAAAAAACCCAAGAAAGCTAGGCTAGGTTATGACTCTTACAGGGGCCAGTTTGGAATTGCAGCCTCCTGAAGGTACTCTTTTAGGGCGGTTTTCAGGAGAGTAGCGATTTACACTCCTTCACTACTTTTGGTAGGGCATTCCACGTTTTTGTTGCATAGCAGGAGAACAAATTCAACCCCTTGTTTGTGCCAAATCTGGGTTGGACGTGATCAGTGAGAGCTACCTCTGGTGTTGTGATTGTGGACTTCATTTATGTTTTTGAAGTACTTTGACAGGTACATGGGTGTCTTAACACATTAACCGCCAAGAACATAGTCCTACGGTCCGTTAAATCCAACTGTTAAGCGCCGAGACCGTAGCCCTACGGTCCACGGTCTTTTCGCGCTGAAATTTTCCAGGTGCACTTTCGGAATTTTTTTGATCCATTTCCGCTTCCGGTTTGATGACCGGAAACAGAATTATTTGGGATCCGGTTTTGACGATCACGTCCGCCCTCGTTCTGCAGACGAAACTGAAACTCCATTTTCTCCTTGTAGTTTTTTCTCCTCGCATATCGCTGTTTAACGTAAACCGTTCTAACTACAACATGGATGCCCCGTTTGACACGTGGTCTTCACTGGTAGAAGCAGTGAGATGTCGCCGATGTAAACAGACCGTGTACGGCTCAATCTTAAGGATTTTAACAAGATCTATGGCGACATCAAAAAAACAAAAAAACAACAATAACACCTTGGCACTGGTGAGTACATTATGAGATTAACCTCTGGCGGTCGATGTGTTAATGTTGTGGTTTATCTTGTAGACCAGGCCCATAGCAAGTTGCTGTACTCTCTGTCCTCAACCCTGAGCCATCCAACCCTAGCATAATGAGCAGGAGTTAGATGAGTTGTGGGTGTAAGGCCATGAAGTAGCCTGATCAGTTTGTTTTGGGATGTCTGGAGCCTTGTTTTTAAGGCCTTAGTGGTGTTGTGGTACCATGAGGTGCATGCATAGTCGAAGTGACCTTGGATGAGGGCCCCTGTTAGTATTCTTACTGACTAGAGAGGAAATCGTATACAAAAAAAAACGTGTTCATATGTTTCTGAAGTGCACTTTGTGCTGTAATTGCCCTCTAAAGGCCAAGCCTGTCTTCCAGAGAGCTCATTAAAACCAGTGATCCATAGAGGATATCTTAATGGTGCATCCCTGTAGCCCAGGGGTCTTCAACAGGGGGTCCGGGACCCCTGCTCCTCTTTCTTTCTTAGTCCACTACCTCCCGGGTAGCCTCGGAAACCCATGCCTTTTTTTTTGTTTCAAAAGAAAAAAAAGCCTGGGCGAACCATGCAGGAACGCTGGTCTTAGGACCTTGTTATCTCCTAACCAATCAGAGTGCAGAATCAGAGAGACAGAGTTTGCTGTTAGCAGACTCTGTCTGGAGAGATTAGTATTTCTTAACCATTTTAATTTCAAGGACCTTAGTTTGATACCCATTAACTCTGCATTGTATAATGCGTTGTGAACTTGTAGATCGGCTGTCATCATTTCTAGCCTATAATAATGACAACCCCAAAGTAGGGAATGTCTACCACACACACACACACACACACACACACACACACACACACACACACACACACACACACACACACACACACACACCTGGATAGATTCTCACAACAAAATGGAGTCACACACTAATGCGATGAAAGCTGTTGGTGTGTCCGTAGAAATGTTGTGAAGGAGAAGAAGCGGTGGGCAGCTGGTTGGAAGAGGGACATGTATCCGGGGTTACTTTTTAGATGGAAAAAAAACCTATGCAGGGAGAAGAGGAGGAGGAGGAGAAGGGATTAATTGGCCAGAAGCCTGCGGGTGAAGCTGGAAGAGCAGCAGCGCTGGACGCCGCCAGAGCCTCTTCTGTCTGACTGCACTTTTTACACAACGTGCCTGGTTTCACTAATGAGACCTCTAGCCAACGAGCTCATATATGAGACCTACTGCATGGAGGACATGGAGAGAGTGTGTGTGTATTAGGGCTGTCAACTTTCCTCAGACATTATTTTCGAATATTGGTCTTAAAAATTGGCAGATATTTGAATATTATTATAAAAAAATATATGATTTTTTTTTTCAAACAAGATATTTTTTTTGTTGTCGACAGAAACAATACAAAAAACAATGTATCGAGTGCTCGGATCAATAAAACATATCTCTTGTTTGTTTTTATAACTTGATACATTGTTTTTTGTATTGTCCCTGTCAAATAAACATTAAAAAAACTTTTTTTCTTCTATTTCTTTTGTAATATTCGAATATTAATTTTCATATTCGAATATACATATTTCCCCCATATTCGAGGAATATTCGAAATTCGAATATTAATTCACCAGCCCTAGTGTGTATTACTATACTTTTGAGGACCAAACTTCCAAAGTATAGTAGATTTTTTTCTTTCTCTTCTCTAAAGAGTAGCCAATAATATTTGACCCCTTTTTCTCCCCAATTTAGTCGTCATGCCAATTGATTCCTCCTCCACACACATGTCTGTGTTGTCACTGCTGACGTAGACTGAGAGAACGAGCCCAATCCATGGTCTTGAAGGGCGGATCCAAACCCAGCCGCCCGGATTCCTGCGGCGCTTCCTATTGCTTCACCAATCTATGTCCTGTACCAGTATCACCCTCCCCCGCCCGGCATCCCTCCCCCGAACTCGTAGCGCGCTATTTTTTTGAAAAATCATGAAAATGTGTGCAAATCTTTTAACCCATTAAGACCTGAAGCCGATTCTACATGTCTCCTAAATCTCAACAGCATTCTGAAAAACGTATGTTTCTATATCAGTGGTGCTCAATCTTTTTCATGTCAAGGACCCCCACAATTATATGTATTTGGCCGCGGACCCCCATCAAAATATGTTGTTCCAGGGACCCCCAGAAGCAAATATTTGAGTTACAAATGTTCACTTTAAAAATATACATATTCAAAGATTGGCACACATTTTCACGATTTTTCAAAAATAGCATTAATGGGTTAATATATATAGTTTTAAAGTAAACATTTTAACTCAAATCTTTGCATCTGGGGGTCCCTGGAACAAAATATTTTGAGATGGGGGTCGACGGCCAAATACATATCATGTTGGGGGTCCTTGACATGAAAAAGTTTGAGAAACTACGTTTTTTCAGAATACTGTTAGGATTTAGAGGACATTTTGCAGAATCGGCCTCAGGTCTTAATGGGTTAAAGCTGTATTATTGTCAATTTATTATATTTTGGGTGTGAATTAAATATAATTTTGTCCAATCTGTATGCTATAGTATGTTAGTACAATACCGCTTATACTATTGTGGTGGTTGTGTTTGGTCTCCCTGCTTCTTCTATTGAGACCTTTAGATCCTTTTGTCTGGTTTGACATGACCTTTGACATGACCTCTGACACCATCCATTTTCTGGTTTGATTGACACACATTTTGACCCGAATGTCAAAAAAAGAGCGAGCAGGAGTGCCTAGCTTGTAGATCTGCTATTTTTGAAAAATCTGGATTTTTTCTTTTTTTCTTTTTTCAAAAAAATGTTAGGATTTAGATTTTTTTTAAAGAATCGCCTCAGGTCTTAATGGGTTAAAAAAAATGCTGTGTGTGTGTGTGGGTGTGCCCGCTCAAGTCCACATGCACATTTGTGTACAATGCACACATGTGCATGTGTTGGGCAGGCTCTGGCACACAGTGGCATAACTACAGGGACACAGACTCCTTCCTGCCAGCCTTTGCCCTATTCAGAACATATCCCTCTAACTTAAAACCCTGGTGCTAGTCTATAGGGCAGTGAAAGGAACAGCTCCTTCTTACCTCCGGGCTATGGTCGATGCCTACACCCCTGCCCGACCACTTCGGTCTGCCACCTCGGGGCGACTGGTTGCCTCGTCACTCAAGGGTCCTTCTGGCCGATCCACACGGCCAAGGCTCTTTTCTGTTCTGGCCCCACAGTGGTGGAATGAACTTCCCACTGATGTCAGGACAGCAGAGTCACTGCCCATCTTTCACCGCAGGCTGAAAACCCACCTCTTCAGGAAACACTACCCTTCCTCTTTGCCTGGCCTACTTGTTAACTAGTTGTACAAACTCTTGTTTTATCGTTTTATTGGATCTTGTTTAGTCGATACACTTATTTGTTTTAGCTCTTGCTCATTTGATTGTCCTATTTTGTCTCATCTGTTTAAGAAAGTAGCTAGCTGATATATTGCACTTTTACCTTAGCGCTAGGTATACTCTTAGTTGCTTGTTTTAGAAGAGAATGCACTTAATGCTTCTGGTGATTAGTAGTTTCGTTCCCTACCTATGTTGAATGCACTTATTGTAAGTCGCTTTGGATAAAAACGTCTGCTAAAAAAATGACCGTAATGTAACTGTGGGTGAGCACCTCGGGGAGAAATCTGGACAAATATTGAAGTTATATAATGTGTGTGTGTGTGTGTGTCTCATTATGTGAAAGAGTGTGTCCGTGTTGATGCAGAGTCCTTTTGACACATGGCCTCACAGAGCCTTGCATCCATGGTCTGTTGCCATGTCTGCTTATTATATAAGCGACTTCAGGCTTGTTTTTCTGTACGTTTGCTTGTAAACAATATTGGTGGTTGCGGATTTTTGGGCTTGTTTTGTAAAAAAAAGTATGGTAGTTGCTTTTGCTTATTTGGGCTTGTTTCTTAATGTTGTTTAAACCAGTGGGTCTCAAACGTTTTTATGTCAAGGAACCCCCGAACCCCCCCCCCCCCCCCCCCATCTACAAATATTTTGTGGCAGGGACTCCCATATTAGATTTGTGTTGTTAAAATGTTTCAAAGAATATTCAAAATGTTTCTTTTTCTTTTTTTTAAGCTTTGTTTGAAAATAGATCTACAAGCTCACAGATCATATAGGTCTGTGAGACAGCCTATGATAGTGACTTCTTTTGGGCATGTCTTCGTAGACCTGGTTGCTTATTTCTCACACAAAATCTGGCAACACTGCTTGCATCACGTTGCTCACAAGCAGTCAAGCACTCGGCTGTCAGGAATGGGAACACACCATCTTTTCAAAAGTCTCCAAAGACTATTGTTTTGTTTTTTGTACCGGTTTATCGTCAGGCAGAAGAAACTTGATATTGGAGAAACTGGGAAAGTGTTTTTTTGGTGGCTCAGATTACAATCAAACTGGTCGCCTGATTCAGAAATATCCTGTAGTTTTGAAGCCGGCGAATGTATTGTGACATCATGCAGAAGATGACTCTTCCCCCCCCTCCCCAGACACACACACACATTCTTTGGATGGTAGTTCTTTCCTTCAGTCTTTGCCTGTTGCAGTCGGGCGGAAAGACGATCAATATATTTCCCATGGGGAGAGAGGGGAGAGGGAGAGCATACATAGATCGCACGCCAACTGTGAGCTACTTTGAGTGTGCAAACTTTCCAACTCCATAGAGTACAGAAGTCCTGACATCACTCGTTCATCCCCCGGTTCGTAAAGTAATTTCTCTATGGAGAATAACATTGGGTCATCATAGAATCGTCTCATATAAGAATTGTGGTCCATAAATAAACAAACTGTCTCGGCGATATTGTCAGGGAGGAGGCTCTGTATCGTTTATGATAGTCACTCATATTTGATAGTCTGTTTCCGGCGAAAATGTAACTAATTCTGCGGAAGTAACATTATCGTTTTCTCACCGTCAGTTGATGCTTCATATCCATAAGAGTCGAACCATTTTGACTCCATAAGAGTCAAATCATTTGTTTATTTTTGGAACACAGTTCTTATTTGACGCGATATTATACAAAGTCTATGGGGATTCAGAACGGGGTGGAAAACCGCGAACCAGGTAAATTACGTCAGACTTCTGTACTTGACTGCTTATGTTGGGGCTGGAAAACACAGAAAAGAAAAAAAGAAACCGAACAAAAGAAAAAACAAGATTTGGCGACAGTCAGTATGTAATGTAAACATAAAATAGTTGTATTTTCAGCATTCCGTAAAAAACACTGTCAAACTTCACCGGTGTCGAAAACAGCGGATCTACAAGATATCGTGTAGGTCTGATGATGTTCGTTGCGCAACAACATGACTCACAACCCAGTACAGTACAGCCCTGTCAACGGGCTGTGTCATGGGCCGAGTGAAGAGGTCAGAGAAGGGAGGAGGAACAACACAACGAAACGGCGCTGACTAAAACGTTGTGTCACACTGATAAGAGTCAGAGAGGAACTAACACGTTGTGTCACACTGATAAGAGTCAGAGAGGAAACGCACACTCGCTCTCCCACACACAGCCAGTTCCTGTGTCTCTGCTCATTCGCATCTCCGCCCCCCCCCCCCCCCCCTGCTTTATTTTAATTACCACTGATCTGTCATTAGCGCTGTGCTGGGTTTGCTGACCCAGTTCATGTGTTTTTTTGGTTACATTTCGCTCATGGTTCTCCCTCTCTCTCTCTCTCTTCACCATCATCTCTCTCTCTCTCTCTCTCTCTCTCTCTCTCTCTCTCTCTCGCTTTCTCTCTCTCTCAGGGTGTGGAACGCTCTGACGGATAACTATGGCAACGTGATGCCTGTGGACTGGAAGACCTCACACACACGCTCCCTACACCTACCCATCCTCAACCTGCGGCAGCGTGAGGTACACACACACACACACACACACACGCTCCCTACACCTACCCATCCTCAACCTGCGGCAGCGTGAGGCACACACACACACACACACACACACACACACACACACACACACACACACACACACACACACACACACACACACACACACACACACAAACAAGTCCCCAGGACATCAATGTGTTTTTCCTTTTAGCCTTAATAACTGTACTACGTGCTGTTTACATTTCTGACAAATAAAGCATTCAATAAAAAAAATTACATTTGCAACCATGCATGCACATAAGGCTGTGTCTGTCTGGATGGGATGAGCCTGTAAGTTTGACCTGTGGTTTGATCTAAACTGTCTCCATACTTGTTTGCCCCTGTCCTCCTATCCTCCTATCCTCCCTGTCCCCCCTGTCCCCTGTCCTCCCTGGTGGGACAGACGCTGGAGGACCAGTCTCTGGACCTGTCAGATGACGAGGACCTGAGAGAGCAGATGGACATGCACGCCATCATCGTCTCCTGTGTCAACAACGATGAGCCACTGTTCACCGCCGAGCAGGTAGGACACACATCTACCAGACCTAAACCTGCAGGTCATAATCACAACACCTGTACCTAAAATGGTATATAGCTTGCCTAGGCAGGTGACACACACACACACTTGTGTACACTTGTTTGTTTGTCTGAAAAATGCAAAAACTGCCAACATCCCTCGGGAGGGACGGTGGATTGTTAACATGTTAAGGAGCTTTGCTAGCACTACAGGGTTCAATTCAGGCCCAATTCATACGTGTGTGTGTGTGTTAGGTAATAGAGGAGATCGAGGAGATGATGCAGGAGTCTCCAGACCCAGATGATGATGACAGTCCTTCTCAGTCAGACCTGTCCCTCCTGTCCCAGGACCTCAAACGCTCTGGCTCCAACACCAGCTATGAGGACCGTGAGTAGAGCGCTGCCCTGTGTGTGTGACAAAGATGTTGCTCAGTTGCTTGTAGGCCCAAGTATCTTCAGTGAAGTGCAAATGGATCCATGCGTGTTAGGGATGTGCACAACGACTCATTTCACTGACGTTTAAACAATGTATTTTTTTGTAGACTGCTAAATTTAAGGAAACACTCAGAAAACAGCCAAACACAGAGCACGTTTGTGCAAGCCTTGTCGGAAGAATTATATATATATATATATATATATATATATATTTTTTTTTAAATAACGTCGTGTTTTGTAATAAAATTATGATAACTAATTTATCTGATTAGTATTTCCATGCCGACAAGCAAGAGATCAGCCGCGTTGAACAGAGCCGTGGACTAGACCAGACACACACGTCTCTCTTAATTCATGCAGAGAGCGGCTCTGTCTCTCTTATGCAATGTTTGACAGATAGGAGCAGACAGCAATTACTGCTGCATGCACGCTTCTGCAACTGTTACGCAATCCCTGATGCACATCTCTGACTTAAATACAGTTGGTACACACACACACACACACACACACACACACACACACACACACACACACACGTAGCCATAAGGCTATAGAGGATTTGCCGTTATTTAACCTACGTTTATGGCTTAACATTTACAAGTGTGATATAGCAACTAAGTCTCGCACGCACGCACACACAGATGTGCCATTCCAGATCTTCACAGGCACTGCCAATGGCAATTCATGTGGCAAATTTAGTGGGAAATCCACACCTTTTCATGGAGAAAGTGGGACATTCGCCAGGTGTGGAAGGTGTGAAATAGTGTAAATTCAAACAAAGGCTAATCAGGCGCCAATACGGGGGAAAACTGTGGCTTTTCAAGGGACTTTCAGGGAAAGATCAGGGAAGTGTTAAGTTCTGAAATGGCACATCTGTACGTACACTTGCGCACACACACACACACACACACACACACAGACACACACAAACACACACACACACACACACACACACACACACACACACACACACACACACACACAGACACAGACACAGACACAGACACAGACACAGACACACACACACACACCCACACACACTGTATACTCTCTCTCGGATGCTCATCAACAATTATTCTTTATTCCTGTATCATTTTCACCCCAGTCTGTGTACACACATGTGTCTAATGATACAGTAGGTCTTTGATAACGTTCATGCTCTGTCAGGGCCTCTAGAATTGTTCTGCTGTCCATTAGACTTGCATGTTATTCATTTATTTTGACTAGTGGTTGACGGTATAGACCTTGTGGATGTTGTGGTTTTGTCTTGCTTCCTGTTTTGTTTGAACCTTTCTTTCTGGTTGGTAAGCACTTCTGTTTCATGTGGAAGAGTCCTTTTCATGCCATTCTGACTTCTTATCGAGGATATTCTTATCGACGATATTTAACTCTTAAACTGCGAGGGTTTTTCAAAAATAGTACTCAAAAACTGCCAGCAGTTTACATGGTAAAACATAGGAAAAAAATTATTTATTTCTCAGTTTATTTTTTATCATTGAAGTGAATGGAGCAGCAACTTTTTGGAAAATGTTATCTCCTGGTTCTTTGTGAAGAACGGAAAAACCGAAGAATTTTTTTTTATTTTGTTATTAAAAAAAAGAAAAACATTTATAAACGTTTTTGGCAGGCAGAGAGTTAAGAATTCTCAGTTGTTTTCCTCTCATAAAAAAAACGAAACAAACAAATAGTGAAATATAATTCTGAATTGCAAGAGAGCGAGAGGTAAAACATATTTTTTTGGTAAAACATTTTATTTAGTGGCAGAAATGTTTTTTTTCCATATACTGTAGTTTTGATAAGACGTTATATTGCCGTCGTTTGCTGACTGTTTTGATCTTCTAGGGCTGCGCCAGCTGTCCATCTCTGAGTTGACGTCCACGCTGGAGGAGGTGGAGGCGGCCATACGGCGCTACAGCGAGGAGCTGATCCAGGCTCTGGCCCTACGAGACGAACTGGACTACGAGAAGGAGGTTAGAGCCCGTCCTCTGTCTCCACGTCATGTCGTTAACCACTTAAACCCCAGACCGGGAACGTATTTGTGTCATTTTTTTATTTATTATTTGGGCTATTCAAAAATAGCAGATCTACAAGCTCATAGTGCGGCACTCGGTGCTGCGCTATGAGCTTGTATATCTGCTTTTTTTTTAAAAAAAAAAGAACTCTTTCAATATATATATATTTTTAAGCAATTTCTTTTTAACTCAAATCTTTGCTTCTGGGGATTCTACAAATCTATTCTAAATCCTACCAGTTTTCTGAAAAACTGTTGTTGTATCAGTGGTGCTCAAACTTTTTCTTGTCAAGGACCCCCAAAATTAAATGTATTTGGCCGCCGACCCCATCAAAATATGTTGTTCCAGGGACCCCTAAAAGCAAAGATTTTAGTTTAAAATGTTGTTTCAAAAAAATATGTAGTCAAAGATTTGCACAAATTTTCAAGATTTTTCAAAAATAGCAGATCTCTGAGCTCGTAGCGCGGCACACGCGGCACTCCGTGCCGCGCTACGAGCTCAGAGATCTGCTATTTTTGAATAGCCCAAAGTATCAAATAATGGTTATAGCTCAAATCTTAAAATGACACAGATGTGTTCCTGGATTGAATTTATTAACTGGTGTACTGTAACTGGGCGGCAGTGGCTCAGGGGTAGAGCGGCCGGTCTGGGCTCCCCCAGAGTCAGTGTTGTCTCGGAGTGTCCTTGAGCAAGACGCTGAACCCCTAATTGCATCGGTGTATGAATGTGTGTGTGTGTGTGAATGTGTGGATGAATGTAAGGCACAATCTATGTAAAGCGCTTTGAATAAAAGAGCTTTATAAATGAACCATTTACCATTTACACCAGGGATCTTTGTGTTTTTTTTCACTATTGAAATCACAAAGTAATCTAAACATATCCGAAATGGTGAACTATTGTCTTCAGCTGTTCCAAACATGCAACTTTCCATGAACCATTTTAATTACAATAGTAGAGCGTGCTCTCGTTTATTTTAATAGAAGCCTTATTCATTATAATTCTGGTGTTCATTTTTGTATATTTTTAAGCCAAGGTTACAGCAATACTCTGAAAGGCATACTCAGGAATGTGAAGTTTTGTTTAGTAGTACAGCTGTAGTAAGTTGATAGAAGCATTACTAAATGCTAAATAAAAACAAAGACACAACAAATAATAATCGTTCATATCCCTTACTTATCACATATGTGACTATTATGGGCTTTTTAAGTAATGGGGTACTACTGGCGAGAGTGCCGATAACCAATGCGGCCCCCCAGAGTGAGTGTGGAAATTTAGTGGCCCTCACCACCTACAAAGTTGCCCACCCCTGATTTACACACATGCACACACACACACACACACACACACACACACACACACACACACACACACACACACACACACACACACACACACACACACACACACACACACACACACACAGACACAGACACAGACACACACAGACAGAGAATTCCCTGAGACTGTGCTGTGACACAGCGCTGTGTGTTTGCAGGTGAAGAACAGCTTCATCTCGCTGCTCATCGACGTGCAGAACCGCCAGAAGGAGCACCGGGAGCTGCTCCGCAAGAAGAGGAAGATCCGCAGCACCACCAGCACCACCACGGGCCCCAACGGCCAGAGGAGCTCCAGCACGCACGTGCCGGGCACGGTGAGACACACACACACACACACACACACACACACACATACACACACACACACACACACATACACACACACACACACACACATACACACACACACACACACACACACCGGGCAGCCGCATCCCAGCAAAACACACTTCAGCATGGAGAGGCAGTGCATGCAAAGGGGGGCGAGGTTATGTTCCTCAGTTAACCCATTAACTATTTAACTGCCAGTGTAATAGTGTGATGCTACTCCCAGCGAAAAGGAGTGATTTTACTGTACCTTTGAAAACATCATGGAATATTATCCGTGATCACCGTCCTCACGGAGATGTTCTCACTACACGCACGGGGGTGTTTTAGTATAGGGGAAAAAATGTGTCCGCTCGCTGTTATTCGTTGCATAGCTGTTGCCATTTGAATTGTTGTTTTTGCCGTGAAGCAAGAGGAACAGAGATATAGCCATTTTCCCACAGGGAATAAACGGGAAGTAAACAAGCCGTGGCAGGCTGCGCCTTGGCAGAATCTGACGAGGGAACTCGTCGTCAGTGGCAGTCAAAGAGTTCCCAAACCGGGAACGCATCTGTGTGTAATTTTTTGATAAATTTGGCTATTCAAAAAATAGCAGTTATACAAGCTCATAGCACGGCACCGAGTGCGTTGCTATGAGCTTGTACATTCTTTCTTTTTCAAGAATAGCAGACATAAAAAATGGGGTTACAAAATCGTGGGATAAACAATAATAATAATAATAGCAGATATACAAGCGCCGCTCTATGAGCTTGTATATCTGCCATTTTTGAATAGCCAAAGAAATCTTAAAATGACACACAGATAGGGCATTCACAAGTAATGATTTTTACTAGTCGACTCATTTGACCAAGTAGTAGTCGACTAGTCGACTAGTCAAAATTTACATAAAAAAAAAAAAAAAAGGGGGGGGGGGGCATTGTTTTAATGCCATCCTACTACTATATTACTATTATTATTATCCTCCTGCCCTTATTTTTATGGCGTTTTAAGGGAAGCGCTTCTGGCACCGCAGCACAGCACCACAGCAGCGTCTCCAAGGATCCCCATTGCCCAATATAGGCTTTTATTGGGCATACTTTTGACCCCCTTTTGATAAAAAATAAAGTCAGGAGGATAATAATAATAGTAAGATGGGCCATTACTATGGCATTAAAACAAATTACAAAAAAAAAAACTAGTACCAACAAGGTCGACTAGTGGTTATACTAGTCGACTAGTTGACTAGTTGGTGAAAGCCCTACACAGATGCGTTATCCGGATTGAATGGGTTGAAAAGCACAGGTTCTCAAGTGGGGTCCCAGTACCCCCCCCCCCCCCCACAGGGGGTCCTGGGGAGGTTTCCAGGGTGTTCCCCCCCCAGCTAAATGATTGTTAGGAACTGGTAGAGTGTGCAAATGGAAGGAGCTCACAGTGCGTCGCATAGCGACTCATTGTGAGCTTGTAGATCGGCTTGAAGATTCCCCCCCCCCTACAATGACAGGTTGAAAGAGGGTAACCGTCAGGGTTGCCAGATCTGCTTATTATAATTTCCCCGCAAGATTTTATTTGAAAATAGCCGATCTACAAGCTCACAACGCGACGCGTTGTGAGCTTGTGAGATCTGCTATTTTCAAATAGCTGATGCATATGTTAACATGCTTATGTGGCCCATTTGGGCTGGTTTTCCTAGACCTGGTTGCTTGTTTCTCTCACAGAATCTGGCAACACTGGTAACCGTGTGCTTCTTATCACCTCCTTATCTTCTTCTTTTCCCTTCTTCCTTCCTTCCTTCCTTCCTTCCTTCCTTCTGCTCCCTTAGCTCCTCACTCTGGAGGGACTGTCCAATGTCATTCAAAATGGCCTCCGTCAAACTTTCGGCGGCACGGGAGGGGACAAACAGGTGGCCCACCCTCTCTCTCTCTCTCTCTCTCTCTCTCTCTGAGCTTCCTTTTGTTTGTGTTTCTCATGGATTAAAGGGATAGTTCACCCCAATAAATTTTTTTTTTCTATGGATTAGTCACCCCCATGGAGACTTGAATTCATGGATATGTTTTATTTTTTGTCGGTAGGCAGCGGCTCCGGTAGGAGACACAAAGGAGACTCTTTGTGTCTCCTACCGGAACCGCCGCCGGTCATCAAGTTATTGTCTTAGGAATGCGACGAAAACAAAAAAATCTCCATGAATTCAAGTCTCCATGGGGCGACTGATCCAAAGGAAAAAGTCATTTTGGGCGTGAACTATCCCTTTAAAGTTCTGTCGCCACGGCTGATTGGGCTGAAGCTTGGTTGTAGATCGGCTGCATTCCTAAGCCAATAATTTCATTACCGGCAGTCTCTCCGTGAGGAGACACAAAGAGTCTCCTTTGTGTCTCCTACCGGATACATAAGCATTTCTATTGTTATCAAATTATTGGCTCAGGAATGCAACAGAAACAGTAAACTCTCCATGAATTCAAGGCTTCATGGGGTGTGTAATTGATAGAAAATAAGTCATTTTTTTGGGTGAACTACTCCTTTAAAGCCTCAGGTCTTCACCTGGTTGGCAGTATGTAGAACGGCATGAACAATATTACTAAAACATCATAATTTTACATAATTGTTCAGGTAACAACACTAGTGTGAGGGGCTTCTTTCGCATAGTTTCAGAAATCACATAATAGAGAAGAGAAATCAGTCGTGATCTTTTATTTGCTTTAATCCATGTTTCTTCACCTTCCTTTTGGGTTCTGTTCTTAGTTTTCATTGATCTTTTAAGTTTTTTCATAGTTTGTTTCTCCACAGCGACAGCTGGCGTTTCCTGCTATGAGTTGCTCTCCATCCAGTCTCTCTGTTCTCTTTCGTTCTGTCCTTCTTTTACTGTTTTCATGGCATCTATTTTTTTTTTTCAGTGAGTGACTTTATTCCTCTAAGTATTTCTCCATCCTGTTTCATAACTGTTTCTGTTACAGCATTTACTGTCTGTTTTCTGTTGGCTCGACCACTGTTTTTTTCCTTCTTTTTTAACCTCTTAAAGAATGACCTCATCCTCAAATGTACCAGTTACTGAAGCCTTGTTGAATTCATGGATTATTCCATTAATTGCCCAGCCCTGCCTCCATCATCTTAACTCATTAACTGCCAGAGATTTTGAGATTTTCTTAATTTTTCAAGTAGTCACAGAATATTTATCCCCAGTATGATCGATCCCCTTATGGTTGCTAATCACTGATGGTTGCACTGTGTGGTTTCACAAATGTCAACGACATTAGCCAAAAGATGGCGATGCACTCTAGGGTATTGTTACGACCCCCTGTCTAGGGTAGGGGAGGTGACATAATAATGGAGGACAAAGTCGCTTTCAAAAATGAATTGATTTTATTTTCCTTTTTTTGTGCAGAGATTTCAAGCTCTTTTTGTCTTTTTTTCATAAGTGCCAAAAACTTCAGGGTGTCGGTTTACATTGGCAAAATGTCTACCTATTAAAGAAAATTACCCCCTGACCTAAACCTAACAAAAGAAAAATACAATTGCTAAACTTACTTACCTAACTAATGAATAAACAGAAACAAATAACAAAGTGGTTAAACCAAATAAGAAGACCAAACACCCCTACAAGGCAAGTGAACAGATTAATACAATAATGAATGAAATAGGCAAATATATACAAAGTAACTAACTCAATAATACGGGTCAGAAAACAACAGGTTTAACTATAAGGTAACTGACGGACAAACAAAGTAACTGAACGACAAAGGAACAAACAAACAGGCTACATGGGTTCGGGGAGACAGAGGGATTGAATCTCTGCTTGCTCTTTCACATGAGAGCGACCAGTCCCCATGACAGTCAGGGCAGAATGAGCTTTTGTAGGTGAGCTTCAGAGAACAGCCAACCCTGGCTTGGGCGGAGACAAAGGGACGACGAATGGGAGCAGGGGAACAGGGCCAGAGGCTGGACCTGTCAATCTGGACAGCTGGAAGTCAATCACTCACTCACTCATACCAGCACCACACCCAGACTCAGACTCACAGCTTCCACCACCACTCATGACCTTATATGGAACATAGAAAAACAATATAAAACAAGCCACAAATAATCCCACAATATTCCAAAGCATCATAATTACCTAAATAAACCAAATACAAATATATAATAATAAATACAAATACGGCTGGCCGTAACAGGTATAGTATAGTATAGACACCGTGGCAGAAGACTGGTGTAGTTAGGAATTACGCTATCTGTGACTCTGATCTGTCATCAGGTGAGGTGTTTAGCCCCGCCCAGAAAAACCTCAGCTCTCAGCAGGAAATGCCCAAAACGGCGCATTTCCCGTTCACAGGCTCTTTAACTCTTTCATCATCTCATACAGTCTCTATGTGTGTCTCTCTCTCCATCAGTATCTGACCACAGTCATCCCCTATGAGAAGAAAGCAGGCTCCCCGTCCGTTGAAGACCTCCAGATCCTCACCAAAAGTCAGTACTCGACATGGAGCACACTCGCATCCAGTGGTGGAAAAAGTACTCAAATGTTTTACTTAAAGTAATACTAGGTAACTTTTTCAACAAAACTAAAGTTAAATTGTATATCTTTTGTGAGTGGCAAATGTTTCACAACACCCACTCCATGAATTTCACCCCCGAAAGCCTTTTATAAACTATTTTATATTGAAACGGTGGCTAGGGTAGTCATTCCCGCGAAAATGACGGAAACGGAAATGCACCGTTTTCCTGTTTGGCCAGGAACTACCGCGCTAATAACAAAAAGGAATCTCACGCTGTTTTTAAGAGATTGTAGGATTTGAAGATCGAAAAACAACAGCAAATAAAAAACACAGCTCACGGTAACTAAAGCTCCTCTGGCTAAGAGAAACGATCCACAGATAGTATAAAACAATTAAAAGAACGCTTTTTGAAACGCTTCCGTCTTCCGGTGAAAACAAATGGAATTCTGGGTAACGCAGGAATAAACGAACGACCTGCAGTGACGGTAATGACCAGCAGAGGCTGCTAAAAATCGTTATTTGTGGACCTGCATTGTATTACTTTAAGTACATTTTGAATTCCGGACTTTTACTTATAACAGAGTATTTCTACATTGCAGTATTGCTACTTTTACTTAAGTAAAACATTTGAGTACTTTTTCCACCCCAGGCTGTCGGGCACAAACCTCTTATCTCTGTATTTCATTCTACAGAGTCACACAAAAGCAGCAGATCCACTTGAGCTTGTAGATCTGCTACTTTTCCTGTTTTTTTTTTTAAATTGTATTTGAATCCAGAAAAGTAACAGTTTTTTGGACAAATGATGTCCAAAACAACTGTTACTTTTCAGGATTCAAATAAAAAACTAGACAGCAAAAGTAGGTATGAGGTTTCCACCCGACAGAGACGATGTGCTCATTGAGATCACCAGCTGCTCATGGCCCGGTTGTGTGACAATCTCTATTTCTTGTCTTTTCATCACTTTGTTCTGGTTGCTCTCCCCCTCCAGTCCTCCACGCCATGAGGGATGACAGTGAAAAGGTACCCAGCCTGCTAACGGACTACATTCTCAAAGGTAAAACACCTGCCGTGTATACATTATCAAAGGTAAAACACCTGCCGTGTATACATTATCAAAGGTAAAACACCTGCCGTGTATACATTGTCAAAGGTAAAACACCTGCCGTGTATACATTATCAAAGGTAAAACACCTGCCGTGTATACATTATCAAAGGTAAAACACCTTCCGTGTATACATTATCAAAGGTAAAACACCTTCCGTGAATACATTATCAAAGGTAAAACACCTGCCTTTTATACGACTTCTACATTAATATTGTACAGCATCGACCAGGTCAGCACTCTCAATAATACTTTTAAATTTTTATTTCACACAAGATTGTAATTACAATGATTATTGGGAGCGCCGTTTTTTGTTGAGTGTGTTTTATTGTAGTTCTGGGCACTCAGAGTCTTGGTTCTCATGTCTCATGTCAACTGGTACTTGAGTGCTGTTCTTTTCACGTATTCCTTACAGTCGTACAATAGACAGTGGAAGAAAGGAACTGGGGCACGGGAATGGTGTCTTATTATGAGGAGACTTTGTTGAAATAAAAATAAAAGAGCGTTCTTAAGTTGCTTGGCACACCCAGGTTTACGTTTCATGTGGCTATTCCACATGACGTCATCATCTTAAAATAATGGCCCATGTTATGTAATATTTTTTAAAATAAATATAGATTCTATTATTTGGTTCTGTTTCTTCAGTTTAAAACACAAAAACTAGAGGGGGGTCCTCAGCCAGCCAGATACATTTCAATTTGGGGGTCCTTGACATGGAAAAGTTTGAGGATCAGTGACTTTTTTTAGGCCATTATTTTAAGAAGGTGATGATGAAGGAGTAAAGGGTAAATGACGTGGTCCTTTCTGACTGGTACCATCCTTGTCTCTGCTCTGTGCTGCTACTGCTGTGTCTCTATAGCTCTGGTATGAGAGCTTAAAGAGTGGAGATGGAGGTTTGTTTGAGGCACTCTACACCTTCCACACACATCCTCCTCCACATTAGGACCCCCCCGCTAACACACATCACTCTACACCAGGACCCCCCCGCTAACACACATCACTCTACAGGCACGTGCAGAGGGGGGGGGGGGTTTTGGTGCTTGAGCACCTGCCCTTTTGCCTCAAGGTGCCCTTTTTTTGTATGGCCTGCCCAACACCAGTGGCCCTTATCAAGACAAACATTTGACAAATATTTATAATTTTACTATCATATCATTATCATTTATAATTATAATTTAAATGACCTAATAAATGACCCCACAAAAAGACCACCCCAAAAATTGGCACGCGCGCAGATGTGCCCTTTTCTAAACTTTGAGCGCCTGCCCCTTCAGTGCCCTCTGCACGGCCCTGTCACTCTACACCAGGACCCCCCGCTAACACACATCACTCTACACCAGGACCCCCCTCTAACACACATCACTCTACACCAGGACCCCCGCTAACACACATCACTCTACACCAGGACCCCCCGCTAACACACATCACTCTACACCAGGACCCCCCGCTAACACACATCACTCTACACCAGGACCCCCCGCTAACACACATCACTCTACACCAGGACCCCCGCTAACACACATCACTCTACACCAGGACCCCCCGCTAACACACATCACTCTACACCAGGACCCCCCCGCTAACACACATCACTCTACACCAGGACCCCCCGCTAACACACATCACTCTACATCATACATGGGCAACTGGCGGCCCGGGGGCCACATGCGGCCCCCACCTTCACTTAACCCTTTAAGACCTGGAACGCATCTGTGTCACTTTTAGATGTCTTTAGGCTATTCAAAAATAGCAGATATACAAGCTCGCCGCGCTATGAGCTTGTAGATCTACTATTTTTGAAAAATCGTGAAAAAATATATTTTTATTTTTTTTCAAAAAACTGTTAGGATTTAGAAAACATTTTTAAGAATCGCCTCAGGTCTTAAAGGGTTAATGCGGCCTGCAGGTTAATATCGGAATACTGATATATTATTGATTTCAGCTGTTGCAATTCCAAACATGCAAACATGACCCACTTTAATTACTTCAGTCTATATTAGTAGCTTAATGACTAGTATTAAAATTCTAGTGTCTTTTTTTATGTCCAATGTATTTGCATTAGAAGTTCACAAAGTTAACATAAGTATAACTAAAAGGATTCCAATTTAGCAGATCTACAAGCTCAAAATTGAGCTTGTAGATCGGCTATTTTTGCTATACCTTTTTGTTAAAGAATTACGGAGAGACAGTATATGCAATGTGGCCCTCTGGAGTGAGTGTGGAAATATAGTGGCCCTCTCCATCATCAAAGTTGCATCAGCCCTGCTCTACGTCTTAGCCTGAAGCGTTGGCGTACTTTGCATGGAGTTTGTTTCAGGCTATAAGCTTAACATCCCTAAAAATGCACCACTCACTCACACACAAACCTCCCAAGTGTACTCTTAACGGCAAGCTCTTAGTTCCTGTGGTGTAACATTAGTGCTCTTCATCTGCAGCTAATTATCCTGTTATCTATCTAACCCCCCCCCCCATCCTCCCCTAACCCATCTAAGGGGCCGTGTTCACGGAAAGCGTTTTGTTGAGAGGAGGAACGCTTTGGATATATCATCCAGAGTGTTCGTTTATGGACACTTACAATGTTCGAGCCTATCGACCTATTGCTGTGCTCAGAACGAAAGGCTCTCCGTGGACACACGGGCCCTAACACAGAGTGTACCAATGGAACCACCGAATGGACTGCAATGTGTGTGTCTGGGACTGCAATATTGTTTTCCCCAGGAGGGACGGGAAAGGAGCGCTCGTTTTGTGTTAGCTCAATGTCCTTAAGTCACTTGATGTCTCAGGGCAGGGCTTACGAGCCTCAAGGTTGCGTGCCGTCCGAGTTGGCAAGCCGCCCAACGGTGCTGCCGGAGTCATTTATGACGTGAAGGAGCAAAATGAGCGCTCCCTGTCCCCCCCCCATCAGTCAGTCAGTCACAAGCCCCAGCCATCCTGGGGAAAATAATAATGTGGGACACGGCTGATAAAGGAGTAATCCGCTTCTGTTCTCCTTCTTGTCTTCACAGTTCTTTGTCCAACATAAATGGGAATGCAACGTTTCCTGATCCTCCTCCTGCTCGGAACATCAGCAGCGTTTTGAGGATTTCTGGAACGGGACGATGACAGAATGCCACCCCCCCCCTCTTCCTTTATTTCTAATAACAGACTTCATCGTCTCTCATGGTCTTTTCTTTCAGTTTTTTCCCTTTTTCTCTGACATGTTGTTTGTCCTGGAGAATGGCACACAGTACATAGCATAACTCTCGCTTTTCAGGGTCAAAGTTACAAATCTGGATTTTTGCTGTGTACGTACATATTTTAAACTCGCACAGTTTTACCCTCGGGCCGTTTGGTCTCCTTTCAGACATAATCTTAACCCCGTTTTTAACGCTTGAGAGCTACAGTTTGTTCTTTTTCACAATCCTGTCCCTGTCCCGCATGATAACGTCTCTTTATGTGAGCCAGTAATCAGTATTATTTAAGACAATTCAACTCACACTGTTTAAGCCAGTGGCTGTTGGAATAGTTAAATGACTGTGGCGTCATGTCAGTGCCACAGGTCAGACATCATGAATAAGGACCCAGACAACACAATGGTTCTCAACCTTTTCAGGCCTCGACCCCCCCAAAATAATCATATTTGAACTGCCCCCCCCCCAAAAGAAATAAAATAAAAATGATATTTGAGTTGAGGCATTACATTTAGTTTGAGTCTGTTCCACAGATAAATATTGTAAAAAATAGCTGATCTACAAGCTCACAACGCCTCGCAACTTGCTTGCGAGCTTGTAGATCTTGTAGATACAAGTTTTTATAGTTTGTCGATTTACTTTTGATGCAGTAATGGCCTTTTTTTCTTTTCATTTTTTTTTCTTTTTTTCTTTTTAGGCATTAAAAAGGTCTTAAAAGTTAAATTGTCACTTTACTGTCATCTGGGGACACCCCCCCCCCCCCCCCCCCAAAACATGTGGGGGACCCCCACTGAGGTCCCGACCCGCAGGTTGAGAACCACTGCCATACAAGACGGTCAAAATGCCACTTTGGCCGATCCCAAGTGTGTTTTTGTAGATCCCTCGGTTTCACTCCTGATGGACAAAATAACTCCTGGCCAGAGTCTCTCCTTTTGAGTCTCGCTGGTAGCAGTGTCTCACACGCACGCAAAAGCACCCTTGTTTTACCCTCTTTTTGTTTTGTTTTTTTGGAAAGCGTTGATTTAATAGCATTAGTTGATTTGTGGCATAAGGTGTTTGTGAGGATCAGAGCTCTTGCTTCCCACGGTTCAAAACAAAAGAAGAGAAACACCCTTTAGCTGTCAGAGCTGGAGGAGTGAGCTCCTCCCCCCCCCCCCCCTCTGTCCTTGCATGCTGCTTTATACGCTCTATAGAGTCGCGTTAATCTATTATTATTATAAAAAATGACATATTTTGTATACTACGTTGTGACATTGCACAGTTTGGAGACTTTAAGAAAAAAAAAGAAGAAAAAGTTACTTCTTGAAAAAGGGAAAAAAAATTACTTTAGCAAGTTTAGCTGAAAGAACAAACATGTACAGAATAATATTTTTCAATGAATTTGTGTTTTTAAGAGAGATTTAGGGACTTGGCGCTGCCAGTAGCCACTTCACTTAGTTAGTCGTAGTCGTCGTCCGTGGCCCTTCACCCCGCAGCGGCCGTGTTGAACTCCATAAACGTTGAACCTATCGTTGTTGTCAGGCAGAAACCTCTTGAATCCTGAAAAGTGAACAGTTTTGAGGTTTCCACCCGACAGAGACGATATTCTCTTGTCGTAACGCATTTTCTGGTTCCATCGTTGCAGACCATCATTTTGTCCCATAGAGATTTCCAAAAATGTATGTAAAAAAAAAAAAAAACCCAAAACAAAGGGTATTTATTAAATATAGTATATCATATAATTAAATATTCAACTTTTCTTTTTCACAGAAACAAATGTTTTATGGTACATGATTCACCAGGATCCTGGATGGCTTGATTCTAGGCTTAAACTAATCGATATAAATATTTTTGGAAATCTCTATGGGAAAAAGGAATGGGGTCCGCAACGATGGAACCAGAAAATGGCCGCCGCCGCTACGCCCGGCTGTTTTCGGCACGCGACACCGTCGTATGACAGGGTACGAATCTATAGCTTCAGGAGTTTGACGTCACATCAGTTTACAAATACCTCATAATGTACATTTTGCTCCTTTTTGAGTTTGATAGATAAAATGTCATTCAGCCATTCATACCATAATCTGAGACGTCGCGTTGCCAGGTCTGATGTCTCATCTGATAGCTTTAGTGTATTATTTGAGCTTAACCTCATGGGTTTCATAGGATCTCTGTGGTATCTGTCAACCCCCTCATGTTGTGTGCTATTCTAGGGATCTAGTGGGATCTCCCGGTGATCTGGTCATGTGACTGCAAGGATATAGTGGGATCTGTCGTCGATCTGGTCACGTGACTCTAGGGATCTAGTGGGATCTGTCAGCGATCTGGTCACGTGACAATAGGGATCTAGTGGGATCTCAGTGATCTGGTCATGTGATTCTTGGGATCTGTCGGTGATCTGGTCATGTGATCTACTGAGATATCTCAGTGATCTGGTGGTATCCATCAAGCATCTCACCAGATTACTGTTCGGTGTTATTGCGAGCGTTGTAGTTATGGCAACCGGCTTACGGTTGAGAAACTGAATGGCGGGGCGATGATGATGATGATGATCATATTTCGGTGCTCGTTCTTTTAACATTTCCCAGGTTCATCGTATCTTATATGGCAGTGATGTCTTATTGGACCGATGATCGGTCTAATGTCCAAAACATCTTCAGTGAGTCTGTGCACTGATCCACAGATGACTAGGAAACGATACCAGCAGGTGTAACTCTCACACACACACACACACACACACACACACACACACACACACACACACACACACCAGGTGTGATCTAGCTCTCAGGTACTGTATCAGTGTTGAGCCTGATTTATACTTTTGTCATCCGGTGTTGTCGCTCGGTTTTCAAAGGAAACACACAAGTTGTTTCACTTCAATGTGTTTTGTTTTCTTTTTCTGCAATATCTCTTGAATTATTATTATTTTTTTTTGCCCATGGACAACATGCCCAAAATAGGAACGCCAGGTTGAAAGTGTTTTTTATACGTTTCTCGCATCAGTTTAGCAGCTATAGGCGACCAGGCTGTGCTGCGCTGTGCCATAACAAGCTGCCTGTAGCCATGAAGCCACGTTAAACAAGCTTCAAACTAGCAGTCCGTGAATGCTTGACTAAGTGGGAGTAGCTTCTTTTTTCTTAAAAAAAAAAACTGGTGCAAAGATTGTCTTGTAGAAATGAGTTTTATGTTTTGATTATCTTTAGCATTTAGGCCCCATCTAGACGACAACGGCCAAAAGAGTAAACGGCAAAATCAAATATCAGATGTGACGTCCGTTTAGACGGTGTTATCTGTTTGAAACCGCAAAACAAAGTGAAACCCCCTTCCACAGTGGAAATCTTTTAAAACGCTCCGCCTCGCGTCTCCGTGTAAACATGAAATGTTTGGAAACGTATGGAATACGGTGTTAACCAGTGTTGCCAGATTCTGCCATCGAAATAAGCAATAAGGTCTATGAAAGCAAGCCCAAAAGAAGCGACCAGGCTACGGCTATTTGAAAATTGCAGATCTACAAGCTCACAACGTGTCGCGGTGCGACAACGTTGTGAGCTTGTAGATCTGAAAGATGAGAAAAATAATAATAATAATAATCTTGAAAAAATAAAAAGAGGTAATTTTGGAACATTTTTGAAACTTTTTAACAACGCAAATCTTGTACGGGGGTCCCTGGCACAAAATATTTTCAGAAGGGCGGGGGGGGGGTTTGTGGACAAATACATAATTTGACATGAAGTTGTTTAAGAACCACTGGTTTAAACAACATTAGGAAACAAGCCCAAGTAAGCAACTATACGCTTTAGAAACAAAGTCGCTTAAAATAAGCGGACATGGCAACCAAACAAACAACTGTGATAGGAAGTAGAACGGGAGTTGCTCTACTCATGCGTGACCTGGCAGTGTGTCACACAGCGCCACCTAGCCGCCTGGCATGCACACTGCAGCGTTTTCAATCAGTCTCCGTCTAAACACAAAATAAAAAGTGAGAACGCAACGGCGTTTTGCCGTTCTCTCTAGAGACGGGTTGTCGTCTAAACCCGGCCTTAGATAACTTGACTGGCGCTGTGAGTCCCTAGAGCCTGACTAAGTGTCGTAGCTAGCGTTTCAATAGCACCCACAAGGACCTAATTAGGGATGATAGTCATGTCATGTCATGTCGTAGCAATCTAGATCTAGTAAAGGGTTGTAATAGCTGCCGTAATGATAGCTGGACGTAGCATTTAGTGGCATTCTGACACCTTTTAGTTTGCATCGTAGAAATAAAATGAATGGCTTGCTGTTTGGCATGTTTTATAACAGACTAATGAGACAGAATCCATTCGTGATGAGGTGTGTTATGTCTCAGACCAGCTCCCCTTTGTCCTTATCTGCTCTCCTGTTGTAAGTTTAGCCTTGGCCTGGTTTGCTGCGATTGAAATTATAGCTCTTTTGCCTGCGGCTACACAGTGAAAAAAAATCCTCAGTTATAAAGCCAACCCATAAAGGATCCAATTTCAACACATGAGTTGAATCAACATAATGAGGATTTTTACTGTGGCGGAGAAAAATATAATGTGAATGGTAGAAAGGGAAGGAAAATTAGATGGTTTTAAATAATGGATATAAGTGAAGGTTATACAAAGGGTTGTTGGCATTGTTGAGGGATCCATAAATAATGTTATCTTTTGTAAAGGAAGACATGAGAACTTAGTGGTGTTCTATTGTAAATGTACATATTTTGTTGCTGTTGTTTTACCAACATGGCCAGCTTGCTTCTAAAGCATTCAGAACCCAGCATGTGTCGCATGCACTTTACATAACAGCTGCAAAATGCATTTCAATAACTGATGTTTTTTTTTTTTTTTTTTACAGTATAAGTAATAATGTCGCTATTAACCCATTCAATCCGGGAACACATCTGTGTCATTTTCTTTGGCTATTCAAAAATAGCAGATATACAAGCTCATAGTGCGGCACCGAGTGTCGTGCTATGAGCTTGTAGATCTGCTTTTTTTTTTTTTATCTTGAAAATGTGTGCAAATCTTTCAATATATATATATTTTTAAAGCGAACATTTGTAACTCAAATCTTGGCTTATGGGGATTCTACAAATGTTTTCTAAATCCTAACAGAATTCATCAAATCCCCCTCCCAAAAAAAACGTATGTTGCTATAATCAGTGGTTCTCAAACCTTTTCATGTCAAGGACCAACCAAACTTATTCTGTATTTGGCCGCCGACCACCATCTCAAAATATGTTGTTCCAGGGACCCCCCCAGAAGCAAAGATTTGAGTTACAAATGTTCGCTTTAAAACATATATATATATATTCAAACTAAAGATTAGTACACATTTTAAAGACTTTCCCCCAAAAAAATGCAGATCTACAAGCTCTATGAGGTTGTAGATATGCTATTTTTTAAATAGCTAAAGAAATCTGAAAATGACACAGATGCGTCCCGGTCTTAATTCGGTTAATTGGGGCGATTAGAAACGTTATCGCCAGCGGAGCTTTGACGGTGGGCGGAGCATGGGATCACTGTCAAACTCCTCCCTCTTTTACAATATGACATGTAGGCCTATATCCTTGTTGTCGGGCAGAAAACCTCTTATCTCCATATTCTACCTTTTTGTGTTTTTTGGGTAAATTAACGCCCTATTTGATAGCATAAGTAGCAAAATAGCAGATCTACAAGCTCAAAATGCGTCTCATAACGACACATTGTGCACTGGTAGATAGCCTATTTCTTTTTCGGTAATTGTACATGACATAAATGATGTCATACAAATAAAATAAAACGGGACATTGATTTATGGAAAAGCCTAAAAGGATCAAATACGGAGATACAAGGTTTCTGCCTGACGACGGCCACAATCCTGTGGTGAAGTGGCCAATGGTATCTCAGGCTGAAGAAGCCCCTCCCCCACTCGTCTTTTAAAAAAAAAAGATATATGAATTAAAACCACGCTAGAGATTTATATTTATATATCAACAACACAAACGACAAGAATAGGCTGCCTTTGTAAACGCCTGGAATTTTTGTACATTAAATAAACTCCTGTTTTTTTTGTTTTTAATGCAATATAATTCTTTTCCCGCGTTTTGGGGTTTTTATGTTTACAGTCTCATACGGTACTTGACCGCAGCGCATTAATTTATTATGTAAATGTTTTGTAATCATATCATTGACTGTAGCGGTACAAAAGTGTTTTTTTTTTGTGCCCGAATTTGCATTGCAGCTCATTTCAAATAAATTAATATGTGAATACTTGCCACGGTCTGCAGTAGTGTTTATTTCGTCGACTAAAACTGTTACGAAAAATGTTCGTCGACTACCTTTTTTCACTGACGAAAACTAAATAAAAACTAAATAAAAACTAAGCCAAGATGACTAAAAGTAAGACTAAATATATTGACAATTTCGTCAACAAATAAAAACTAGACTAAAATGTTAGTGAGGGATCTAGTGGAGAAGAGATCCAGTAGAACTAAAAGACAAGTCATTTTATGCTTGGTTGCGCTCGGGTGTTGCTCTCTGAAAATAGCAGATCTACAAGCTCACAACGCGTCGCGCTGCGACGCGTTGTGAGCTTGTAGATCTGCTGTTTTCAGCATGCAACCAAGTGTAAATCTGCCATTACGACGCCATCAAGGCACCGCCAACATACATTTTAGTCGACTAAATCAACTGTAGATTTAGTCGACTATAATCTAACGATATTTAGTCGACCAAAACCAGACGGAAACTAAAACATTTCAGATGACTAAAATATGACTAAAACTACATGGAATTTTATTCAAAAGACTATGACCAATACTAAATCAAAATTTGCTGTCAAAATCAACCCCGGTCTGCAGTGCAATTTATGACGAGAAATTAATGTGTCACGCTTTTATTAAATAAAATCTGTACTCGCAAATTGTCCATACTGTACCTATCAAAAAAACATTTCATTATTACAGTCAAGCACAATTACTTCAGTGAACAAATGCACAATTCATTGATGGCTTGGATGAAAATGGAGACGTCTCTTAAAGGGGGTTTAAGAGATGTTTTTGTTAAAAAGTTAAAGCTATATATTGTGATTGTAATTGCTACAGAGTGTTTGTTCAGTAACAGCGGTCTCTCCAGCTCTGATAGTAAACAGAAAATACCAGTGGTAGTTTTTTTTTTTTTTACTTGAGGTGGTAAATCAAATCAATACCACCATACATCAAAATATACTTAAAGTACCAAAAGTAAAAGTACTCATTACGCAGAATGTCCACTTTCAGAAAATGGCAGATCTACAAGCTCACAACGCATCGCAAAGCGACACGCTGCGTGAGCTTGTAGATCGGCAATTAGCCGAAGTCCAAATCTACAAAGTACCTAGTAACTAAAGTGTTCAAATAATTGTAGTGGAGTAAAAAGTACAATCTTTGCCTCTGAGATGTAGTGGAGTAAAAGTCGGAAATACTCCAGTAAAGTAAAAATACAGCAAAAAACTATTTGATCAAATCACGAGAGGGAACTGACCTGTATTAGTTTCAGTTTTTATAGTGTTCCAGTTACAATTGTGTTTCTGTTCCAATCATTTATAATTTCAATCCCATATGAATTCTCTCTCCTGACTGGATCAAACCGGTTGATCTGAACATGTATTTTCTGTTTAATAAAGAGCTGGAGAGACAGGGAGGCCCATGTTACTGAACAAACACTCTATATAGCAATGATTACTGTCACAACACAGAGCTAATTAAACACGTATTTTATAAGCAAAAACATGTCACCTCCTTTACGTCATTGGTTCTCAAAGTGGGGTTTGGGGACCCCCAGGGGTCCTTAAGGGAGTTCCATGGGGTCCCCAGCTAAATGATGGATAGTTAGGAACCAAATGGGCCCTTATGGGTCTGTAACTCTGAGAGTGTACAAATGGAACCAAATGCCATTTGTACACTCTCAGAGTTACATTAACATTGAATTTACAATATAAATTGGGAGAGATAGAAATGCCATTAAATGGGGGTCCGTAGCCTCGTGCATGTCAAACTGGGGGTCCTTGAAATTAAAATGGTTGAGAATCAACTGCTAGAGCCGTAAAAAATCTTTTCTTATGGGGGTCCCTGGCATATCTTTTCAAATGGTGGGTCCGTGGGTGTCAATTTGGGGGTCCTTCACATGAATACGTTTGAGAACCACTCCTTTTACGTTGTTTAGAGCTTGATGGAGTGTTAAAAGGTTTTTGCATTATGTGTGTAGCCGACCGGTACACTCCAAAGTTCTCACATGTTCTGGAGAACCTGCTATAACTGAAACACACAACGTACGTTGGAAGTATCCTTGGGTGTTTGGAATAGTTTTCTACTTGCAGACATAATAACACATCAAGTTGTGTGACAGTGACGCTGAACGGGCCTGAACGATCCAACCGCTGTAAGGTTTTTAAAGACCAGACCACAAATCAGCATATTAGAAATTACAGCATTACATTAATGATTCATTTTTAGAAGAGAAATCTCTTCCCCAGAGAATCATAACCACCAAGAGACGATGACCTCTCAATACTGTATGTAAGCCATGGCCACAATATATATATATAAGTATATTGGATAGATTGAAACTAAGGGATAGTTAACCCTCAAAATGACTTTTTTCTATCGATTAATGTACACCATGTTATTTTTTACAGAGTGGCTCCTCAGACTCAGAGGCGAGCTGTGTGTGTGTGTGTGTGTGTGTGTGTGTGTGTGTGTGTGTGTGTGTGTGTGTGTGTGTGTGTGTGAGAGATGCGCATGCCAATTGTTTCATCCCGCTGATCGGTCGGGCGATTCTCGAGATACACCGGTCACTCACTCACTCACTCGACTCAGAGATTTAGTGAATGTATTAGATAGATCTAAGACAGATGTGTGCCTCTTCACGTAACAACAAGAGACGTCATGTTATGTCCTTTAGAACAATTTGACTGATGTCCTGAAACAACAACAGTATGAAGTGCTTGCATCTTCTCTCAAGATGCGTCATGTACTACTAGCCATGGTTCACATGACGTCTGTCACAAGCGTCATGACGGAACTTCAACCTGGTTTTGGCACTTTATCCATTTACAACCCGTACATCTACATAAACGTTCAGATTTTAAATATAAAGTGCTGACCCCACGGCCACCGATGTAACAACTTGAAACGGGTGGGTCTAAGTACCCGTATCTTCCGTATTGTTCAATAAAAAGCATTTTAATCCGATCGGCGGCCATTTTCTCACAAAAGCATATGGAGAAAATTCGGAGAAAATGGCCACAGATCGGATTTAAATGCTTTTTATTCAACAATACGGAAGATACGGGTACCTAGACCCGCCCGTTTCAACTCGAAACATCCTTGGCCATGGGGTCAGCACTTTATATTTGAAATCTGAACATTGGAGGTTGATGGAGAAAATGTCAAAACCAGGTTGAAGTTCCGCCATGACTGTCATGATATGACGGTCATGTTTCAGGGCAACATCATACTGTACTGTATGTACATTAAGTACAGTATCTTCTCCACGTTGTGCGTATAATTACAGTACAGATCACATTCAGGAAGGTCGCCCCCCCCCCCCCCCCATGTCTCTTATTATTGAACATCAAGGCGTCTTGCTTTGCCCCTGCGGACGGTCCACACCTTCATGTTTTTTCCTCTGGGTTAAAAGGAAGAAGGAGAACGAACGCCTTTTTCGGGTGATGTGGCTGACGGCCCTTTTGTCAACTTCAGCGTTCACAGTGACACAGTTAGGCGCCATGTGTACGTTTTAATGTGAGAACGTCACTTTGGTCTCTGAACGCGTTGCGGAGGTCAGAAGCCGAGGAGGGCTGGGTGGTGGTGGTGGTGGTGGTGGTGTTGATGGTTGACGGGACGTCCTGACGTTACAGGTTGGTGTCTGGGAACATGGTGTGTTCCTTCCTGACCGTGCTGAAGCCCTTCACCGTGTCCACGAACACCTCGTCGTCCATGAACTGTGAACACAGAGGAGAAGAGAAGAGACCGTTGGCTTCAATGAGCCGAGCCGTGTACTGTGCTGTATGTCGTCACTGAGGGGCAGCGGTGGAAAGAGTACTCAAGTTCTTTACTTAAGTAAAAGTACCAATACTGCAATATAAAAATACTCTGTTACAAGTAAAAGTCTAGAATTCAAAATTTACTTGAGTGAAAGTACAAACGTATTGGCATCAAAATGTACTTAAAGTATCAAAAGTAAAAGTACTAAATATTTGAAAATAGCAGATCTACAAGCTCACAACGCGTCGCGATGCGACATGATGAGCTTGTAGATCGGCTATTTTCAAATAGCCTAGGTGTAAAATAGGGCTGAAGTGGTTAATGTATGTTTCATAATATCAATTTATAACTGAAAAGTAACTAGTAACTAAAGTTTTCAAGTAAATGTATTGGAGTAAAAGTACAATATTTGCCTCTGAGATGTAGTGGAGTAGAAGTAAAAGTATTGGAAATTGGAAATACTGTACAGTAAAGTACAAATACCTAAACATTTGACTTAAGTACAGTACTTAAGTAAATGTACTTAGTTACTTTCCACCACTGCTGAGGGGTAGAAACCAAAACCCATTACTTTTCAGGAAATGGAAAACAAGAACCGAATGGATCCATTGTTTTTTAGTCACAAGCTGTTATGAATATTTGTCATTGGTTAAATATAAAGCCCCTTAAGCACTTTCACTTCCACTTTCAAATGTTTTTGATCACAAGCCGTCATATCACGATGTGTCGTGAGCTTGTAGATCAGCTATTTTTGCTACTTTTGCGTGCCACTGCCATGCGATGGATGGAGTAGGCCATTCATTTACAAATACCTTTGAAATAAAGAGATGCAAGGTTTCTGCCTGACGACAACAATATGCATGAGAAAATAAGTATTGGTAATGTATATCAGTGATTCTCAACCTTCCAGCCCCCCCAGTTTGTGCGTTCATTAGTTCACCCCCGGAGGACCCCCGGAGGACCCCCTGGAGGGAACCCCACATTGAGAACCGCTGAGGTTATAACACACAAAATGTTAGAGAAATGTGACACTAAACATCGTCTCTGTCGGGTGGAAACCTCATATGTCCAAAACCGTTGCTTTTCAGGATTCAAATTCAAAAATATCAAAAGCAGCAGATCTACAATTCGACTGCTACTTTTCACACTTTAGCGTGACGCTGTAGTAGTTATGATCAAGTAGGGTGTTATGAGGAGATAAGAGGTTGTCTGCCCCCCCCCGACAGCGACGCTACGCCTAACGTACGTTTTGTATGGGGTCTCTCACCATCCCGCTGTCGTGGCCCCCCTGCACGTGGGGGTCCCACACGCTGTCGCTGTCCTCTTGCTCGGCGGCGGGCGGGGGGAGGGGGCGGGGCTTGGCGTCCATCATCTGGCTGATGCTGCGGTGCAGAGCGCTCTGTGTCTGCAGGGTGGAGACGCTCAGGATGCCCAGCTCACCGCCGCCGCCGTCCGCCATCAGGCCGTGGTGGTGGTGGTCCGCACCGCCGCCCACCAGGGCCTCGCATTTGATGTCTATGACTTCCTGAGAGATGGATATTAACACTGTTTTAGGCTGATGATAGGTTCTTGGTTTACCTATCTATCACACATGAGTCAGGGTTTCTCAAACGTTGGGAGGTGACCAGGGCCGGATTAGCACTATGTGTGCCCCAGGGCGCCCGCGCGCAAAGCGTGCGGGCGCCGAAATCGTGCACTCGCACAAAATATTGGCGGATTTTGTTAGTTTCTTTTCGGTTTTTGGTTACTTTATTTCGGTTTTAGGGTTATGTTAAGGTTATGTTATTTAATTCTTATTAAAAACCTTTTTTTTTTTTGGTGCCCCAGTGCACTCGCCCCCAACGGCCTATGGGTAATCCGGCCCTGGAGGTGACCCATTTTAAGTCGGGGGCAAGTAAATATTTAAACCTTTCCTATTATTATAATTGTTTTTATGTATTTATTAATGTATTCCTCCCCTCCTCCCCACCCCCCAAAAATAGTTTAAAAAATATTAAGAAGTTTTTCAGATCAAGATTTTCAGAAATGTTTGAAAATAAATATTATTACAAAAATAAAAAACAAAATGTAAACCTAAAACTAATGTAAAAAAAATTTACAAAAAATTAGCATTTAAAAGAAAATAAGAACTGAATTAGCAAAACTTTAAAAACGAATAAACTAAGTTGAAATTGAAAACATAAACTAATAATTGGTACACACACACACACACACACACACACACACACACACACACACACACACACACACACACACACACACACACACACACACACACACACACACACACACACACACACACAGTGTCATGTACCTCTAGATGCATGGTGAAGCCCTTCAGTGTGACAGTGTTGGAGAAGCTGGTTGTATCTGGGACTGTGTCGAACTGGAAAGCAAACACAGTGCACTGTTCTAAGACCGCCACAAGAGGGCACTGCAGTAGTGTCCATTCTGTATCATTACAGGCCCTACCACAGTGTTCTTAACCACGATTGATTGATTGATTGAATGAATACTTTATTAACAGTTTGCGGAAAAAAAACACAAAGTACAGTTTAATACAAATACAAATGCTAAAAGGATTGAACCCAAGAAAGCACTATGGCTTATTTCCATTGGGGTAATGTGTATTCAATTCATAGAAAAGTTACGCCCTATGTAATTTGTCATACGAGAGCAAAAATAGCAGATCTACAAGCTCACAACTTGTTGCATCGCAATACGTTGTGAGCTTGTAGATCGGCCATGTTTTCATCTTTGAAACATGTTTTTCCTTCACATTTTATTATATAATTTAAATTGATCACACATTTTTGTACTGCTTTGCTTTCTAGTGCTTGTTGTGGGTGTGTGGTGTAACCGTGGTACCAGATAGGAGCGGGGCGTGTAGGCAACCATAGGGCTTCTCTTCTGTAAGGGCAGGGGCACCAGCGGGGGTCTCTCCCTGGTGAAGGGGGCCTTGTTCAGGGCCTGGAGCACCAACCATGACAAGGAGAGACCTTTTAGTTACAGTGAAAGAGTTTCTTTACTACAGCAGGATAAATAGTGTAGAATGTACTCTGTCTGTTCAAAGCACAAACAAATCAGACATGTATACTTCTTATGTGGCTATTTCTCATTTGGATGGATTTATAAATCACTTCAACCCTATATACTTAGTTGACTAGAGCAGTGGTGGGAAAAGTACTCAAATTTTTACTTAAGTAAAAGTATCAATACTGCAATGTAGAAGTACTCTCTGTTACAAGTAAAAGTCCGGAATTCAAAATTTACTTGAGTAAAAGTACAAAAGTATTGGTATCAAAATGTACTTAAAGTATCAAAATAAAAAGTACTAAAATGTTTGAAAATAGCAGATCTACAAGCTCACAACGCGTCGCGATGTGACGCGTTGTGAGCTTGTAGATCGGCTATTTTCAAATAGCCTAGGTATAAAACGGGGCTAAAGTGATTAAAGGGATACTTCACTTTCAAATAAAATAAACATTAAAAAAAATTATTTAAAAAAAATGAAAGAAGTTATGGCAAAATAAAGGCCCCCCTCACGCATTAGAGTGTCCTACTATGTGTGTGTAATAATTCATATGTATCTGCAAAGTAACTAAAGTTTTCAAATAATTGTAGTGGAGTAAAAGTACAATATTTGCCTCTGAGATGTAGTGGAGTAGAAGTAAAAGTATAGTCAATTGGAAATGGCAGACTATCGTTTCGGCTCATTTTCTTACTTATATTGACCCCAAATGACTGGCCATGGGGTCTATTTGCAGAACTGCCCCTATAGCTGTTGTCCAGTTTCCCCAGCAGCCCTAGAGAGGAGTCCATTCATTAATCTGTTATTAGCTGTCATTACACATACATCCATGCCTTGGTTGTCCCACACTAGCCGCCGTATTCTGATAAACAGATCAACAGCTGTTTTATGTGTTTTGTGTTTTGCCAAGTCCCGGAAAAAGACGCGCTGTGATTGGCCAGTGCAGTCACTTTGATTGGCAGTTGTGCCAAACGCCCCCCCCCCCCCCCCAAAACATGATTTACGAGACTGTGGCGGCTCGTGTGGGACGACCTATATAGGCAAGGATGCGTGTGCAATGACAACTAATAACAGATTACATCACTTTTGACCGCAACAAATTACTTAAAGGGCAAGACCACTGTGGTAGAGGTTTGGGTTGTGTAGTTACCTTGCCATGATGTAACTCCAAAGGTGGGTAAGAAATCAAAAATAATTGCTCCATTGATTAGAAATTGATAATTCAAAATATGCTCCTCATTGACTTACATTGATTTTACTATTTGAAGATCTGGATCCGGATCCGCCGATCCAGTCCGGGTTTTCTACTTATTAAAAATGGCAAAATCAACAGGAAGTTGACATTTTTATAAAAAAAACAAAACAGTACTGGGTTTGGTGATGTTCTATATTGTCTGAATCAACTTTGTTTGCGTTCGTTTTTGTGCTAAAAGAGTGACTTTGAGAGAAGTTTTACCTTACAATGTAAGTCAATGAGGAGCATATTTTGAATTATCAATTTCTAATCAATGGAGCAATTATTTTTTATTTCTTGCCCACCTTTGGAGTTACATCATGGCAAGGTAACTACACAACCCAAACCTCTACCAAAGTGGTCTTGCCCTTTAAGTAGCGATATGCTTATGCGTTCCACTCTATGCTACAGTATGAGGGCTGCTGGGGAAACTGGACGACAGGGGCAATTCTGCAAATAGATCCCATGGCCAGTGATTTGGGGTAAGTAGGAAAATGAGACTATATGTAGATCTGCTATTTTAGCTATTTGTGACATGTGTTTATTTATTTGTTTCTGTCTAAAGGCCATTTAACACCGCCAGCACAGCACAGCAGTATTGACATGTGTGTGAAGTGCCTCCCACAGCACCAACTGGCAGCACGGCACTGCCACACACTGCAGGGAGAACCCCGATAGAGAGTATACACACAAATCATTTTTCAAATCATTATTCCTAACCTTAACCTCAGTAAAACTATGCCTAAACCTAACCGTATTCCTAAACTTAACATCAGTAAAACCCAGTGGTGGAAAGTAACTAAGTACATTTACTTAAGTACTGTACTTAAGTACAATTTTGAGGTATTTGTACTTTACTTGAGTATTTCCAATTTCCAATACTTTTACTTCTACTCCACTACATCTCAGAGGCAAATATTGTACTTTTACTCCACTACAATTATTTGAAAACTTTAGTTACTAGTTACTTTTCAGATATAAACTATGATATAATGAAACATACATTAACCACTTTAGCCCTATTTTATACCTAGGCTATTTGAAAATAGCAGATCTACAAGCTCACAACGCGTCGCATCGCGACGCGTTGTGAGCTTGTAGATCGGCTATTTTCAAATATTTAATACTTTTACTTTTGGTACTTTAAGTA
This sequence comes from Gymnoscopelus braueri, assembly GCF_963280865.1. Classification (NCBI taxonomy): domain Eukaryota; kingdom Metazoa; phylum Chordata; class Actinopteri; order Myctophiformes; family Myctophidae; genus Gymnoscopelus; species Gymnoscopelus braueri. The sequence continues at coordinate 48,706,138 of NC_137616.1, read as the reverse complement.
CATTTTGATGCCAATACTTTTGTACTTTTACTCGAGTAATTTTTTTATTCTGGACTTTTACTTGTAACAGAGTATTTTTATATTGCAGTATTGGTACTTTTACTTAAGTAAAGAATTGTAGTCACTGGTAAAACCTCCACGTGCCAGAGCCTCCCCGAGTCCCGGCAGAGTGGTTCCGGAGAAGCGGACTGAGTGGCCCTGTCTTTCCCTATAGGACTGACCGTGGGTAGCTTCTGGGACGTAAGTCGGGGCTTGATCAACCCCGGCTGAGTCACCTGGGTGAGGGTATATATGTTGTTGCGAGACCCGAAACACCCGATGACCCCAGGCTACAACACTGATGATACGTCCCAGGTGCATCCATGTGATGTTTTCTTTATAGTTAGTGGTTCTATTTATAGTGGCTCATAGGAATTAGACTACGTGACAACCAGGAATAGTTTGGTGACCACCGGAGAGACGTGTGACAGCCGGAATGTAGACGGCATCCGGGAGCAGTATGGGTTGGCGCCCCAGTCTGTGTCTTCCGTGAGGAAGAAGCCCAACAAATCCACGGTGAGGCCTTTAGGAGGGCCATTCAAGCAAGCCGCAAGTGGAGCCTGCAGTACCACCACGGCCCAAGGGACCATCACGCCAGAAGGAAATGTTTGGATCGGGGTGGTGCAGCGGATCTGGTACAGCGCTCAGGTCCTGGACCTGGTGAGACGAAGGAGGAGCCCGGCCAGGAGGCCACACCCACAGTGCCTAGCCCCTCCACGTGCCAGAGCCTCCCCGAGTCCCGGCAGAGTAGTTCTGGAGAAGCGGACTGAGTGGCCCTGTCTTTCCCTATAGGACTGACCGTGGGTAGCTACTGGGACGTAAGTTGGGACTTGATCAACCCCGGCTGGGTCATCTGGGCAGTTGTTGCGAGACCTGAAACACCCTATGACCCCACAACACTGATGATACGTCCCAGGTGCATCCATGTGATGTTTTCTTTATAGAAACTATGCCTAGATTTAGTAGGTCAATATATTATTATTATTCTGACCTTGTGCAGGATGATGGCCAGCACTATAGCCAGCATCACCAGGGCTACGGCCGCCATCACCACGATGAACCACAGCTCTCTGTAGAACAGAGGATGGTCTCCCTGACCTCCTTCTGCTCGCTCCCCTCCTCCTCCTCCATCTCCATCTCCTCCCCCAGGAGGAGTGGGCTTCTCTGGATCTGGACGAGAGAGGAGAAAGAGAGAGAGAGAGACAGGAGGGACAGGAAAGAGAGAGACACAGGAGGACAAGAACCACCGTGTCATGTGGTCATTATCAAAAGTTGTGGAGAAAAGCCAGGTTCAATCGAAATAGTTGTTGTCGGGCAGAAACCTCTTACCTCCATATATTTTTTGGGGGTAAATTAACAGCCTACATGATCGCGCTACAGCGTCACACAAAAGCATTGTAGATTGTAGATCTGCTATTTTTGAATTTCAATCCTGAAAAGTAACAGTTTTGGTCATATCAGAATCAGAATCAGAATCAGTTTTATTGTCACATCACAGGTTTACAAGGTAAAAAAGTGGGTGAAATTCTTTTTTGTACATATATGAGGTTTCTACCCGACAGAGACGATTTGTATGTTGTATGAAGGGACAGATAAACCCAAATGGAACACCTCAAGTTCAGATGATCTGCTGTCAGGCTCTGGAACCAAATGAAACTACGAGTTAAACCCAGGACCTCCCATAACCTGAAACCTTCCAGTTCTGTGATGAGTTTTTTTTGTTCACGTTTCCATTATAACCACAACCACCACTGAAGGGGGAGGTAGGCTACGTCATAAAAAAAAGGATACTAAAAAAAAACAAATCTACAAGTTCGCAACGCAACGCGCCGTGAGCTTGTATATCGTTTTTTTGTGTGTGTTTGTTGCTATTTTAGAAAGGTTTTTGAAAGTATAACTTCTGAGTTAAGTGTTAGTACTACCTCTTGAGCAGCACGGACACAATTCCGGTTCTGAGAACCTCATGTGAAACCGAGAGGCCGGCTATATATAGTGTGTGTGTGTGTGTGTGTGTGTGTGTGTGTGTGTGTGTGTGTGTGTGTGTGTGTGTGTGTGTGTGTGTGTGTGTGTGTGTGTGTGTGTGTGTGTGTGTGTGTGTGTGTGTGTGTGTGTGTGTGTGTGTGTGTGTGTGTGTGTGTGTGTGTGTGTGTGTGTGTGTGTAAACAAATCGTCTCTGTCCGGTGGAAACCCCATACGTACAAAACTGTTACTTTTCAGGATTCCAGGTTCAAAAACAGCAACAGTAGCAGATCTTCAAGCTCAAAACGCGCCGATTCGTGCCGGGTTTCGAGCTTGTAGATCTGCTACTTTTGATATAACGCGAGTAGGGCGTTAATTTACGGGAATCCAGAACCTATGAAATATGTTTCACAGCAGCACGGCACGGCTCACTTATAGTTCCTGTTGTGGGAAAGGAGACACATTTTTACCGCTACTTTGTGTAGAGCAGTGGTTCTCAAACTTCTTCATGTCACGGACCCCCAAAATGAAAATAGAGTCTCAGCTACCACCCCCCCCAGATTGCCCTGGACTGTCAGCTCCAAAGCCCGTACTTCTCCAAACGTATACAAATGCAAAATATAAGGTGTTTACCCGTTTGCCCCAAATGTTAACTAGGTGTTCGGCGTGTTTGTGTAATGTATTAGTCCATATTTTTCAATAAAGAAGTGTTTTAATCCCGTTTGTGGCCGATTCTGTCGGAAGTTCCCAATGGGCGGTAGTGAGGGGGTGCATCCGGAATTTCACTCAATGTAAACAGGAAGTAAACAAGGGGGAAAAAATGGCATTTGGCCATAGATGGGATTAAAACACTTCTTTATTGAAAACTATGGACTAATACATTGCACAAACACACCTTACTCCTAGTTAACATTTGGGGCACGCGGGTAAGCACCTTATATTTTGCATTTGTACATGTTTGGAGAAGTACGGGCTTTGGAGCTGACATTTCAGGGCAATCTGGGCGGGGGGGGGGGGGGTGGTAGCTAAGACGGAAGAGATACAACATTTCAGAATCGATAAAATACATCTACGAGAGTCTTTATCTAAGGCTGTATATCTGCTATTTTCCCCCAAGGACCCCAAGGACCCCTGGGGGTCCCCGGACCCCACTTTGAGAACCAATGGTGTAGAGAAGTGTCTTCAAGTGGCTGAAAGACACTTATCACCTGCTCATCGTCTGGTCATTAACGATGTCTTTGTCCCATCAGAACCTCCTCTCCCTATATGCATTTAAGGCTTTGTATAGAAGGCTTAGGCTGAGCGGTAATGGGGATACAAGTCAACACTCTCTGAGAGAAGAGAAAGGCGATCACACACACGTGTGTGAAGGAGGAGATAACGCTCGTAACCGGAGACACTCTCCTCCTCGCTTGCCGATGCATGGCCTAGTTCTCTGTCCTGCTGATAGCGGCGCCGTGGTGGCGTGGTGTGCTCCTTGAGAGAAGACTTTAATCAATCCTATATATATATATATATATGGCCTTTCCGGATGTAGTAGGAGACATGGCAAGTTTCTGCACATAATAATAATAATAATAATAATAATAACTTGATCTATATAGCACTTTTCTAAACAGAAGTTAAAGGGACACTTCACCCAAAAAAAACTTAGTTTCAATGGATTAGTCACCCCATGGAGACTTGAATTCATGGATATTGTTTTAGTTTTTTGTCTCATTCCTAAGACAATGTAAGTGCTGCACAAAATAACTCAGATTAAAAGTAGTTAAAAGGAGTTTAAAAAATATATACTGTTTAGACTGATGATAGGTTCTCGGTTTACCTATCCTAGATTACTATTTCTATGCACTTGATGTATAACCTCGTGTTTTCCTTGCTTACTGTACTATGAGCTTGTAGATCTGCAATTCTTTTGGAAAAATCGTGACAATTTGTGAAAACCTTTGAATATATATTTTTTTAAGCGAACATTTGTCAAATATGTTGTTCCAGGGACCCCCTAGAAGCAAAGATTTGAGTTACAAATGTTCGCTTTAAATATATATATGTATATTCAAAGGTTTGCCCAATTTTCAAGATTTTTCAAATAATAGCTGATCTACAAGTTGATCTACAAGTAACCCTGTCCAATCTGCTATTTCTTGAATAGCCAAAGAATTCTTAAAATGACACAGATGTGTTCCCAGATTGAACGGAATTAAGAGCAAAAAAAAGGGTTCAAATCAATTTGAGGCGGCGGGCACACACACACACACACACACACACACACACACACACACACACACACACACACACACACACACACACACAGGATAAATAAAGCACGTGATCATCATCAAAAGCAAAAACGTCAAATCAATCCAGGGTGTGTGTGTGTGTGGAGGGAGGTTTGATCCCCCAGGGAGTGACTCACCAGCGCTGGGGTCCGTGGTGGGCTCTGTGGCGGGCAGGGAGGGGTGCTGGCACCCACCTGGACGTGCGATGCATAGGATCAGAAGGCCAAGCGACCTGCCAGGCAGGGCGGGGCCTCTCCGGGATCACACCTGTCGCTCCATCATCAATATTTCACCAGCTGTTACTTAGACTGGCTGACGCCCCCCCCCTTATCTCTCTTCCAACGCTCACACACACACACACACACACACACACACACACACACACACACACACACACACACACACACACACACACACACACACACACACACACACACACACACAGACAGACCAGACCAGACTAGACGTACACACAGCAAATATTCAGTCAGCGCAAAGAGAATGGAATTCTTAATTTCCCATGGGTGATTATTGGCTTCTTCTGCTTCTTCTTCTTGTCCCGGGGGGGTGGGTGGGGCTGGGGGTCAGCTGATGTACTCCAGACGTGCAGAAAGAATGAGACGTGAGGAGAGAAGAAGAGATGCCTGGACTCGCTGCATGGCTGTCCTTCTAACCCTGTCCAATCTCCCATCAGCCCTTTCTGCCCTCCCCCCTCCCCCTCCCCCCCCCTCTCACAGTGTCATGGTAACAGCCAGGTGTCAGGTTTCGGTTTTACCTGGAGAGTCATCATGGCAGTGTTACTCTGACACTATTGTGCGTGTGTGTGTGTGTGTGTGTGTGTGTGTGTGTGTGTGTGTGTGGGGGGGGGGGGGATGTGCATGCGCATGCTCATGCATGCGTGTGCGCAAGAAGGTGCATACTTAATGCAAATGTGTGGGTGGGTATATATACTGCCTACTTCCTTTTGCATCAAGTCATGAAGGCACTTCATATATATATATATATATATATATATATATATATATATATATATATATGCCTACTTCCTTTTGCATCAAGTCATGAAGGCACTTTATATATATATATATATATATATATATATGCCTACTTCCTTTTGCATCAAGTCATGAAGGCACTTCATATATATATATATATATATATATATATATATATATATATATATATATATGCCTACTTCCTTTTGCATCAAGTCATGAAGGCACTTTATATATATATATATATATATATATATATATATATATATATATATATATATATATATATATATATATATATATATATATATATATATATATGCCTACTTCCTTTTGCATCAAGTCATGAAGGCACTTCATATATATATATATATATATATATATATATATATATATATATATATATATATATATATATATATATATATATATATATATATATATGCCTACTTCCTTTTGCATCAAGTCATGAAGGCACTTCATATATATATATATATATATATATATATATATATATATATATATATATATATATATATATATATATATATATATGTATTAATATAACCTATTACACATGTTTGATTATTATAATGAAGCCTTCACATGACATGTTTCTATAGTAATGGTTGTTTATTACAACATTGTTCACACACAGTAATCGTCCACATGACATGAGCAGCCCCCCCCCCCATGAAACATCTACAATGCATTCCCAAATATAGGCTAAATAATAACAGCTGGTTGGTGGGGGGGGGGGGGGGGGGGGGTTGGGGCACAGTCAAACTGGTAGATCCCAGTGACGTACAGTATATATACTACCCACTTCACAGAATTGACAACAATAAGCACTCAGACGTTACTCACAAGCACCGTAAATAAATACATCAACTGATGCACAAACTTGGACACATCATCAGTGTTGTTTCCTGGAGTCACTGGGTGTTTCGGGTCTCGCAACAGACACCCTCCTCCAGGCGACCCGACCGAGGCTGATCAGACCCCGGTCTGTGTCCAAGTGGCATGCTACAGCCCCTACTGTCTCTTGAGGGGAGTAAGAGACAGTGCTAATGAGGGGGTTAGGGTGGCAGGTGAGATGTTAACAGCAAGTTTTGGCGACACTAAGAGGCTCTAGGCACTGTGGGTTGACTCCGGGCCTGGCTCCTCCTTCGTCTGACCAGAAGTGGGCATTCTTCTGTGCGTTGCGTCGTCATCATTGCTGCTGGGCAAAAACGTCTCATTCTACCTTGATGGATTTTTTAAACCCTCCTTGCAGGTTTTACTGCAGTCCGTAGCTTTTGGGTTCCTCCTCTCAGAAGAAATGGTTTGGGCTGCCAACCCACTCCACCCCGGGTCGCCGTCTCTCCGGCCGTCCTCTGTCTCTCCAGATGTCACCACGCTCTTCGTGGTCGTCACCCAGTCTGTTCCTGGTTGTCACTGGTACTGCCACTCCTAGAGTTTTACAGTGTGAGGATTTTCCTCCTGGCTTTCCTTGCAGCAAATTCTGAAATAATGTCTTTATAATCCAGTGTAGATACAACGTCCTTTTCAATTGCGAGGATGGGAAGTCCACACAGTCTCTCCTGGGACATTGTAGTGCGTAAATAGTTCTTTATCAGTTTTAACTTGGAGAAACTGTGCTCCCCAGATGCAGCTGTGACAGGGATTGTCAGTATAATCCGAAGGAAAGCTTCGCAGCTAGGGAGCGTTCCTCTTTTTGAGAAACCGCAGTGTTTCCAGCGCAGCCTCTGGAACCGTTACGCACAATATGCGCAGCTCAGCGAACAGGTCCTCTCCTTTTATGTCGTTAGACTTTCCATCTGTCAGAGACGCGCTCAAAGCCTCACACTTTCTTTTCAGTTCAGTGTCATCTACGTATTTCACGAAGTTTGGATAGGTTAAAAAGAAATCCAAAATGTGTCCTCGATTTGTTGCAACTGCTTAAATCTGGAGCTTAATGCTCCGAGGGCTTGGTCCACTACTGTAATAAAATATTCAGTTTTGATTACCCGCTCTGCGGATAGTGGGATATCTTGTGTGTCTCTTCTCCGTTTCACGCGTGACTCCCTGAATACTACATCGACATCCATCTCTGCAGCAATCTCTTTTGCTGTTATTTTTGCAGAGGTTAATCCAGTATCTCTGTATTTCTCCATGAATTTAATCAGTCCCTTAATCTGAGACAAGGCCACATCCAGCTGCATATCCTTAGACTGAAGCATTTTACTCACAGTGTTCACAGCAAACTAAATGTCATACCATATAACAATAGCCAGAATGAATTCAATTATTCATATTTATTATATTATTATTATTTATTATATTTATATTATCCAAGTGGGGAATTCCCTCTTGGCTCCCATGCGGAAGACCCAGATTCAAATCCCGGGTCTTAAGGTCCTTACACACCGGGGCGAATTCTTCATGCGAATAAATACTTTTTTTTTAAAAACCTTATAAAGTCAATGCAAGCTTCCACACCATTACATTACATTACATTACAGTCATTTAGCAGACGCTTTTATCCAAAGCGACTTACAATAAACTTACACCAGTTTCGCGGAGCGAAAAAAGCGTCTTTTCATTATTCGGAACGAGTCCGAATTTTGCGTATATTCGCATATTCGCCGGTGTGTAACCACCTTTACAGTTGTAATTAACCATAGCATTTCTATTTAGGGGCTAACAGTGAACATCTGATCCACAAGCTCACAACGTGTCACAAGTAACGTTATCATGCATGTTGTGAGCTTGTAGATTTGCCATTTCCGGTTATTTGGTGTACAGAGAAAACAGGAGAGGGCCAAGTATAGAGCCCTGGGGAATACGGTCAAGTAATATGGTTTAAGTTGTTTAGTCTCTCCATCAGGAGAGGACATAAAACGTGGGATTACAGCTTTATTTTGGGGGGTTGGATGGGGTGATATTATTCAAGTCTCTTGCTAGAACAAAAATTATGTTGCATGTTTTCTAATGTAACACACTGTAAAATTGTGGATTTCATAGATGTTATAGTAAGGTTGTGATGTTTATTTGCACAGCTCTCCTGTGGCCAGATTATATTACAATCTAGGTAGCTGGCTAGCAGTTTGTATGTTAAAGTGGCACTATGCAACTTCTTTTTAATGAATAGAATGTAATTTTGTCCAATCTGTATGGTTGTCGAGTATGTTAATCATCATATAATTCTACAAAGCTCTGTGAGGTGAGCCCAAAATCTCTTCTGCCTGGTTCTCCACAGTGGCTGGAGCAATTGATCTGCATTTGCACACAGAGCCATTGACCATTACCATGTGCACGGAACACCTAAGCCCGTTTTTCGCTTTCCTCAAATGTCAGCGGTTTATTAGCATTTTTGTGTTTGCTGGCTCCGGGGTTGCCAAATCATGTGCGTGAAACAAGCGCCGGTGTTGCCACATCCGTGAAACAAGCGGACCATCCGTGAAACAAGCGGACCATGACGCACTTATGGTGCTCATATCCCCCGACGGGTATGGTCTAGTACAATATAATAGAGATGCGCGGATGGCTTTTTTTGTCACCCAAATCCGCGTTAACAAGTTCATTATCCATCCGCCATCCACCCGCGGTACTTATATCATCCTATTTATAGATCCGCACCAACCGCACCAAATAATTGTTATTTTCCTGACGTTAGTTTTCTTATAAACAGTGTTACTCACCACTGTCGCGATGCAGTGACTGTATACAATCCACAACCATGGTAACAACAAGCGCACGTCTTCATTAAGTTACTTTCGCTTTCAACCACTTTGTTGCCATGTCGGCTTTTTATAAGCTTTTTATAAGCGACTTTTAAAATAATAAACTTTATTTATATAGCACCTTTCATGACATAAATGCAGCTCAAAGTGCTTTACAGAAAAAGAAAGAAAAAGTGAAAACAAAACACAGAGCAAAAACAATGCTCTGCGTTGCGACTTTTGGGCTTGTTTGGCACTTGTTTTGGGCTTGTTTTCATAGACCTGGCTACTTATTTCTCTCGCAACCTGGCAACACTGGCTGCTTGCAAAGCAACATGTCGTGAGCGGCTATTTTTTGCCTGGTGTAAAATGACGTAATATTAAAATACTACAAACGCACACACGGTGAAATTTAGTGCTTTTTAAAAGCTATTATAGGCCTATAGATTGATATCATTAATTTAATTCCCGCATTATTTCACCCGCGGTTTATCCAATATGAATTAATAATTATATTTGATTGACCCAAATCCACCCAAACTGCGGTTAACTGCGGCAACCGCGGCTAAAACCGCGATCCGCGCATCTCTACAATATAACATATAGAATTGGGGTGGTTGTATTTTGTCTCCCTGCCCTTCTATTGAGACAAAGGTCACGTCTCACCTAGACACAGGATCTGACACGAATGTTGACCTGCTGGTCAAGATTAAATATATCCCCTGAGCAAGCAGGCAGGCTCTATTAGCTCAATGGTAAAAAAAATTCAGCGCTTGCGCAGGAAACCGCGGGTTCAAATCCGGGGTAGAAGAGGAAAGTTACATTTAAGTGAAGTTGGAGCTAGCTAGCTAATGCAGTAACATGCCAGCACAAGCTAACATAAGCAGGCATGTGCTTTACAATATAACCAAACCATTCAGCATTGGAAAATATAGATGACTAAATTGTCAGCCTGCTATGTGGCGTTCAAATCGAGTCCTATCGTGCTGATCAGAGCAACGGCCACTGAGTTATGGCCATTTGAAATGTTAGACACTGCTATAACACTGCTGTAGTGCCACATAATGTGTGCAAATTATTACAATTTTTGTGTGACTATTGTCATGGCAGATCCCTGTCCAGTGTTTGTGCCATATTTTTTTTCTATTTTTTCTGAAATCCCCCCTGTCTAACTGATTAGTGGCAGCGCCCACCTGGCAGTAATTGCCATGGGGTGGGGGTGGGGCAGTCCAAGCACTCATGTGGATCTGCAGGTACTTGTGAGTGAATCTCACCAAAAGAGTGTGAAGCTTATCTCAAAACGGAATGCGTGTGTTGGTGTACTCACAAATGCAGATTCAACAATTCACACGCAGAATTGATGATTTACAAATGATATTCTATGATAAATGCACCTGCAAGTATAAATGATTTTTAGAAAATTGCAAATGATATATTTACAAATAGTCATATATTTGTATAAATCTTAAATTTGTAAAAATGTTCTTAAAAAAGCGTGATGTTTGTCTGAAAATGATGTAACAGGAAAAAGGAATGTATGCGTGTGTTTGTCTACTCACAAATGCAGACTCAACAATTGACAGGCAGAATTGACGATTTACGAATGATATTTTATGATATTTGCACAAATTTAATTATAATTATTTTTTGTGAAATTTCAAATTCATATTTACAAAAGTCACAAATAAATAATTTGTGTTTGTAGATTGCAAAACACATTTGCAAATCATGGAAACACATCACTCCTGTCAAATCATGGAATATTTGTGCATCATGGTATTGGATTGGATACACAAATAATTTTGAGGAAAATCTCTCCCCAAACATATAAAGTGTTAATGCTCTGATTTCCAGTTTAGGGAGACTGTTTTGAGACACGATTCAAAATCATTTGAATCGAACAATATAAATGTTTTAGTGTGTATTTTGAATTTAACTTTAAATCACAGCCCCCATATAAATATAACTGTGGGTGTAACATAGACTCAGATCTTTTTCTCACTTAGATGCACTGGTTAGGTACATACATGGACATGCAAGTTTACCCTGCATGTCCACTAGATGTCACTATTGACTCTATTATCAACCTAGAAAGCTGTACATGAACAATGTGAGAGTTAAACAGTGTGAATGGTCATGTTTCTTGTAGACAGTGTGCGTGCGTGCGTGTGTGTGTGTGTGTGTGTGTGTGTGTGTGTGTGTGTGTGTGTGTGTGTTTGTGTGAACTTTGGAACAGTTTTAAGGTCTATCAATGCTCCTCCCCTTGCCTGAGTCATCTGACAAAAAAACAGGAAACATTCCTCAGTGATGACACGCTCTCACACACACATGGAGAGACAGACAGTACGATTCACTTTCAAACACAACTTCCAGTGAGGAGGACAGACTGTCTTTCCACAGCTAAAGGAGGGATTACTGACCCAGACCACTGGAACCTGCTGCTGACTCTGTCAACTGAATGGACTTTAACAACAACCACGACTCACAGTGAAAATAAACTTCAGGGAACATTCTAGAGGAGGAAGTGTTAATACGACTGACTGACTTCCTGTATTAAGCAAAGCAGAGTGTTTGTAGCTTGACTCAGCGTCAAAATGTCTTCCACGTCGTCTCTTCCAGAAGAGGATTTTTCCTGTCCTGTGTGTCGTGACATCTTTAAAGATCCTGTTGTCCTGTCATGTAGCCACAGCTTCTGTAATGCTTGTCTGCAGGAATGGTGGAGACGGAAGACAATAAAGCAATGTCCAGTTTGTAAGGAAATACATTCAACAGATCATCTACCCCGTAACCTGGCTCTGAAGAACCTGTGTGAGGCCTTCATACAGGAGAGACGAAGAGCTTCAAAACGTAAGAGAACTTCATCAGGGTCTGAGGATCTCTGCAGTCTGCATGCTGAGAAACTCAAACTGTTCTGTCTGGAATGTCAACAACCAGTGTGTCTTGTGTGTCGAGATTCTAAAAAACACACCAACCACAGTTTCAGACCCATCGATGAAGCTGCTCTGGATCACAAGGAGGAAGTGCAGAAATCACTGAAGACTTTACAGGAGAAACTGGAGGTCTTTAATCAAGTTAAAAAGGAAAGTGACCGAACAGCAAAACACATTAAGGTCCAGGCCCAGCACACAGAGAGGCAGATTAAGAAACAGTTTAAAAAGCTTCATCGGTTTCTACAAGAGGAAGAGGAGGCCAGCATCACTGCACTGAGGGATGAAGAACAGCAGAAGAGTCAGATGATAAAGGAGAAGATGGAGGGTCTGAACAGAGACATATTAACCCTTTCAAACAACATCAGAGCCATAGAGGAGGAGCTGAGAGCTGAACACATCTCATTCCTGCAGAACTACAAGACCACAATGGAAAGAGTCCAGTTCACACTGCAGGACCCACAGCCGGTCTCTGGACCTCTGATAGACGTGACCAAACACCTGGGCAACCTGACCTTCAGAGTCTGGAACAAGATGAAGGACATTGTCTCCTACACTCCTGTCATTCTGGACCCCAACACTGCCCATCCATCATACACCCTGTCTGATGATCTGACCAGTGTGAGAGATGGAGAGGAACAGCAGCTTCCTGACAACCCAGAGAGGTTTGACGTTGGCTATGTCCTGGGTTCTGAGGGCTTTAACTCAGGGACTCACAGCTGGGATGTTGAGGTTGGAGATAATACACACTGGATGCTGGGTGTGTTAGCAGAGTCTTACCAGAGGAAGAGAGACGAAGAGGGTCAACACTGGATAATAAGGTTAGATGAAGGTGAATACGCAGCCCACTCCTCATCAGGGTCAGACACTGGTCTCTCATTGAAGCAGAATCCTCAGAGGATCAGAGTCCAGCTGGACTGGAATGAAGGAAAGCTGTCATTCTCTGATCCTGATACTAACACACACATACACACCTTCACACACACTTTCACTGACACACTCTTTCCATGCATTTTCACTGATAATGATACTGTCCCTCTGAAGATATTACCAGGGAAGATCAGTGTAACTGTGGAACAATGCAGTTAGACATGATGATGATGATGATGATGATGATGATGATGATGATACAATAAAGTATTTAAAGGAGGATATTACTCATAGAATCTGTATGATTGTGTTGTGGTCAATAACAGTCACATTAACAAGTTTTTCCTAAAGCAGGGGTTCTCAAACCTTTTCATGTCAAGGACCCCCAAATGCATTTGGCCGTGGACCCCCATCTTAAAATATTTGGTGTCTGGGACCCCCATCCCCTAGAAGAGAAGATTTATAATAAAACAATTAAAAATGATTCAATAATTTTTCTATATTTTTCCAATAATTTCAAAAATAGATGTACAAGCTGTGAGCTTGTAGATCTGCTAGCCAACATATAAATGGATAAAGCTGTTAAAACGATTGTGATGCTATATTAACTATACCCCCTGGAACCCCCACCCCCCCACTGGGGGTAAAGCAGTGATTCTCATCCTATGGGGCTTTTTTCTTTAAAACCTGTAAAAAATTGTTTTCATTGTTATCCCGATACATTTAAATCCATATTTAACGGGATAACAATAAAAATTGTTTTTCTCCAATCTGTGATGTCATCAAAATGTCCATATCGTGATGATGTCATGTTTTTATGGATCACACTAATATAGTAATATTATACTTTTTATTTTCATTTGATCTATTATACAAGGAAAACAACACCAACATCTGTTTAAAAACTCTGACCTTACTTAATTTTACTTTACTAAAAATGACTGATTTACTTTACTTTGTCCTGTGGTACCAAAGAATTAGAGAATAAATAAATGTAGTGAAAAGGATGAATACACTCAAAGGGATAGATAAGGAGAAGGAAGGACATGGATGGAAAACAATATAATCAACTGAAAGTTTAAATACAGGGAGTCAAGCTGTTATTTTTGTTTTGTCTTTACATTTTTTGGTTTTCATACTCGCTGAACTGTCCTGTCAGCTGTTTTTCTTTTCATTCAGTCTCTTAAATGAGATGGAAGACTATCTGTTACTGATGTGTAATAGGACTGCATTCCTAATTAAAGTCTGACTAGAAACATGATCTGAAGTCATGGTTGTTTTTATAGTGAGGTAGTGGATGCATGTGTGATTCTAGTCTAGTCTTACTGCAGGGTGTGTTGGCATGACTTCTGTGACTAAAACTGTTTTAGATTATTGTTACAAAACATGCATTAACCACTTCAGCCCAATGCATACTTGATATTTGAAAATAGCAGATGTACAAGTTCACAACGTGTCGCTTTGCGACACGTTGTGAGCTTGTAAGATCTGCTATTTTCAAAGCATTTTTAAACATTTTGTAAACGTGTGAAATGTGACATTCTGCAAAAGGAGTAGGCTACTTTTACTTACTGTACTTAAGTATATTTTAACGTTAATTCTTTTGTACTTTTACTCAATTACGTTTTGAATTCCGGACTTTTACTTTTACTTACAGCATATTTCTACATTGCGGTATTGATACTTTTACTTAAGTAAAACAGGCGAGTACTTTTTCCACCACAGAAGAGAACATATTGGCCTGCTGCTCAGAGTCAGTGTTGCCATGTCTGCTTATTATAAGCCACTTTGGGATTATTTTTCTGTAAAGTTGCTTGTAAATATTGGTAGTTGCGGGTTGTGTTTTTTTTGGGCTTGTTTCTAAGTGTAGTTGCTTATTTGGGCTTGTTTCCTAATGTTGTTAAACCATTGTTTCTCAAATATTTTCATGTCAAGGACCCCCAAATTAGATAATATGCATTTGGCTGTGGACCCCAGTCTGAATTTTTTTTATGCCAAGGACCCCCATACAAGATTTGTGTTTCAAGAATATTCAAAATGTGTGCACATTTTCTTTTATTCAATAGCAGATATATATCGGCCATTTTCAAATAACCAATGTATATGTTTAAAGGGCGAATGGCTCGCTTCTTTTGGGCTTGTTTTCATAGACCTGGTTGCTTGTTTCTCTCTCAAAACCTGGCAACACCTGGCGTCCGTATGGCAACTTGACGGACGCTTTACGGACATGTGTGGCTGTACCCAGACAGCGCGTGCACACACACACACACACACACACACACACACACACACACACACACACACACACACACACACACACACACACACACACACACACACACACACACACACACTCACTTAGTGTTGTCTTATTTGCATTTTAAATGCAGATGGCCCACTCAGCACAGAACAGATAATCTACACACACTTGAGGTGTGTCATTGTCTCCAAGTATCCCCCAATTTACTCATTCTAGTATCTAGACTGTGGGTCGTTGAGCTACAGTCATTCTCTAAGTACTCTCTCATTCCAAGGACCCTCAGTTTGATTTACATTAGGCCACGCAATTCACATTTATATGATTTTTATTTTCCAAACCTGAGAACTAGTTTTTATAAGGCATGATTCGGTTTGTCCAGAATTCCTTTGATAACTATTTAATGTTGGTAAAGATTTAAAAGAGAAATTCTGTTCAAATAGGAATTATTGAACATTCTCCTGTTATACCGTATTTATGTGAATGGGTGGTGAAGATTGTCCTAAGACCTCACATTGAGAACCACTGATACACTATTTGTGTTTTTCTTTTTATTAATGTATCATTTATTTATACAGGTGATCTCATTGAGACTCATTCTCAAGACACCCAGTTCAGACGTGTAGCTTATAGACACACTGTTTACATGACATGTGGATGGACAAGTAGGCAACCAGTTTAATATGGAAAATTGTATTTGTTTGTGGATGACTCTGCACTCCTGGTCTCGGACAAGGACAAAGTGCAGGTTGAAAAAAACCTTTTAACCTGGGTTGCATTTTAGAGAACAGTTTTTCCAGTGAAAAAAGGCAACAGATCAAGAAAGTCAACCAAAGAACAAGATGTTTGGGCGGGGTCTCCTTGTTGGTCAGTTAATGCTCTGAGGACACTAGATGGAGCACTCATCCAATGTCATTTTGACTCTGCATGCACCTCATGGTGCTCTAGCACCTCAAAGGCATTAAAAACCCAACTTCAGATCTATCAAAACTAACTGATCGGGTTACTTCTAAACCCACTCTGCTAACCTTTTTATAATCTAAAATAACAATTGTATTGCACAGCTAAGAACTTTATCAATCATTAATACTGACAACTCTGGGTTTGCTTTCTTTGGCAAAGAAAAACATTCAACATGTTAATGAAGCAAAGGACATTGAAACTTGTGTCTATGTAAATGTTTCTCTGATGATGGCCCATCATCATCATCAATGCTTTTGTTATGAGCCTTTCACATTGAAATGGCCCTGACTGCAGTTAATTGGAGGAGAGCTGAGAGGAGGTGGGAGGAGGTGTTTCTCCACTCCAAGACAAAAGGGAGGTGCTACTACTTATACTCCTACATCAACACAACACACACTGTCCTGCTCAGTCAGTGCTCAGAGTCAGACAGACCACAGAACACGGAGACACACAGAGACAAGCAACTGTTATTATTTCAGTTCAACTTTCAGGCTGCACTCTTCTTCACAGGACCTTCTGCGAAAACATTGGAGTAGGATCCTAAGTTACAGGTAAGAGAATATCATGGGATGACAATAAACCTTCTGAATTTGTTGCCACATTTTCACACAACGTAATTGAATTAGTAACAAGCCCATTCAAATATCAGTAATTGTAACGGTGTTATTGAAGTGGTATATGTTTCACTCCTTACCTACCAGTGGTGTAAAGTAACTAAGTACATTTACTTAGGTACTGTACTATTTTGAGGTATTTGTGCTTTACTTGAGTATTTCCAATTTCCAATACTTTTACTTCTACTCCACTACATCTCACATGCAAATATTGTACTTTTACTAGTATCTAGACTGTCGGTCGTTGAGCTACAGTCATTCTCTAAGTACTCTCTCATTCCAAGGATTTATGTGAACCGTATTTATGTGAATGGGTGGTGAAGATTGTCCTAAAACCTCACATTGAGAACCACTGATACACTATTTTTCTTTTAATTAATTTATCATGTATTTTACAGGTGATCTCATTGAGACTCATTCTCAAGACACCCCGTTCAGACGTAGATTATAGACACACTGTTTACATCACATGTGGAAGGACAAGTAGGCAAACAGTCTAATATGGCAAATTGTATTTGTTCGTGGATGACTCAGCACTCCTGGTCTCGGACAAGGACAAAGGGCAGGTTGAAAAAAACCTTTTAACCTGGGTTGCATTAATTTAGAGAACAGTTTTTCCAATGAAAAAAGGCAACAGATCAAGAAAGTCAACCAAAGAACGAGATGTTTGGGCAGGGTCTCGTTGTTGGTCTTGTTTTCCTGTTCATATCCATACCAACAAGGCCATCCTGGCGTTCCTGTCAGGGGGTGGCTCTGCATCGTTTATGATATTCATTCATATTTGATACAGCCCATTTCTGGCGTAAATTGAATTAATTCTGCCTTAAAAGTCTTAAGAACTACTACTTCCGGGTCTGAAATCTCTGTTCCCACAATAGCCGCGTTCATGGGAAATGTAGTCTTTGGGTTGTTTTGACTCGTTTCTAGTGTTTATATTGTGTTACTCATTGGGTAAATGTGTACATTTACACCTTCAGTCGATGCTTCATATCCATATGAGTAAAATCGCCAGGGTGGTGTGTTTATTTTTTGAACACAGTTCTTATATGACGAGATCTAAGATTCTCCAATGAGGATATCAACACAAAAGTAAAACCTGAGGAACAGCCGTCGGACAGGACTTCGGTGCTCTATGCGCGGTGCCCTTTAAGTGTTACGACAGTACTGATTTACGGACGTTTTAACGACAGCCGTTCCTTCTCACGTTGGTAGGAGAAAGCGCGGGTCAGATGGTTGTTGCCTGTGTGAGAAACATCAAGTGACTCTAAAGTATCTTCTGTGAGACTCTCTTCTGTTAGGTGAGCACTGAACATGTTGATTTAAGAGCTGTAACATTATCTTATCTGTCATATGATATTAGCCTTAGATCAAGAAGACTATCGTAGATGTATTTGACATTTTTATATCTGCGAGAGTCTTAGCCCTAGCCTGGTAAACCCTCCCTCCGGAAATATCATATCTTAGCCCCTCCCCCCAGTTTTGTCGTGGAATGTCACCAGAAAAGCCCGTATTTCTCCTAACATGTACAAAATGCTAAATATAAGGTGCTTACCCGCTTGCCCCAAATGTTAACTAGGTGTCCCTTGTGTTTTTGCAATGTATTAGTCCATATTGTTCAATAAAGAAGTGTTTTAATCCCGTCTGTGGTCGAACGACATTTCCCCCCCCTCGTTTACTTCCTGTATACATTGAGAGTAATTCCGGCTTTCACCAGATGCGCCCCATAACTAACTTCCTCCAGAATCGTCCACAGACGGGATTAAAACACTTCTTTATTGTAACATATGCACTAATACATTACACACACACTCCGGACACCTAGTTAACATAGAATGTTGTCAGCCATGCCTTTTGCTATGTCCGTATGAATATTGTATTGTATACTGTCTATATAAATATATGTATATTATATATATATATTAATCCAGGTCCAGTGTTAGTGAGTTCTCTCTAACGCTCTGCCAGGTGAGCTGCTCTGCTCATAGACCCAACATTACACTGCCGTGAGAGGTCTCTGTCTTTAGTAAAAAATAAACAAAACTATTTAGCTACTCACCGAAACAAAGACTGTTTTGTGTTGTTGAAAGTCTATTCTCCAGGGTGGGAAGACTCTCAGCACCTTCTCTGTATAATACACTTTTGGGGCAGAAAATAACATAAGTAGCCTACCGCCAGACAGAAATTATTGTATTTACTCCACTGCGCCCCCTACAGATCTGGCCAATATAAATTACCATTGAGCAGATCTGTAGAGGGCGCAGTGGAGTAAATACAATAATTGTACAAGGAAATAAAATACATTTTACAGTTGGTACAGCTACATGGTCTTCGTAATAATTTTGTCATGAGCTGCAGCATTGATTACACAAACACTATTTTGAAAATCATCCAACTTGTATCAAGGCTAGGTATAAATAAGTTACAGTGAAGCTATCCGTGTATGATATGAATAACTATTGAGTTGTGTGTTTGTCTGGAGGGAGTGATACTTGACACTTATTAAACCATTAGTTTGATCTAAGTGTGAAAACAAACCATAGCGTTGTCCCAGTTCTGTAGAAATAAACACAATGCTTGTCCTGTCAGTATATAATCAATGGCTTTCACAGAAATCCTCTTTTATCATGTTGTTATGACTGACTTACTGCCAGTAATAATCTCTGAATCTGCAGTATTGCATTTTTATAAAGTGTTGTTCTTGTTTTGCTGTGTTTTACACCTACACAATGGTGGAGTAACCAAGTAACTGAATTTACTCAGTACTGTATTCAAGTACAATGTTGAGGTACCTTGAGTATTTACATGTTCAGTTCTCTATACAGCACATCTACTTCTCTAAATCTCAGAGGAGAATATTGTGCTTTTAATTCCACTGCAGTCATTTAAACACTTTATTTACTACCTTCTTTACATATTTAATTATTTATACATATTATTACAATACATACACTAACCAATTAAAACCTATTTTATACTTGGGATATTGAAAAATAGCAGATTTACAAGCTCTCAATGTGCCGCTTCGAGTTGTGAGCTTGTAGATCTGCTATTTTTGTTGTGAAATGGGATATTCAGCATAATGAGCACTGAGAGTATATTTTGCTGCCAATATTTTTGAACTTTTACTCAAGTAAAAGTTGTAAAGCATTTTTTACTTACTTTTTACTTGTGACAGTATTTCTACATTGTGGTACTGCTACTTTTACTCTTAACTTTTTAGTTTCAAGGCTCACTATGACTCTTGAGAGTGTACAAATGGAACCAAAAGGACCCTTACAGGTCCATTTGGTTCCATTTGTACACTCTCAGAGTTACAGACCTGTAAGGGTCCATTTGGTAACCCCTCAAGTAACCCAGAGGTATGCAATACTGTATTTGTTTATACATTTCTTTAATGAAGGCTGATTTATTTATTTTCAAATCTAGGAATGATTAAAGGGAAGCTTTAAGGAATCAGACCGTTGAGATAATTATGTCCACAGGCAAAACACGTGGAGTGAAGCTTTAAAGTTATTGCACTGACAATATGTTCAGGTTTCAGTACTCTGGGTTTTTGCATGGGTTAAGTAGACTCCCTCCGTCTCTATTGTTTCCTGTCTATACTAATTATATAGGAAATAAAAGACTGTCCTGACTTTGATACTGTGTGTGTGTGTGTGTGTGTGTGTGTGTGTGTGTGTGTGTGTGTGTTTTGCAACAGGTCTGTGGAGGTGTGTCAAAGCTCCGCCCCCGTCAGACTCATCTGAGACGATAAGATTGACCTTCAGATCAAACACAACTTCCAGTGAGGAGGACAGACTGTCTTTCCACATCAGCTACAGGAGGGAATACTGACCCAGACCACTGGAACCTGCTGCTGACTCTGTCAGCTGAATGGACTTTAACAACAACCACGATTCACAGTGAAAGTAAACTTCAGGGAACATTCTAGAGGAGGAAGTGTTACAGTACCACTACTGACTGATTAATTTACTGTATTGAGCAGAGTGTTTGTTGCTTCATTCAGAGACTAAATGACTTCCACGTCGTCTCTTCCAGAAGAGGATTTTTCCTGTCCTGTGTGTCGTGACATCTTTAAAGATCCTGTTATACTGTCATGTAGCCACAGCTTCTGTAATGCTTGTCTGCAGGAATGGTGGAGACAGAAGACAATAAAGGAATGTCCAGTTTGTAAGGAAATACATTCAACAGATCATCTACCCCGTAACCTGGCTCTGAAGAACCTGTGTGAGGCCTTCATACAGGAGAGACAGAGAGCTTCAAAACGTAAGAGAACTTCATCAGGGTCTGAGGATCTCTGCAGTCTGCATGCTGAGAAACTCAAACTGAATGAAGTTAAAAAGGAAAGTGACCGAACAGCAAAACACATTAAGGTCCAGGCCCGGCACACAGAGAGGCAGATTAAGAAACAGTTTAAAAAGCTTCATCTGTTTCTAGAAGAGGAAGAGGAGGCCAGCATCACTGCACTGAGGGATGAAGAGCAGGAGAAGAGTCAGATGATAAAGGAGAAGATGGAGGGTCTGAACAGAGACATATCAACCCTTTCAAACAACATCAGAGCCATAGAGGAGGAGCTGAGAGCTGAACACGTCCCATTCCTGCAAAACTACAAGACCACAATGGAAAGAGTCCAGTTCACACTGCAGGACCCACAGCCGGTCTCAGGACCACTGATAGACGTGACCAAACACCTGAGCAACCTGACCTTCAGAGTCTGGAACAAGATGAAGGACATTGTCTCCTACACTCCTGTCATTCTGGACCCCAACACTGCCCATCCAGCATACACCCTGTCTGATGATCTGACCAGTGTGAGAGATGGAGAGAAACAGCAGCTTCCTGACAACCCAGAGAGGTTTGACGAAGTTGGCTATGTCCTGGGTTCTGAGGGCTTTAACTCAGGGACTCACAGCTGGGATGTTGAGGTTGGAGACAATGCAGACTGGGAAGTGGGTGTGTTAGCAGAGTCTTACCAGAGGAAGGGACACGAACGGGGTCAACACTGGAGTATATGGTTAGATGGAGGTAAATACACAGCATGCATCATTCATCATTCATCATTCACTGGTCTCTCATTGAAGCAGAATCCTCAGAGGATCAGAGTCCAGCTGGACTGGGATGAAGGAAAGCTGTCATTCTCTGATCCCGATACTAACACACACATACACACCTTCACACACACTTTCACTGACACACTCTTTCCATTCATTTTCACTGATAATGATACTGTCCCTCTGAGGATGTTACCTGGGAAGATCAGTGTAACTGTGGAACAATGCAGTTAGACATGATGATGATGATACATTGAGAGTCTTTAAAGGAGGATATTACTCATAGAATCTAAATGATTGTGTTGTGGTCAATGACAGTCACATTGACAAGTGTTTCCTAAAGCAGGGGTTCTCAAACCTTTTCATGTCAAGGACCCCCAAATGCATTTGGCCGTGGACCCCCATCTTAAAATATTTGGTGTCTGGGACCCCCATCCCCTAGATGGGAAGATTTATATTAAAACAATTAAAAATGATTCAATACATTTTCTATATTTTTCCAATCATTTCAAAAATAGATGTACAAGCTGTGAGCTTGTATTTTGAATCCACATTTGAATCCCTATTCAACGGGATAACAATAAACTGTTTTTCTCCAATCTGTGATGTCGTCAAAATGTCCATATTGTGATGATGTCATGTTTTTATGGATCACACTAATATAGTAATATTATACTTTTTATTTTCATTTGATTATACAAGGAAAACAACACCAATATCTGTTTAAAAACTCTGATCTTACTTAATTTTACTTTACTAAAAATGACTGATTTACTTTACTTTGTCCTGTGGTACCAAAGAATTAGAGAATAAATAAATGTAGTGAAAAGGATGAATACACTCAAAGGGATAGATAAGGAGAAGGAAGGACATGGATGGAAAACAATATAATCAACTGAAAGTTTAAATAAAGGACAGTGAGTTTTTTTTTTTTTTTTTGTCTTTACATTTTTTGGTTTTCATACTCGCTGAACTGTCCTGTTTCTTTTCATTCAGTCTCTTAAATGAGAATATCTGTTTCTGATGTGTAATAGGACTGCATTCCTAATTAAAGTCTGACTATAGAAACATGATCTGAAGTCATGGTTGTTTTTATAGTGAGGTAGTGGATGCATGTGTGATTCTAGTCTAGTCTTACTGCAGGCTGTGTTGGCATGACGTCTGTGACTAAAACTGTTTTAGATTTTCAGCCCAATGCATACTTCATATTTGAAAATAGCAGATCTACAAGCTCTTTTCAAAGCATTTTTAAACATTTTGTAAACGTGTGAAATGGGACATTCTGCAAAAGGAGTAGGCTACTTTTACTTTCAGTACTTAAGTATATTTTAATGTGAATTATTTTGTACTTTTACTCAATTAGATTTTGAATTCCGGACTTTTACTTTTACTTACAAAATATTTCTACATTGCGGTATTGATACTTTTACTTAAGTAAAACAGGCGAGTACTTTTTCCACCACAGAAGAGAACATATTGGCCTGCTGCTCAGAGTCAGTGTTGCCATGTCTGCTTATTATAAGCCACTTTGGGCTTCTTTTTCTGTAAAGTTGCTTGTAAATATTGGTAGTTGCGGGTTGTTTTTTTGGGCTTGTTTCTAAGCGTAGTTGCTTATATGGGCTTGTTTCCTAATGTTGTTAAACCATTGTTTCTCAAATATTTTCATGTCAAGGACCCCCAAATTAAATAATATGCATTTGTCTGTGGACCCCAGTCTGAAAACATTTTATGCCAAGGACCCCCATACAAAAGTTTCAAGAATATTCAAAATTTGTACAAATTTTCTTGAATCAAATAGCAGCTATATATCGGCCAATTTCAAATAACCAATGTATATGTTTAAAGGGCGAAGGGCTCGCTTCTTTTGGGCTTGTTTTCATAGACCTGGTTGCTTGTTTCTCTCTCAAAACCTGGCAACACTGCTCAGAGTCAGACACACACACACACACACACACACACACACACACACACACACACACACACACACAATTAGTGTTGCCTTATTTGCATTTTAAATGCAGATGGCCCACTCAGCACAGAACAGATAATCTACACACATTGTGTCATTGTTTCCAAGTATCCCCCAATTTACACATTCTAGTATCTAGACTGTGGGTCGTTGAGCTACAGTCATTCTCTAAGTACTCTCTCATTCCAAGGACCCTCAGTTTGATTTACATTAGGCCGCGCAATTCACATTTATATGTTTTTTATTTTCCAAATCCGAGAACTAGTTTTTATAAGGCATGATTCGGTTTGTCCAGAATTCCTTTGATAACTATTTTATGTTGGTAAAGAGTTAAAAGTTAAAATTCTGTTCAAATAGCAATTCTTGTACATTCTCCAGTTATACAGTACTTATGTGAATGGGTGGTGAAGACTGTCCTAAAACCTCACATTGAGAACCACTGATACACTATTATTATTTTAATTAATTTATCATGTATTTATACAGGTGATCTCATTGAGACTCATTCTCTAGACACCCAGTTCATACGTAGCTTATAGACACACAGTTTACATGACATGTGGATAGACAAGTAGGCAAACAGTCTAATATGGCAAATTGTATTTGGATGACTCTGCACTCCTGGTCTCGGACGAGGACAAAGTGCAGGTTGAAAACCCCCTTTTAATTACCTACCTGGGTTGCACTTTAGAGAACAGTCTTTCCAGTGAAAAAAGGCAACAGATCAAGAAAGTCAACCAAAGAACAAGATGTTTGGGCAGGGTCTCCTCGTTGGTCAGTAGGAATGCTCTGAGGACACTAGATGGAGCACTCATCCAATGTCATTTTGACTCTGTCTGCATGCACCTTATGGTGCTCTAGCACCTCAAAGGCATTAAAAACACAACTTCAGACCTATCAAAACTAACTGATCCGGTTACTTCTAAACCCACACACATAGGACTCACCTAACCCCTGCTCATTATATGCTAGGGTGGGATGGCTCAGGGTAGAGGAAAGAGTACACCAGAGGGATCTCATTCCCCCCAGATTCGGCACAAACATGGGGATGAATTCATTCTACTGTTATGGTGGCATACTAGTAGAATGAATGTGGAATGCTCTACCAACAGCCATCAAAGAGTGTGGCTTCCTACCCTCCTTCAAAACCACCATAAAAGAGCGCCTGTCTGGAATTTGCAACTGGACCTAGACAAGTCTTCTAGCTTGCCAAAATAAATTACCCCCCACTGTTTTTCTGTAAATATACTTTCACTGCTCCTAGTATTTATGATCGTGTATGTATGTTGTATGTCTTTATATGTCTTGATGAACTGAATGTATAAACATGAACATATATATAGCGTGTACCTCAGGTGGCAATATAGTATGCAGATTTATAATATCTACACAACATGTTTCACTGGATATTGAAGGGAATGTAAATAAATGTGTTTGGTGCATCTCATGTGTTTAGCAGGTCAGGACTTAAACTCATCCACATTTAAAAAGTACAGAAAGTGAATTATTTGTTAACATTCCCCCATTCTGTGTGCCGTGCAGATAAGCTTAGAAAATAACTGATCTACAAGTTCAGAAAGCATTGTGATGTGACGTGTTGTGAGCTTGTAGATTGGCTATCTTCAAAGAAAAGGAGGAAGTGTGAACATCTGTCAAAAATGTGGAATAATCTTAGAACGTTTGAGCAACACATCTTACGGGGGATCCTGGGACAAAAACACTTTTCAAAAGGGGTCCACAGCTAAATCAAATCAATTGTCCTTGACGTGAAAATGTTTGAAATCGACTTGACTATGCAAACAAAGTATGACAAATTTATATCAATATTGATATTTCAAATGACTATAAGTGAGTAATGTTTAAACATGGCTATCGGTTGTAGAATGGTGCAATTATGAATTATGAATGTAAGAAAATGACTTGCCATTAAAGGAGAATACCGGACAAATTAAGTGTTGTCTTTGATGTCTCGTTACTCACCTATTGACGTGAAAAGTGGCGTTCTTTTTTTCCATCGATTCCACTGTCGTCATTTTTTAAACCCCCTCCGTTGTCATAATGGGAGCGCGTGGGTTAGGGAGATTCGTCTATTATAACCGATGCAAAGTTGTTTTTTTCTCTACTGCTAGTCATTGTGGAGTCTCATGATAGTCAAACATGAGTAGCTAGCCTGAGAGGCTAGCGCTACTGCCGAACGATTTAACACTGGATGCTTGTTTCTTTCCAGAACCTGGCAACTCGTGTTGCCAGGTTCAACGGAGGGGGTTTAAAAAATGACGACAGGGGAATCGATGGAAAAAAAGAACGCCACTTTTCACGTCAATAGGTGAGTAACGAGACATCAAAGACAACACTTAATTTGTCCGGTATTCTCCTTTAATATGCTACTGTTCCAAAAGCATTCTGAACGTTTTCTAAAATGAAAAAGGGTAATGTCCATCTAATACAGTTTTTATGTATACAAGTTGTATACATAAAAACTGTATTAGATTCACATACCACTTGGCTAACCTTTTTATAATCTAACATAACAATTGTATTGCACAGCTAAGAACTGTAATACTGACAACTCTGGGTTTGCTTTCTTTGGCAAAGAAAAACATTCAACATGTTAATGAAGCAAAGGACATTGAAACATGTGTCTATGTAAATGTTTCTCTGATGATGGCCCATCATCATCAACATCATCATCAAGGTGGCTTTTGTTATGAGCCTTTCACATTGAAATTGCCCTGACTGCAGTTAATTGGAGGAGAGCTGAGAGGAGGTGGGAGGAGGTGTGTCTCCACTCCAAGACAAAAGGGAGGTGCTACTACTTATACTCCTACATCAACACAACACACACTGTCCTGCTCAGTCAGTGCTCAGAGTCAGACAGACCACAGAACACAGAGACACACAGAGACAAGCAACTGTTATTATTTCAGTTCAACTTTAAGGCTGCACTCTTCTTCACAGGACCTTCTGAGAAAACATTGGAGTAGGATCCTAAGTTACAGGTAAGAGAATATCATAGGATGACTATAAACCTTATAATCTTCTGAATTTGTTCAATTTTCACATAAAGTAATTGAATTAGTAACAAGCCCATTCAAATGTCAGTAATTGTAACTGTGTTATTAAAGTGGCATATATTTCACTCATTCTACCTACCCTGTAGTTTGTTCAGTGGTGGAAGACTTTAGTTTTACTTAGTTGCAATTAAACAAAAATAATCAGTAATTAAAGTCAATTGGAATAAAAATCAGATGAGATAAATTCTATGTAGGCCTACCAAGTTTTGACACAAGTCACATTGAACCACAAAAGACATATTGAGAGTTATGTTCTAGTCTGAACCTGAACAACACATGTAAAATAACTGTCACAGCCAGAATCTGATCATTTTAAGACGCTGTTCCTCAAAGAGTAAAATAAACAGGAAGATTTACATAAGGCCTCTTTTCCCAAAGTGTTGCCTCGGATGGGCTTGGTTTGAGTTATTGTTTAGGCATAGTTTCTGTGAGTTTAAGGTTAGGTTTAGGCATAGTTTCTGTGAGTTTACGGTGAGGTTTAGGCATAGTTTCTGTGAGTTTAAGGTTAGGTTTAGGCATAGTTTCTGTGAGTTTAAGGTTAGGTTTAGGTATAGTTTCTGTGAGTTTAAGGTTAGGTTTAGGTATAGTTTATGTGAGTTTAAGGTTAGGTTTGGGTATAGTTTCTGTGAGTTTAAGGTTAGGTTTAGGCACAGTTTCTGTGATTTTAAGGCTAGGTTTAGGCATAGTTTCTGTGATTTTAAGGTTAGGTTTGGGTATAGTTTCTGTGAGTTTAAGGTTAGGTTTAGGCATAGTTTCTGTGATTTTAAGGTTAGGTTTGGGTATAGTTTCTGTGATTTTAAGGTGATGTATAGGCATAGTTTGTGTCTGAAAGTACATGTATGTGTAAATATAAATATATTTGTACATACAATTTTGATTTTGACAAGTACACAGGTATCTAAAAGCCATTATATGTCAAAAGTACACCTTTTGTTTTAGTTTTTCCCCTTACCTCCAGCCCCCCCCCCCTGGTCCCACAAACAGAGAATATAAAAACAACAGTTACATAACTCAAGAATAGTGACGAGTAATGAAATAAACATATGTTTTAAAACGTTGTTTGCCCTGTAGCGTCTTTAATTTAACAATATGTTTCATCATTATGAACCCATACACATTCAAATATTCACAGTGATCCCTTCAAATTGAACTTTATTTTCTCTAAATGTAGACCACCTCTTAATCCTCTGTGTGTGTTTGTACTTTGCAACAGGTCTGTGGTGGTGTGTCAAAGCTCCGCCCCCTGACAGACTCACCTGGGACGATAAGATTGACCTTCAGCTCAAACACAACTTCCAGTGAGGAGGACAGACAGTCTTTCCACATCAGCTACAGGAGGGAATACTGACCCAGACCACTGGAACCTGCTGCTGACTCTGTCAGCTGAATGGACTTTAACAACAACCACGATTCACAGTGAAAGTAAACTTCAAAAACTACACAGTGAAAGGGAACATTCTTGAGGAAGAAGTGTTACCACCACTGACTGACAGATTTCCTGTATTGAGCAGAGTTTTGGAACTTCACTCAGAGACTAAATGGCTTCCACGTCGTCTCTTCCAGAAGAGGATTTTTCCTGTCCTGTGTGTCGTGACATCTTTAAAGATCCTGTTCTCCTGTCATGTAGCCACAGCTTCTGTAATGCGTGTCTGCAGGAATGGTGGAGACAGAAGACAATAAAGGAATGTCCCGTTTGTAAGGAAATACATTCAACAGATCATCTACCCTGTAACCTGGCTCTGAAGAACCTGTGTGAGGCCTTCATACAGGAGAGACAGAGAGCTTCAAAACGTAAGAGAACTTCAAAACGTAAGAGAACTTCATCAGGGTCTGAGGATCTCTGCAGTCTGCATGCTGAGAAACTCAAACTGTTTTGTCTGGAATGTCAACAGCCAGTGTGTGTTGTGTGTCGAGATTCTAAAAAACACACCAACCACAGTTTCAGACCCATCGATGAAGCTGCTCTGGATCACGAGGAGGAAGTCCAGAAATCACTGAAGACTTTACAGGAGAAACTGGAGGTCTTAAATAAAGTTAAAAAGAACATTAACCAAACAGCAAAACACATTAAGGTCCAGGCCCGGCACACAGAGAGGCAGATTAAGGAACAGTTTAAGACGTTTCATCAGTTTCTACAAGAGGAAGAGGAGGCCAGCATCACTGCACTGAGGGATGAAGAGCAACATAAGAGTCAGATGATGAAAAAGAAGATTAAGGTCCTGAACAGAGACATATCAAGCCTTTCAAACAACATCAAAGCCATAGAGGAGGAGCTGAGAGCTGAACACATCTCATTCCTGCAGAACTACAAGACCACAATGGAAAGAGTCCAGTTCACACTGCAGGACCCACAGCTGGTCTCAGGGGCTTTGATAGACGTGACCAAACACCTGGGCAACCTGACCTTCAGAGTCTGGGACAAGATGAAGGACATTACAATCCTCTCTTACAATCCTATCATTCTGGACCCCAACACTGCCCATCCAGAATACACCCTGTCTGATGATCTGACCAGTGTGAGAGGTGGAGAGGAACAGCAGCTTCCTGACAACCCAGAGAGGTTTGACCGCTATGGCTATGTCCTGGGTTCTGAGGGCTTTAACTCAGGGACTCACAGCTGGGATGTTAAGGTTGGAGACAATACAAACTGGCAAGTGGGTGTGTTAGCAGAGTCTTACCCGAGGAAGGGAGTCAATACTGCCGGAGGGGGTCAATACTGGGCAATATGGTTAGATGAAGGTGAATACGCAGAACGCTCCTCATCAGGGTCAGACACTGTTCTCTCATTGGAGCAGAATCCTCAGAGGATCAGAGTCCAACTGGACTGGAATGAAGGAAAGCTGTCATTCTCTGATCCTGATACTAACACACACATACACACCTTCACACACACTTTCACTGACACGCTCTTTCCATGCCTTAGCACTGGTGATGATACTGTCCCTCTGAGGATGTTACCAGGGAAGATCAGTGTAACTGTGGAACAATGCAGTTAGACATGATGATGATAAGAAATGTAAAGGGGGGTATTACTCAGTGTTATAGAATCTGTATGATTGTGTTGTGGTCAATGACAGTCACATTGACAAGTGTTTCCTAAAGCAGTGGTTCTCAAACCTTTTCATGTCAAGGACCCCCAAATGCATTGGTCCCTGGGACCATCCTCAAATATTTGGTGCCAGGGACCCCGTCCCCTAGATTCTAGGGTCCCTGGCACCAAATATTCTCTAAATCTTCTCTTCTAGGGCTTAGAAGAGAAGATTTATGTTTAAATGTTCAAAATTATTATCGATATTTTTCCAACAATTTCAAAAATAGCAGATGTTAAAGTTGTAAGCCTGCAGATCTGCACTTGGTGTTAAGTGGTCAGATGGGTGGACCGTGAACAGAAAAGGTTGTCATGTTTTTATGGATCACACCTATTGTTTCTAGTGATGGTTATTATTAAACTATTTGGGGTTCAAGGTATAAATACTTTTCATTTTCATTTTATCTATTATACAAGGAAAACACCAACATTTTGTTTAAAAACTTTGACCCTACTTATCAAAATGACTGATTTACTTTACTGTGTCCTGTGGTAACAAAGAATTAGAGAATAAATAAATGTAGTGAAAAGGATGAATACACTCAAAGTGATAGATAAGGAGAAGGAAGGACATGGATGGAAAACAATATAATCAACTGAAAGTTTAAATAAAGGACAGTGAGTCAAGTTGTTATTTTTGTTTTGCGTTTTCTTTTTTACATGGTCTTCATACTCGCTGAACTGTCCTGTTAGCTATTTTTCTTTTAATTCAGTCTCTTATATGACTCCTATGCATTCCTAATTAAAGTCTGACTATAGAAACATGATCTGAAGTCATGGTTGTTTTTATAGTGAGGTAGTGGATGCATGTGTGATTCTAGTCTAGTCTTACTGCAGGGTGTGTTGTCATGACGTCTGTGACTAAAACTGTTTTAGATTATTGTTACAAAACATGCATTAACCACTTCAGCCCAATGCATACTTCATATTTGAAAATAGCAGATGTACAAGTTCACAGCGCGTTGCTTTGCGACACATTGTGAGCCGTGATTACATGCCGTGATTACATGCAAAATACACACTAAAACATTGATATGGTTCTATTGTATGAGTACATAAAAAGTACTGTATATATTAGTAAAAACTCCACACTCTCAGCGCTCTGTGTGCAGTGCTGATATAACCCAGAATTCCGTACATTTTCAAAAACGAAAAAGGATGGCATGATGGCATATCATTGTAATGTCCAACAAACACACTTGTTTTCACAGAGAAGTAACATTTTGTTATCTGAATGGACAATTCCATAGAATAACCATATATCAATAGCTAAACTTCTAAATTAACTTTTGACATAATCAGAATCCACTTTTGTGTCATCACAGGTTTGCAAGTATACTGAAGTCAGTGAAATGTTTTTGTTTCTGGGTTTGCTTTCTTTGGCAAAGAAAAACTAGTCAATATGTTGATGAAACAAAACACATTATGTAAATGTGTATGGGTTCATAATGATGAAACATATTGTTAAATTAAAGATGCTACAGGGCAAACAACTTTTTAAAACTTATTTTTATTTCATTACTCGTCACTATTCTTGAGTTATGTAACTGTTGTTTTTATATGATCTGTTTGTGGGATATGGAGGGAATGGAGGTAATGGGAAAAAACTAAAATAAAAGGTGTACTTTTGACATATAATGGCTTTTAGATACCTGTGTACTTGTCAACATCAAAATTGTATGTACAAATATATTTATATTTACACATACCTTAAAATCACAGAAACTATAACTAAACCTAACCTTAAAATCACAGAAACTATGCCTAAACCTCACCTTAAAATCACAGAAACTATACCTAAACCTAACCTTAAAATCACAGAAACCATGCCTAAACCTAACCTTAAACACACAGAAACTATACCCAAACAATAACCTAACCTTAAAATCACAGAAACCATGCCTAAACCTAACCTTAAACACACAGAAACTATACCCAAACAATAACTTAAACCAAGCCCATCCGAGGCAACACTTTGGGAAAAGAGGCCTTATGTAAATCTTCCTGTTTATTTTACTCTTTGACGAACAGCGTCTTAAAATGATCAGATTCTGGCTGTGGCAGTTATTTTACATAAAGTGTTGTTCAGGTTCAGACTAGAACATAACTCTCAATATGTCTTTTGTGGTTCAATGTGACTTGTGTCAAAACGTGGTAGGCCTACATAGAATTTTTAAATTAAATAAATGAAAAAGGTCATCGAAAAAACACGGTCCCCCACATATTAGGAGGGCAGGATGAGTCACCAGAACCAAGGAAGGGTGTTTTTGATTAATCTGACATGTTAAGTGTTATAATGGGTTTGTATAAGGGTCTGATAAAATGAATATCATATCTAAATACTTAATCAAGCAACTTAAAAACTGTCTGGGGGGCTCACAAAAGCCTGAATAGACGATAAAATGACCCAATTATTTTAAAAAGTGAAATATCCCTTTAAAATTGTAGGTCTACTAAAGGGCCTACGATGACTCGGCACTCCTGGTCTCGGACAAGGACAAAGTGCAGGTTGAAAAAAAACTTTTAATTACCTACCTGGGTTGCATTTTAGAGAATGGAAAATGGAAACAGAAGTAATCAAGAAAGTCAACCAAAGAACAATACTTTTGGGCAGGGCCTCCTCGTTGGTCAGTAGGAATGCTCTGAGGACACTATAGATGGATCACTCATCAATGTCATTTTGACTTTGCATGCACCTCATGGTGCTCTAGCACCTCAAAGGCATTAAAAACACAACTTCAGACCTATCAAAACTAACTGATCAGCAGGTTACTTCTAAACTCACACACGGACACATATGACTCACCTAACCCCTGCTCATTATATGCTAGGGTGGGATGGCTCAGGGTAGAGGAAAGAGAACACCAGAGGGAGCTCCACGGATCTCATTCCCCCCAGATTCAGCACAAACATGGGGATGAATTCATTCTACTATTATGGTGGCATAATAGTAGAATGAATATGAATGAATCAACAGCCATCAAAGAGTGTGGCTTCCTACCCTCCTTCAAAACCACCATAAAAGAGCGCCTGTCTGGAATTTGCAACTGGACCTAGAAAAGTCTTCTAGCTTGCCTAAATAAATGACCCCCACTGTTTTTCTTTAAATATACTTTTACTGCTCCTAGTATTTATGATCTTGTATGTGTTGTATGTCTTTATATATCTTGAATATATAAACATGAACATATAGTGTACCTCAGGTGACAATATAGTATGCAGATGTATAATATCTGCACAAAATGTTGCACTGGATATTGAAGGGAATGTAAATAAATGTGTTTGGTGCATCTCATGTGTTTAGCAGATCATGACTTAAACTCATCCACATTTAAAAAGTACAGAAAGTGAATTATTTGTTAACATTCCCCTGTTCTGTGTGCCATGCAGATAAGCTTAGAAAATAGCTGATCTACAAGTCCAGAAAGCATTATGATGTGTCTTCAAAGAAAAAGAAGAATTGTGAACATCTGTGAAAAAGGATACAGATATTTGATCAGCCACACAGGCTGATCAAATATTAAAGGTGTTTTATTACTATTAATCAACCTGTCAACACCACAACTGACCCAAATGAGTGTAGAAATATTGAGATTGAGAGGTTATTTCAGGAAGTATAGCGGAGTCATAATATATCAGCTAATGTATTATGCTCTTAGGAAGATTTCCTCTCTCTCTCTGTGGACAAACTGACAGAGATTCTTGCCAGCGACCATGTTAATGTGACAAAGGAGGAGACAGTGTTTGAGGCTGCCATGTTGTGCAAGCAGAGCTTTGAAAAGGTCAGTCCCTTGTCAGTGTTTTACCTGATGAAAGACCATGGAGAAGTCAAAGCCATGCGACTGGCAAAGCTATCATAATGTTAAAGTTCATTTCAGTTAACTGTTGGATGGGCATCTTACAAATAAAATACTTAATAGGGTTCATTTGGTTCAATGTGTTCACGTTTCTGTGTTCACTCTACTGAGTTAATTCACAGGAAGCACAACTACAGTATAACTACAATGATACGTATGTGAGCATCCACACTGATAAAACAGTAAACAGAGGCACCAAACGCTGTGCAGTCCAGCTGTGTCAGAGCACACACAGAGAAGGGAGAGAGATCTCTTGAGTGCTGAAAGACACATGCATATGGATAATCTGACTCTGATTATTAATTATAAGGAGGTGAGATGGTTGTACCCTACCTGAGATAATGACAGTTAACCTACCAGCTAGTGTTAGCTGCATAATAGTCTCCTCATCATCTACATTAATAACACAATCTTTTGAGGATTAGTGACAGACTGCATCCCAGATGTCTGATGGATTTTGAATGGCTGTCAATGCTTCATAAAATCGTTGAAATTGATCCAAACAATATTGTCGTTATCGTGCTTGGTGTGAATGACCCTTTAAATTAACACAGTGATTTTAATGTGTGGTCTGCAGAAACAACAATGTTTACCATTGAGTGTGCAACAGGACACACGGACGGACAAGGGCAAAAGCATTGTCTCTGCCATGCCTTCGGCCTGGGGGAGACATTAATAATAACAACAACAACTAGGTATGCAGACTGTAAAATGAATACTTACTTCCATCATGTATTCTGTAGTAATAATGTAAGCACAAGATATGCTAGGTGTCTTTTGTTATGGGCCTTTCACATTGAAATGGACCCTGACTGCAGTTAACTGGAGGAGAGCTGGGAGGAGGTGTTTCTCCACTCCAAGACAAAAGGGAGGAGTTACTGCTTTACTACATCAACACAACACAGACGGTCGGACCCCAGAAAACACACAGATACACAGAGAAGACACCATTATTACCTCAGTTCAACTTTCAGACTGCACTCTTCTTCAAAGTGACCTTCTGAGAAAACATTGGTGTAAGATAAGATAAGGATGATAATAAACCCTATGATGTACACACCAGATATATTAAGCATCTGCTCTGTGGCTTAAACATTTGTGACACTGCTGCTAAAAATATGTTGCACTTGTCATTAAGATGTTTATTATACTGCTGTTCTGCCTGCCTCTACCTTTATTTCTCTCAATCAGTGTTGTTTCTTATTTTACAGTATTATCTGGTATTGTATTGTATTGTAACAGTTCCACTGCTTGTACCATGTATGAGTGTGACAAATAAAGATTATTGATTCTAATTGCTTATTACTTATTTGTACTTCACTGCTTTATTTCAACAACTGATTTCTCGTTGCTATTTATCATCACATTTATTACAAATGCACTCTAGAAGGA
Source organism: Gymnoscopelus braueri (assembly GCF_963280865.1). Classification (NCBI taxonomy): domain Eukaryota; kingdom Metazoa; phylum Chordata; class Actinopteri; order Myctophiformes; family Myctophidae; genus Gymnoscopelus; species Gymnoscopelus braueri. Next base: position 48,671,100 of record NC_137616.1, on the reverse strand, counting down.
GCACGTTCAGTGAGAGACTCATAACGCCAACATGTACCACTGGGAGACACAGGAGGTCATTCCTACCTGTGTCCATTACACTTGATAACGTGTAAGGGGCATTTAATCAACTGGATTGTACAAAGTATTATGTGACCAGGGCACCTATGCCCGTGTAGCCCCCACAGTAATAGTAGCCAGTACCGGCATGCAAAAGACCTGCCAATCGGGCTCAGCCCTATTGGCATGACTGGCCGTCGGACTGGCGAGTGGGAGCCTCGGGTTCAATCCCAGCTCACTGCACTTCATTACAATCTGGCGTAGTCGGCAGGACGAGGAGCGTAATATCCTTGCGTGAGGGACATGAGGGCAACGTGTACGGTGGTCCGCGGCGTGAAGTGTGAAGCGCGAGGACGCGCTCCAAAGATCGGGGGGGTGATTGTAGCCCCCACAGTAATAGTAGCCAGTACCGGCATGCAAAAGACCTGCCAATCGGGCTCAGCCCTATTGGCATGACTGGTAACACGTCGGACTGGCGAGTGGGAGCCTCGGGTTCAATCCCAGCTCACTGCACTTCACTACACCCGGAACAGAATACCAGACTACGCCACCCTGGGAGTTTCACCCAGAGAATACCACAAAATTCACAGTTCAGAATACCAAATGTCAGGTTTAAAAGAGGAGCAGAGACGTGTTTCCAGTTCAAAATATATGCAATTTTATTTAGGCACAGGGCAGATGCTTTAATAATACCTTCATGATTTAAGCAAACATACGTAACCACATGGACACATTCACAGAAATAGCCAATCTAGCGTCGTTAAAACGGACGCCTGCCGTTACGTTTTTCTCACTTTTACTGTAACATGTATATTACTGTGATATATATATATTACACATTTCTACAGGACCTGTGGATATCCTTGTCATTCTGGGCTTAAACAAGAAGTTGAATATTTGAATGATATAGCACACATAGAGGTAGCCTGGTAAACCCTCCCTCCGGAAATCTCATTTCCATTTGATTTCAGGAGTGAGTCTGGCCTGATCGCCCATTCTGCAATATTGGCTGTGGGCTGGAGTTGGGCGGGAGTAATACCGTTGACTGACAACCCCTACAGCCAATGATCGTTTTTCCCCTTCAGCCAATCAGCAGTTCACCAGACTAATGTGACGCAACGGGACTTTTGAGACGGCCATGCCCAAAATGGGTTGCCTTATTCGGATACATGCGTGTCACTGCCCGCCCCTACCGGTTCTCTAAATTTTTATTTTTAAATAGGCTCTGTCATGATTAATTGACCACATATATGAAGTTAAACAACTAAATTCTATCCAAATTATATCTTATAAGTAAATTCCGTGCCTCAAAATAGAAGTTTGAGAGCTTTTTGAAGTAAAAAAACAGCGGAGAAAATAGCGGACAGAAAAGATGGCTGCCATTCGTGTTTTGTCGGCTGCACTCGGTGCCATTCGGGCTCACTCGAACTCGCCACCTGATTGGCCAACTGTCGCTGTCAATCACAGAACGATGTGCGACGGCGCTGATAGGCTCGTCCATTTGGTGTACAAAGCCAATATTGCAGAATGGGCGATCAGGCCAGACTCACTCCTGAAATCAAATGGAAATGAGATTTCCGGAGGGAGGGTTTACCAGGCTAACATTTAGGAACTGTAGTGGTGAAACCTTTATTAAACAAAACAAAAACATAATAATTTCCCCAACAATCTCAACAATACACAAGGCAACACACAGTGAACAGTTACACAAACCCAGTAGTTTGTCAGCATTTTACTGCACCATTATTTACTGCAAATCAATTAACATAATTATTGCATGAATATGAATGAATATGACTTGCTAAATCCTGACAAATGTGGACAGACACAGTGATGCTAATATTGTACTACCAGTAACTGAGTAAGTAAATGAGCTGGAGGGAATAATGCTATAAAGATAAATAAATGTAAAAAAGAAATACAAAAAAATGAAATCTCCATCATGTTGAATAGAAAATAAGATCCATACAATATAAAATAAAAACCCATCACGAGAAACTATTAATGTTTGTTTTCTTCAGTCATGTCGATTGTCAGATTATCTCTCTGCTTTATCATTCTCATCCTGGATAAGACTGAATGATCATATATGTGTCTGTGTGACTAACTTAAACTAAAGGCTAGAGGCCCCTGTATGAGTCCTCATGTGTCTTTTTAGATTACCCTTGCGAGCACAGCCTTTACCACAAACTGTACAAGAAAAGGGCTTTTCACCTGTATGAGTCATCATGTGTGTTTTTAGATCACCCTTTTGAGTACAGCCTTTACCACAAACTTTACAGGAAAAGGGCTTTTCGCCTGTATGAGACCTCATGTGTGTTTTTAGATCACCCTTTTGAGAACAGCTTTTACCACACACTGTACAAGAAAAGGGCTTTTCACCTGTATGAGTCATCATGTGTTTTTTTAGATGATGACAGCCTTTACCACATACTGTACAAGAAAAGGGCTTTTCACCTGTATGAGTCATCATGTGTCTCTTCAGATGTTCCTTACGATTAAACATGTTGCCACACTCTGCACAACTAAAACTTTTCTTCCCTGTGTGACTCCTCATGGAGTGAGTTTGTTTAGATGATTTCAGGTCCTGGGACACCACATTTTGTGTGTTTTGTGATTTTGCTGTATTTATAGCTGACTGATCTCCACTAGTCTCCTCCCAGTCATCACTGTCTTCAGTGTCTGATTCAGAACAGTGTGAAGAGAGGAGCTGGTCATCACTAGTTGGTTGTGATGTTCCACAGTCCTCTACATCAGCTTGTGTTTTCATGTGTTCAGTTGAGGTGCTGGCTACAGGCTCTGTCTCTCTGTTTTCATCATCATCTTCACTTTTCACTGCTAGTAATGTCAACGTTGACCCACCAGCCTCTTCTGGTCTGTGAAGTAGCTCCTCATGTTCCTCTTTAATCTGTGGAAGTTGTGGTTCCTCCTGGACCAGACTGGGGCTCCTCTCATATTTTGGAGATTTTGATTCTTCCTGAGCCAGACTGGAGCTCCACTCCTCTTCAGGGGAAACCTCCTCTTTACACACATGGGCGAGCAGGAAGCCTAGGAAAAAAGATACAATGAAACTCTATAGAACTAGAAATAGTACATGATATCATGCAGTGTTCCCTCTGTTTATGAAAAGATGGTGCACATACATCCACTTCAGTGTCCAGGTGCAGGAAAAACACAAGTTCAACAAATACAAATAAAAGTTCAACAAAAGAGTGCTTAAAACTTACTGAGATGGTTTTCAGGTTCCTGTTCAAGGTAGTCTTCAGGTTCCTGTTTAATAGAAACGGTCCTGGCTGGAGAACTGATCTTCACCTGCAGACTGGACTCCACACACTGGTCTGGAATGAAGGAATACAATACGCACTTTAATAATAAGGACTTTGATGTGATATAAATAAGGAGGGCTAGACTATATATAGAGACTATAGACATGTATAATTTTAAACTTTAATTTAAATGTAATCAAAATGGAGCCTAATGGTTGTTCTATTGATCTACAAATAATGATCCCCAAAAACAGATCTACAACCTAACAACACTTTGCCATGCAAACACTGTGTCATACATGCAGTGTGTAGTTTGATGTTGTGTGTGTAACAGACATACCTGCAGTGTGTAGTTTGATGTTGTGTGTGTAACAGACATACCTGCAGTGTGTAGATCGATGTCCATATCAAAATCAATGTCCAGCAGTTTGTTTTGTTTCTCCAGCAGAGTTTCTAGTGTCTCTATCTCTCTCTGGAAGAGGTTGCACATGAACTCTGCAGCCGCACTGAGGCGCTCCAACACAGACACTCTGACAAGCTTCACACAACAAACATCAGCACCACGCTGCTGTTTGTCCAAAACACACAATATCTCCTCTCCCACCGACGTCATGTGTTCATTTATCTTCAGCCGTACAGACTCCATTTGACACGTTTTTACCTTCTTCACGTTTTTCACCAAGACCACAACACGCACTTACTTCCGGGTCAATGTGTTTCACACATGCGCATTGAAGGATCCAGGCACTGTTGCCTTCTTAGTGCCTTTCGCCCCCTGGTGGAAGAGGTGTGTAAGTGAAGATAGAGCCTCCTGTAGCTGTGGAAAGACAGTCTGTCCTCCCTCACTGTGAGTCCTGAGAGTTTAACTGTGGTGTGTCCTGGAGTCTGAGCAGGAGGACAGAGTGGAGATTTGGAGTGAAAACGCCACCTTTTATCTTGAAGAGGAGAAACACCTCCTCACATTCTTCGAGTTCACTGCAGTCAGGGTCCATTTCAATGTGAAAGGCTCATAACAAAAGACAGTGCAATGATGGGCCATCATCAGAAAAACATTTACATAGATGCCAGTTCCAATGTGTTTTGTTTCATCAACATATTGACTGTTTTTTCTTTGCCAAAGAAAGCAAACCCAGAAACAAAAACATTTCACTGACTTCTTTACACTTGTAAACCTGTGATGACACAAAAGTGGATTTTGATTATGTCAAAAGTTAATTTAGAAGTTTAGCTATTGATATATGGTTATTCTATGGAATTGTCCATTCAGATAACAAAATGTTACCTCTCTGTGAAAACAAGTGTGTTTGTTGGACATTACAATGATACGCCATCATGCCACCCCTTTTTCGTTTTTGAAAATGTACGGAATTCTGGGTTATATCAGCACTGCACACAGAGCGCCGCTGAGAGTGGGGAGTTTTTACTAATATATACAGTACTTTTTATGTACTCATACAATAGAACCATATCAATGTTTTAGTGTGTATTTTGCATGTAATCACGACCCCCATATAAACATAACTGTGGGTGTAACATAGATTCAGATTCACTTTATTCTCACTTTAGATGCACTGGTTAGGTACATACATGGACATGCAGGTTTCCCCTGCATGTCCACTAGATGTCACTATTGACTATTATCAACCTAGAAAGCTGTACAATGTGAGAGTTAAACAGTGTGAATGGTCATGTTTCTTGTAGACATGCTACTTGTAGACAGCAGGTATTGCTAATAGTAGACATGACATGCAGTGTTACAGTGTTGTCTACTGTCACATAATATGACAGTCTTGTATCAAGGCTAGATCAAGTGTGAAATCAAACCATAGCGTTGTCCCAGTTCTGTAGAAATAAACACAATGCTTGTCCTGTCAGTATATAATCAATGGCTTTCACAGAAATCCTCTTTTATCATGTTGTTATGACAGACTTACTGCCAGTAATAATCTCTGAATCTGCAGTATTGCATTTTTATAAAGTGTAGTGTAGTGGAGTAACTGAATTTACTCAGTACTGTATTCAAGTACAATATTGAAGTACCTTGAGTATTTATATTTTCAGTTATCTATACAGTACATCTAGTTCTCTAAATCTCAGAGGTGAATATTGTGCATTCAATTCCACTTTATGTATGTATTTATATTCATTATTACAAAACATACATTAACCAATTAAGCCCTATTTTATACTTGGGCAATTGAAAAATAGCTGATTCAATGGTAATTTTATCGACTACTCAGGCTTTTGTCAGCACCCCAGACAGTTTTTAAGTTGCTTGATTTAGTATTTAGATGTTTCATATTCATTTTATCAGACAGGCCCCCTTCCTATACAAACCAATTGTAACGTCAAACTCAGGAGACCGTATTTTTTCAATTACTTGTTTCATTTATTTGTAATATTTGTTTTATGGGGAGGGGGTGTATGTGTGTGTTAGTATCAGGATCAGAGAATGACACCTTGCCTTCATTCCAGTCCAGCTGGAATCTGATCCTCTGAGGATTCTGCTTCAATGAGAGACTACACACACTTGAGGTGTGTCATTGTCTCCAAGTATCCCCCAATTTACACATTCTAGTATCTAGACTGTGGGTCGTTGAGCTACAGTCATTGTCTAAGTACTCTCTCATTCCAAGAACCCTCAGTTTGATTTACATTAGGCCACGCAATTCCTTTGATAACTATTTATGTTGGTAAAGAGTTAAAAGAGAAATTCTGTTCAAATAGCAATTCTTGTACATTCTCCAGTTATACAGTATAAATTTATGTGAATGGATGGTGAAGATTGTCCTAAAACCTCACATTGAGAACCACTGATACACTATTTATATTTATCATTTATTTATACAGATGATGTCATTGAGACTCATTCTCAAGACACCCAGTTCAGACGTATAGCTTATAGACACACTGTTTATATGACATGTGGATGGACAAGTAGGCAAACAGTTTAATATGGCAAATTGTATTTGTTCGTGGATGACTCTGCACTCCTGGTCTCGGACGAGGACATAGTGCAGGTTGAAAAAACCCTTTTTACCTGGGTTGCATTTTAGAGAACAGTTTTGGGGGGGGTACAATACAAAATTTCAATTAAATAAATGAAAAAGGGCCCCTCACGTATTAGGAGGGCAAAAATTGAGTTATAATGGGATTGTATAGGAAGGGTCTGATAAAATGAATATCATATCTAAATACTGAACCAAGCAACTTAAAAACTGTCTGGGGGGCTCACAAAAGCCTGAATAGACGATAAAAAATGACCCAAATGACACACAAAAAAGTGAAATATCCCTTTAATATGGCAAATTGTAGGCCTATTAAAGGGCCTACGATGACTCTGCACTCCTGGTCTCAGACAAGGACAAAGTGCAGGTTGAAAAAAACATTTTAATTACCTACCTGCGTTGCATTTTAGAGAATGAAAAATGGAAACAGAGGTAATCAAGAAAGTCGACCAAAGAACAAGACTTTTGGGCAGGGCCTCCTCGTTGGTCAGTAGGAATGCTCTGAGGACACTAGATGGAGCACTCATCCAATGTCATTTTGACTCTGCATGCACCTCATGGTGCTCTAGCACCTCAAAGGCATTAAAAACACAACTTCAGATCTATCAAAACTAGCTGATCAGGTTACTTCTAAACCCACACATCTCATTCCCCCCAGATTCGGCACAAACATGGGGATGAATTCACTCTACTGTTATGGTGGCATAATAGTAAAAAGAATGCTCTACCAACAGCCATCAAAGAGTGTGGCTTCCTACCCTCCTTCGAAACCACCAAAAAAGAGAACTTTGCAACTGGACCTAGACAAGTCTAGCTTGCCAAAGGAAATTACCCCCCCACTGTTTTACTGTAAATATACTTGTAGGAGCCATTTCATTTGATTTCATATTTTGACTAAATGGCGCCCCCACTGGTCGCCTTGGAAAATGGCACCATGGTTCCCTATTAATCAGGCCACAGCTGTGTGTAGCAGGACGCCAGAGGAGAAACAGATTTTCAACCGCTCGCTCGTCACACACACACACAGCGCAGATTATGAATGAAAGACTTTGAACCGAATTATTTTGAGTTTATTTGAACCCTTATGCTGCGCCTGTTTGTTTTGAAAGCCTTATAGTTTAAACCTGGAGCCTGTTCTTGTTTTCGTTGTTTGCCCCCGTCCCCTTATCATTTGAAACTTTTACACGACTCATTCCATACATCAGCCTGTTCGAAATCAACCTGTTCAATCAACCAAGATGCAACAATCAACAAACATCAAACAGTGAGTAACAAGACGCCCAAGTCCAAGTGTGTGAGCGCGTTGAAAAGACGTATCCTGGCGTCGATAGGCATATTGGCCCTACATTCAAGTTGAAAATCTCTCTGATACGGACACAATGAATGGAATTGGATGGATCAAAAGGATCTAATGGATGTGTCACGCTATTGAAGTTAATGGAATGTGCGACGTCACATGGATAAATGAACGCGAAAATCGCGCATTTAATGAGGATTTGGATGAATATATGTCGCCATTAAATAAACCCTGTGCATTGATATAAGTTTGGATTTGGACAATAAATGCTGCTTAACGATGTCTGCACATGATAAGGAGGAGTTAGGCCAACCTGAAGCTGTTAGTGAAGTGATAGTGACTGAAGTTACCACCGTTCACACTTCTGATAAAAGTGGTCAATTGCCTGTGGTTGAGGGAAAAAGACAAGTGAAGCCCACTCAAAGGGCACTTGAAGCTAATTATGCAAAGCAATGTAATGCAAGAAAAGCAAAACTTGGACAACTCACAAGCAAAAGAAATGTGTTACAAGCACTTATGGTTGATTACAGAAATGTTGAAATTGTTAAACAAGAATACAATGAATTTAATTCTAAAACAAATGACTTCAAATTACTTCACAAATCAGTACAGCAGCTATTATCAGAAGAGGAAGCTTCAGAAGACCAGGATCAGTGGTACAGGCCTAAGTTCAAAACCATATGTGAATTTCATGACAAAGTTATAGAATGGATAAATAATGCCCCTGCAGCCATGGCACAAAAGCCAGCAGAAGTGGCACCAGAAATGACACAAGTGACACAAGCACTTAGTGTCAAATCATTTGGCAATGTTTCAGTTGGCATGATAAGTAGAAAGCAAATGAAAGCCACTACAAGCACCGCGGCATTAAGGCAGGCAGAGGCCGAGAGGGCAGCCCTACTTGCACGTGCTGCTGCTCTTAAGCAAAGGCAAGCATTTGAATTGGAGGAGGCACAGCTTAAAGCAAAAAGGGAAGCATTTGAATTGGAAGTGGAAATTGCAGCTGCTGATGCCAAGTTAAAAGTATTGGATGTCACTAAACATCTAGACACTAAGTCTGATATTAACCCCTTGCTCCACATCAATGAATATTTTGCCTCAATGCAATCCTTACCAGTGGACAGCCAGAAGGTTGATAATTATGGATTGGATGATGAAGAGGAGGATGATGAATATGAAGAGGATGAGGATGAAAGGGATGATGAGGATTATGATGATGATGACGGTGATGAAGATGATGAAGTTGAAGGAGCTGCTTCACGTCCACCACTGAGACAAAGGTCTCAGCATGCCCCTAGTGGCCAATTAGGGCAGCCACAGAAACAAATGGCTCAACAGCCTACAAGGTCACGAATGCCTGTTGCTCACCAACAACCCCAACAGCCTAACCCAAACCTGAACTTGCAAGATGGTGCTCAGGTTAATGTTCAAACAGGCGGAGCCATGTTAGACATTTTGAGAAAACAAAATGAAATCACAGAAATGTTAATTCAAGAACAGAGGTTCTCACTCTTGCCTTCTAGAGAGATTCCTGTTTTTAAAGGTGATCCATTAAGTTATGTCTCTTTCATTAGTACATTTGAACATTGTGTAGAAAGTAAGACAAGTAACAGCAGAGATCGACTGCTCTTTCTAGAACAGTTTACAGATGGACAACCAAAGACACTTGTGAGAAGCTGCCTTCACATGGATTCCCAAAAAGGCTATGTGAAAGCAAAAAGGCTGCTACGCAAACATTTTGGAAATGAGGTTCTTATTGCTGCTACCTATCAGGAAAAAATTCTGAATTGGGATGCAATCCGATCAGAAGATGGCAAAGCCCTACATAAATACTCACTCTTCTTGAGAACATGCTGCAATGCTATGAGCAATAATGAAATTCTGCAAGACATGAACAATCCTACACACTTGAAATCTGTCTTATCAAAACTGCCTTTCAAGCACAGAGAGAGGTGGAGGACTGTATCATATGATTATTATGAGCGTACACACAGAAGAGCTAAGTTCCCACAACTTGTAAATTTCATTGAAAGGCAAGCAAACATTGCTGTCGATCCCCTCTTTGGAGAAATACAAGACACAAAACCGAAAGACAAGAGGACAATCCCTTCTCCCCGAAATAGTAATTTGAAATCAGTACCAGTTTCATCATACACTAAAAGCAACTATAAAAGCAGTTTTGCCACAGTAACAGAATCCTCAGAGCCAAAGTCACAGCCAAGCACAAGCAGCTCTACAGCCATGCAACAGAAAACATGTTTCTTCTGCAAAGGAAACCACGGCACAGACCTGTGCAAGGAATTGGAAAGGAAAATGCACAAAGTCAAAGTTGAGTTCTTTAAAGTAAATGGTTTATGTTTCGGTTGTGTGACTCAGGGTCACATGAGTAAGGACTGTAAAAGACGTATGACTTGTAAAATATGTACAAAGAAGCATCCTACTGTTTTGCACATTGAATTTAAAGATGCAAGTCAAACGACTCCAATCACCGACAGCATGTCAGTAGGCAGTGCATTAGTCACCATGAAAAGGCCTATCCATACTGGGGCCGGTGACCAACAAAAACTGTCAATTGTTCCTGTGCAAGTTAAATTGTCAAATTCCAATGAAGTACTTCAAACGTACGCTTTCCTTGATCCAGGAAGCACTGGAACCTTCTGTACTGAAGCTTTAAGGAAGCAACTGAATGCCAAAGCGACACCAACTCGAATCCTACTTCGTACTCTAGGACAAGAAAAGGTCATAAGTATTAACAGAATCAATGGGCTGGAAGTGTCAAGTCTTGAAGAAGATAATTTTCTAAAACTGCCACCACTCTATACTCAAACAGAAATTCCTGTAACCAAGGAGCAAATTCCCACTCAGGTTGATGTGCAAGAATGGAGCTACCTAAAAGAGGTTAAGTTGCCATATATTGATGCAGATATTGGACTCCTGATTGGTAATGATGCAGCTAAGTTTATGGAACCTTGGGCAGTAATTAATAGCAAGGGTAATGGGCCCTACGCTGTAAAGACAAGACTTGGATGGGTGGTTAATGGGCTTCTACACGAACCCACAATAAGCCATAAGCAGCCAACCCATATATTCGGCAATCGCATATCAATAATCAATTTGAATGACCTCATGATCCAACAATTCAATTATGATTTCCCAGAAAAGGGTTATGAGGAGAAGGCAGAAATGTCTATGGAAGACAAGAGATTCATGCAAATCATGTCTGACTCTACTGAAATGAAAGATGGTCACTACCAAATAAACCTTCCATTCAAGCAGACTGCTATAGCAATGCCTAACAACCGCCATCTGGCAGAGCAGCGTGTAATGTCACTTAAAAGGAAATTCAAGAAGGATCCGGAGTTTCACAAAGAGTACACTGACTTTCTTGAAAGTGTCATTCAAAAGGGACACGCTGAAGCTGTACCACGAGAGCAGTTAAATCCAGAGGAAGGAAGGACCTGGTACTTACCTCACCATGGAGTACGCCACCCAAAGAAACGCAAACTGCGTGTAGTCTTTGACTGTTCTGCATCATTCCAAGGAACTTCATTAAATGATGAGCTTATTCAAGGCCCAAACTTAACCAACACACTGCTGGGCGTCTTGATCCGGTTTAGACAAGAACCAGTAGCAATGATGGCAGACGTAGAAGGCATGTTCCATCAAGTGAAAGTCACACCAGCTGACAAAAACTTTCTTAGATTCTTGTGGTGGCCAAATGGTGACATCAGTCACAGCCTAGTAGAGTACAGAATGACAGTGCATTTATTTGGAGCGACATCTTCATCCAGTGTTGCTAGTTACGCCGTGAGAAGGACTGCTGAAGATAATAAGGATAAGTTCTCAGCAGTGGCAGTTAACACTGTTAAAGAAAACTTCTATGTTGATGATTGTCTTAAGTCTGTGCCAAGTGAGAAGGACTGCATAGCACTATCTAAAGAATTAAGAACCCTGTGTGCTCAAGGAGGTTTCCGCCTAACCAAATGGGTAAGCAACAGCCGCACAGTGCTGGCCTCTATTCCAGAGGAAGAGCGAGCCACAGAGGTAAAAGATATTGACTTAGATCAGAAGCACCTACCGGTAGAACGGGCCCTTGGAGTGCAGTGGAACGTGGAAGAGGATACATTCAGAATCCAAGTGAACATGAAAAATCAACCTTACACAAGAAGAGGAATCCTTTCCACTGTAAGTTCAGTGTACGACCCTCTGGGGTTCTTAGCTCCTTTCATATTCTCTGCAAAGCACATCTTGCAACAGTTATGTCAACAGAATTATGGATGGGACGACAGGATTCCAGAGGCTTTCTGTCGATCATGGCATAAATGGCTCACTGGACTACAGCAAATGGAAAACTTCAACATTCCAAGATGTATTAGATCTAAAGAATTTGGCAAGATCAAGTCAGCCCAACTTCATCACTTCTGTGATGCAAGTGAGACAGGATATGGTACTGTGACCTACCTTAAAATGACCAATACTGAAAACCAAATTCACACCTCTTTAATCATGGCAAAAGCAAGAGTCGCCCCCTTGAAACAGGTTACGATACCTAGAATGGAACTTACTGCCGCAGTACTAGCAGTGAAAGTAAACCGGATGCTGGAGACTGAGCTACACCTTCCACTCAGAAAAGCGGTATTTTGGACAGACAGTACATCAGTCTTGAAATACATTAGGAACAACACCAAGAGGTTTCAGACTTTCGTGGCTAATAGAGTCAGCACTATCAGAGAACACTCTTCTATTGAGCAGTGGAGATACTTGAACACCAAGATCAACCCTGCAGACCATGTGTCCCGAGGTCTTACAGCTGATGCATTTTTAAAGTGTGAAAACTGGAAGAAGGGACCGGACTTCCTACAGGAAAAGGAAGAGACATGGCCTAACTTACCTGCTGATCTCACCCCCATAACAGCCGACGATCCTGAAGTCAAAAGAGAGAAAATTACAGTCAATACCATCCAGATGACAGATCAAGATCCTACTAGCACTCTCATACACCACTACTCAAGTTTTTACAGATTGAAAAGAGCTGTCGCATGGATGTTGTATTTGAGAACTCACCTTTTACAGTTGAGTAGAAAAAGGAAAGATCTGATGCGAATTCAAGAATCAGACACAGACAAACAAGGACAGTCAATTGAAGTAGAGATGACAAAATTCAAAAACACTGTAAAGGTACACAACCTCTCTCTGGATGAACTGGACATAGCAGAGATAGCCGTTGTACAATTCTGTCAAAAACAAGGATTTCAAGAGGAAGTTGAAACCTTACAGAAAGGAAGTTTGAACGTGCAGAAACACAGTTCAATCTACAAACTTGATCCCAAACTTGAAAACAAGGTATTAAGAGTGGGTGGGAGATTAAGCAGAGCAGCCATGCCGGAAGATGCAAAGCACCCTGCCATTCTCCCAAAAGACCATCATGTGTCAAAGCTCGTTCTTAGAAAGATCCATCAGGAAGTAGGACACAGTGGGAGAAACCACATGCTCTCCTTACTGAGACAAAAATATTGGATTCCATGTGCCAACTCATTGGCAAGAAAGATTCTTTCTGAATGTGTGACATGTCGACGTCTCAATGTATCTGTTGGAGAACAGAAGATGGCAGACCTGCCAAGAGATAGAATAACACCTGACCTACCACCTTTCACTCAAGTAGGAGTAGACTATTTCGGACCTATTGAGGTGAAAAGAGGCCGTACCACAGTCAAAAGATATGGAGTCATTTTCACCTGCTTAATTAGTAGAGCAGTACACCTAGAAGTGGCCCATTCTTTAGATACAGACTCGTGCATTAATGCGCTCAGGCGTTTTATTGCTCGAAGAGGCCAAGTTATGGAAATACGGTCAGACAATGGGACTAACTTCATATCCACTGAAAGGGAACTGAAAGAATCTTTGAAAGAATGGAAATTGGACAAAATAGAAAGAACTCTACAGCAGAAAGGAGTCAAATGGATATTTAATCCACCCGCTGGTGCCCATCATGGTGGAGTATGGGAACGATTAATCCGTTTGCTCAAAAAGATCTTGCTATCAGTCACCAGACAACAAACGCTGGACGATGAAAGTCTCCATACAGTTATGTGTGAAGTGGAAGCCATGCTCAACAGCCGCCCACTCACTACAGTTTCAAGTGACCCCAACGACCTGGAAGCATTAACACCGAATCACCTGTTATTACTTAAAAAGCAGCCGATCCTTCCACCAGGAGTGTTCCAGGCCGCTGATGTATATGCAAAGCGCCGTTGGAGACAAGTACAGTACCTGTCAGATCTATTTTGGACTAGATGGATAAAAGAATACCTACCTCTTATGAATGTACGTCAAAAATGGAACCGCATCCGCAGGAACTTTGAAAAGGAAGACATCGTGATCATAGCTGACACGAATGCACCAAGAGGATCCTGGATGCTGGCTAGAGTCCTGGAAACGATGCCAGACTCAAGAGGACTTGTGAGAAGTGTGCGTCTTCAGACAAAAACCAGCGTACTTGAAAGGCCCATCAGCAAGATTTGCCTGCTGGTGCCAAACTCAAATTAAGCACTGAAGATTCAGACAGGCCTATATACACCATGCCTGTTTCCCACCTCACAAGTGTTTATTTGATTTTGTTTTGAACAATTTTGTATGGCTCCAGTTTTGATTTTGTATTGTTATTACTAGAGCATGCCCATAACAATAGGGGCCGGTTATGTAGGAGCCATTTCATTTGATTTCATATTTTGACTAAATGGCGCCCCCACTGGTCGCCTTGGAAAATGGCACCATGGTTCCCTATTAATCAGGCCACAGCTGTGTGTAGCAGGACGCCAGAGGAGAAACAGATTTTCAACCGCTCGCTCGTCACACACACACACAGCGCAGATTATGAATGAAAGACTTTGAACCGAATTATTTTGAGTTTATTTGAACCCTTATGCTGCGCCTGTTTGTTTTGAAAGCCTTATAGTTTAAACCTGGAGCCTGTTCTTGTTTTCGTTGTTTGCCCCCGTCCCCTTATCATTTGAAACTTTTACACGACTCATTCCATACATCAGCCTGTTCGAAATCAACCTGTTCAATCAACCAAGATGCAACAATCAACAAACATCAAACAGTGAGTAACAAGACGCCCAAGTCCAAGTGTGTGAGCGCGTTGAAAAGACGTATCCTGGCGTCGATAGGCATATTGGCCCTACAATACTTTTACTGCTCCTAGTATTTATCTTGTATGTATGTTGTATGTCTTTATATGTCTTGGTGAATTGAATATATAAACATGAACATATAGTGTACCTCAGGTGACAATATAGTATGCAGATGTATAATATCTGCACAAAATGTTGCACTGGATATTGAAGGGAATGTAAATAAATGTGTTTGGTGCATCTCATGGGTTTAGCAGGTCAGGACTTAAACTCATCCACATTTAAAAGGTACAGAAAGTGAATTATTTGTTAACATTCCCCCGTTCTGTGTGCCGTGCAGATACGCTTAGAAAATAGCTGATCTACAAGTTCAGAAAGCATTGTGAAGTGTTGTGAGCTTGTAGATCGGCTCTTCAAAGAAAAGGAAGAATTGTGAACATCTGTGAAAAATGTGGAATAATCTTATAAAGTTTGAACAACACAAATATTATGGGGGATCCTGGGACAGAATCAATTATCCTTGACATGAAAATGTTTGAAATTGACTTGACTATGCAAAGTATGACACAATTATCAATACAGTTAGGCTACTACTGTGAAAATGACTACAAGTGGGTAATGTTTAAACATGGCTATCGATTGTAAAATGGTGTAATTATGAATTGTGAATGTAAGAAAGTGACTTGCCATTAATATGCTACTGTTCCAAAAGCATTCTGCACGTTTTCTAAAATGAAAAAAGGTAATGTCCAACAACTTGTATACTGGTACATGAAATTGTATTAGATTCACATACCACTCGGCTAACCTTTTTATAATCTAACATTACAATTGTTTTGCACAGCTAAGAACTTTATCAATCATTAATACTGACAACTCTGGGTTTGCTTTCTTTGGCAAAGAAAAACATTCAACATGTTAATGAGCAAAATGTGCAGGTAATTTTGTCATCTTAAATCTTATTCATTGTCTCCATTTTGTCCAACATCGGTGCTTAATATCATTGTATTTGGTCCAGGCCCTGCTAGCAGCAGCACACTTGTTAAATGTCACAGCTGTTCAAGAGGCCTGCTGTTACATGGAGAGTTACATGGAGAGTCACATGGATGAAAATAACTGTGTAGGGATTCACTGCTTGGCTGACACCTACTCCTTTAAGACGTTGGAGAAGCACATCATGACACAGTGATGCTAATATTGTACTACCAGTAACTGAGTAAGTAAATGAGCTGGAGGGAATAATGCTATAAAGATAAATGTAAAAAAAACTACAAAGAAAAAGGAAATCTCCATCATGTTGAATAGAAAATAAGATCCATACACAAGATAAAATAAAAACCCATCACGAGAAACTATTAATGTTTATTTTCTTCAGTCATGTCGATTGACAGATTATCTCTCTGCTTTATCATTGTCATCCTGGATAAGACTGAATGATCATATATGTGTCTGTGTGACTAACTTAAACTAAAGGCTAGAGGCCCCTGTATGAGTCCTCATGTGTCTTTTTAGAGGAGCCTTTGTAGCAAAGCCTTTACCACAAACTGTACAAGAAAATGGCTTTTCGCCTGTATGAGTCCTCATGTGTGTTTTTAGATCACCCTTGAGTACAGCCTTTACCACAAACTTAACAAGAAAATGGCTTTTCGCCTGTATGAGTCCTCATATGTGTTTTTAGATCACCCTTTTGAGTACAGCCTTTACCACAAACTTTACAGGAAAAGGGCTTTTCGCCTGTATGAGTCCTCATGTGTGTTTTTAGATTATCCTTTTGAGAACAGCGTTTACCACAAACTTTACAGGAAAAGGGCTTTTCGCCTGTATGAGTCCTCATGTGTGTTTTTAGATCACCCTTGTGAGTACAGCTTTTACCACACACTGTACAAGAAAAGGGCTTTTCACCTGTATGAGTCATCATGTGTCTTTTTAGATTACCCTTGTGAGTACAGCCTTTACCACACACTGTACAAGAAAAGGGCTTTTCGCCTGTATGAGTCCTCATGTGTTGTTTTAGATCACCCATTTGAGTACAGCCTTTACCACAAACTTTACAGGAAAAGGGCTTTTCGCCTGTATGAGTCCTCATGTGTGTTTTTAGATCACCCTTGTGAGTACAGCCTTTACCACACACTGTACAAGAAAAGGGCTTTTCACCTGTATGAGTCATCATGTGTGTTTTTAGATTACCCTTGTGAGCACAGCCTTTACCACAAACTTTACAGGAAAAGGGTTTTTCGCCTGTATGAGTCCTCATGTGAGTTTTTAGATCACCCTTGTGAGCCCAGCCTTTACCACAAACTGTACAGGCAAAGGGCTTTTCGCCTGTATGAGTCATCATGTGTTTTTTTAGATTACCCTTGTTAGTACAGCCTTTACCACATACTGTACAAGAAAAGGAATTTTCCCCTGTGTGAATCATTATGTGTCTCTTCAGATGTCCCTTACGATTAAACATGTTGCCACACTCTGCACAACTAAAACTTTTCTTCCCTGTGTGACTCCTCATGGAGTGAGTTTGTTTAGATGATTTCAGGTCCTGGGACACCACATTTTGTGTGTTTTGTGATTTTGCTGTATTTATAGCTGACTGATCTCCCCTAGTCTCCTCCCAGTCATCACTGTCTTCAGTGTCTGATTCAGAACAGTGTGAAGAGAGGAGCTGGTCATCACTAGTTGGTTGTGATGTTCCACAGTCCTCTACATCAGCTTGTGTTTTCATGTGTTCAGTTGATGTGCTGGCTACAGGCTCTGTCTCTCTGTTTTCATCATCATCTTCACTTTTCACTGCTAGTAATGTCAACGTTGACCCACCAGCCTCTTCTGGTCTGTGAAGTAGCTCCTCCTGTTCCTCTTTAATCTGTGGAAGTTGTGGTTCCTCCTGGACCAGACTGGGGCTCCTCTCATATTTTGGAGATTTTGATTCTTCCTGAGCCAGACTGGAGCTCCACTCCTCTTCAGGGGAAACCTCCTCTTTACACACATGGGCGAGCAGGAAGCCTAGGAAAAAAGATACAATGAAACTCTATAGAACTAGAAATAGTACACGATATCATGCAGTGTTCCCTCTAATTTATGAAAAGATGGTGCACATACATCCACTTCAGTGTCCAGGTGCAGGAAAAACACAAGTTCAACAAATACAAATAAATGATGCACACTGGATAAAAAAGCTCAGCTGTTTTAATTGCTTTATTTTCCTTTGTTTCCTGTTTTATGTCTTTAGTAGTTGGAAGAACTTCAGCTGTAAATAAACTGCTGCGCTCTGTGCTGAAAATAATGTGGCCCTTTGTTTACATTGCAGCTCTCATAGAAGATGCGAGGTGAGCTGAATGAGAGGCGGTCCCTATTATTTTTTAATGACTTGTAAATGTTAGAATGAACTGCACAGCTTCAGTGAACCCAATAATACTTTTTCAACCGAACCATCGTACTGAGGTACACCCTCAGTACCGGCCCACTTTCACCAATAAAATAAATAAAGAGTGCTTAAAACTTACTGAGATCCAGGTGGTTTTCAGGTTCCTGTTCAAGGTAGTCTTCAGGTTCCTGTTTAATAGAAACAGTCCTGGCTGGAGAACTGATCTTCACCTGCAGACTGGACTCCACACACTGATCTGGAATGAAGGAATACAATACGCACTTTAATAATAAGGACTTTGATGTGATATAAATAAGGAGGACTAGACTATATATAGAGACTATAGACATGTATAATATTAAACTTTAAAAGTAGGTGTGTGAGAATAGGTGTGTGGAGGGGGAAGTTAAACTCAGTCATCAAAATGGAGCCTAATGGTTGTTCTATTGATCTACAAATAATGATCCCCAAAAACAGATCTACAACCTAACAACACTTCGCCATGCAAACACTGTGTCATATATGCAGTGTGTAGTTTGATGTTGTAACAGACATACCTGCAGTGTGTAGTTTGATGTTGTAACAGACATACCTGCAGTGTGTAGTTTGATGTTGTGTGTGTAACAGACATACCTGCAGTGTGTAGATCGATGTCCATATCAAAATCAATGTCCAGCAGTTTGTTTTGTTTCTCCAGCAGAGTTTCTAGTGTCTCTATCTCTCTCTGGAAGAGGTTGCACATGAACTCTGCAGCCGCACTGAGGCGCTCCAACACAAACACTCTGACAAGCTTCACACAACAAACATCAGCACCACGCTGCTGTTTGTCCAAAACACACAATATCTCCTCTCCCACCGACGTCATGTGTTCATTTATCTTCAGCCGTACAGACTCCATTTGACACGTTTTTACCTTCTTCACGTTTTTCACCAAGACCACAACACGCAGTAACTTCCGGGTCAATGTGTTTCACACATGCGCATTGAAGGATCCAGGCACTGTTGCCTTCTTAGTGCCTTTCGCCCCCTGGTGGAAGAGGTGTGTAAGTGAAGATAGAGCCTCCTGTAGCTGTGGAAAGACAGACAGTCTGTCCTCCCTCACTGTGAGTCCTGAGAGTTTAACTGTGGTGTGTCCTGGAGTCTGAGCAGGAGGACAGAGTGGAGATTTGGAGTGAAAACACCACCTTTTATCTTGAAGAGGAGAAACACCTCCTCACATTCTTCCAGTTCACTGCAGTCAGGGTCCATTTCAATGTGAAAGGCTCATAACAAAAGACAGTGCAATGATGGGCCATCATCAGAGAAACATTTACAAAGATGCCAGTTCCAATGTGTTTTGTTTCATCAACATATTGACTGTTTTTTCTTTGCCAAAGAAAGCAAACCCAGAAACAAAAACATTTCACTGACTTCTTTACACTTGTAAACCATGTGATGACACAAAAGTGGATTTTGATTATGTCAAAAGTTAATTTAGAAGTTTAGCTATTGATATATGGTTATTCTATGGAATTGTCCATTCAGATAACAAAATGTTACTTCTCTGTGAAAACAAGTGTGTTTGTTGGACATTACAATGATACGCCATCATGCCACCCCTTTTCGTTTTTGAAAATGTACGGAATTCTGGGTTATATCAGCACTGCACACAGAGCGCCCAAGAGAGTGGGGAGTTTTTACTAATATATACAGTACTTTTTATGTACTCATACAATAGAACCATATCAATGTTTTAGTGTGTATTTTGCATGTAATCACGACCCCCATATAAACATAACTGTGGGTGTAACATAGATTCAGATTCACTTTATTCTCACTTTAGATGCACTGGTTAGGTACATACATGGACATGCAGGTTTCCCCTGCATGTCCACTAGATGTCACTATTGACTATTATCAACCTAGAAAGCTGTACAATGTGAGAGTTAAACAGTGTGAATGGTCATGTTTCTTGTAGACATGCTACTTGTAGACAGCAGGTATTGCTAATAGTAGACATGACATGCAGTGTTACAGTGTTGTCTACTGTCACATAATATGACAGTCTTGTATCAAGGCTAGATCAAGTGTGAAATCAAACCATAGCGTTGTCCCAGTTCTGTAGAAATAAACACAATGCTTGTCCTGTCAGTATATAATCAATGGCTTTCACAGAAATCCTCTTTTATCATGTTGTTATGACAGACTTACTGCCAGTAATAATCTCTGAATCTGCAGTATTGCATTTTTATAAAGTGTAGTGTAGTGGAGTAACTGAATTTACTCAGTACTGTATTCAAGTACAATATTGAAGTACCTTGAGTATTTATATTTTCAGTTATCTATACAGTACATCTAGTTCTCTAAATCTCAGAGGTGAATATTGTGCATTCAATTCCACTTTATGTATGTATTTATATTCATTATTACAAAACATACATTAACCAATTAAGCCCTATTTTATACTTGGGCAATTGAAAAATAGCTGATTCAATGGTAATTTTATCGACTACTCAGGCTTTTGTCAGCACCCCAGACAGTTTTTAAGTTGCTTGATTTAGTATTTAGATGTTTCATATTCATTTTATCAGACAGGCCCCCTTCCTATACAAACCAATTGTAACGTCAAACTCAGGAGACCGTATTTTTTCAATTACTTGTTTCATTTATTTGTAATATTTGTTTTATGGGGAGGGGGTGTATGTGTGTGTTAGTATCAGGATCAGAGAATGACACCTTGCCTTCATTCCAGTCCAGCTGGAATCTGATCCTCTGAGGATTCTGCTTCAATGAGAGACTACACACACTTGAGGTGTGTCATTGTCTCCAAGTATCCCCCAATTTACACATTCTAGTATCTAGACTGTGGGTCGTTGAGCTACAGTCATTGTCTAAGTACTCTCTCATTCCAAGAACCCTCAGTTTGATTTACATTAGGCCACGCAATTCACATGTATATGTATTCCTTTGATAACTATTTATGTTGGTAAAGAGTTAAAAGAGAAATTCTGTTCAAATAGCAATTCTTGTACATTCTCCAGTTATACAGTATTTATGTGAATGGATGGTGAAGATTGTCCTAAAACCTCACATTGAGAACCACTGATACACTATTTATATTTATCATTTATTTATACAGATGATGTCATTGAGACTCATTCTCAAGACACCCAGTTCAGACGTATAGCTTATAGACACACTGTTTATATGACATGTGGATGGACAAGTAGGCAAACAGTTTAATATGGCAAATTGTATTTGTTCGTGGATGACTCTGCACTCCTGGTCTCGGACGAGGACATAGTGCAGGTTGAAAAAACCCTTTTAACCTGGGTTGCATTTTAGAGAACAGTTTTGGGGGGGGTACAATACAAAATTTCAATTAAATAAATGAAAAAGGGCCCCTCACGTATTAGGAGGGCAAAAATTTAGTTATAATGGGATTGTATAGGAAGGGTCTGATAAAATGAATATCATATCTAAATACTGAACCAAGCAACTTAAAAACTGTCTGGGGGGCTCACAAAAGCCTGAATAGACGATAAAAAATGACCCAAATGACACACAAAAAAGTGAAATATCCCTTTAATATGGCAAATTGTAGGCCTATTAAAGGGCCTACGATGACTCTGCACTCCTGGTCTCAGACAAGGACAAAGTGCAGGTTGAAAAAAACATTTTAATTACCTACCTGCGTTGCATTTTAGAGAATGAAAAATGGAAACAGAGGTAATCAAGAAAGTCGACCAAAGAACAAGACTTTTGGGCAGGGCCTCCTCGTTGGTCAGTAGGAATGCTCTGAGGACACTAGATGGAGCACTCATCCAATGTCATTTTGACTCTGCATGCACCTCATGGTGCTCTAGCACCTCAAAGGCATTAAAAACACAACTTCAGATCTATCAAAACTAGCTGATCAGGTTACTTCTAAACCCACACATCTCATTCCCCCCAGATTCGGCACAAACATGGGGATGAATTCACTCTACTGTTATGGTGGCATAATAGTAAAAAGAATGCTCTACCAACAGCCATCAAAGAGTGTGGCTTCCTACCCTCCTTCGAAACCACCAAAAAAGAGAACTTTGCAACTGGACCTAGACAAGTCTAGCTTGCCAAAGGAAATTACCCCCCCACTGTTTTACTGTAAATATACTTTTACTGCTCCTAGTATTTATCTTGTATGTATGTTGTATGTCTTTATATGTCTTGGTGAATTTAATATATAAACATGAACATATAGTGTACCTCAGGTGACAATATAGTATGCAGATGTATAATATCTGCACAAAATGTTGCACTGGATATTGAAGTGAATGTAAATAAATGTGTTTGGTGCATCTCATGGGTTTAGCAGGTCAGGACTTAAACTCATCCACATTTAAAACGTACAGAAAGTGAATTATTTGTTAACATTCCCCCGTTATGTGTGCCGTGCAGATACGCTTAGAAAATAGCTGATCTACAAGTTCAGAAAGCATTGTGAAGTGTTGTGAGCTTGTAGATCGGCTCTTCAAAGAAAAGGAAGAATTGTGAACATCTGTGAAAAATGTGGAATAATCTTATAAAGTTTGAACAACACAAATATTATGGGGGATCCTGGGACAGAAGCAGTTATCAATTATCCTTGACATGAAAATGTTTGAAATTGACTTGACTATGCAAAGTATGACACAATTATCAATACAGTTAGGCTACTACTGTGAAAATGACTACAAGTGGGTAATGTTTAAACATGGCTATCGATTGTAAAATGGTGTAATTATGAATTGTGAATGTAAGAAAGTGACTTGCCATTAATATGCTACTGTTCCAAAAGCATTCTGCACGTTTTCTAAAATGAAAAAAGGTAATGTCCAACAACTTGTATACTGGTACATGAAATTGTATTAGATTCACATACCACTCGGCTAACCTTTTTATAATCTAACATTACAATTGTTTTGCACAGCTAAGAACTTTATCAATCATTAATACTGACAACTCTGGGTTTGCTTTCTTTGGCAAAGAAAAACATTCAACATGTTAATGAGCAAAATGTGCAGGTAATTTTGTCATCTTAAATCTTATTCATTGTCTCCATTTTGTCCAACATCGGTGCTTAATATCATTGTATTTGGTCCAGGCCCTGCTAGCAGCAGCACACTTGTTAAATGTCACAGCTGTTCAAGAGGCCTGCTGTTACATGGAGAGTTACATGGAGAGTCACATGGATGAAAATAACTGTGTAGGGATTCACTGCTTGGCTGACACCTACTCCTTTAAGACGTTGGAGAAGCACATCATGACACAGTGATGCTAATATTGTACTACCAGTAACTGAGTAAGTAAATGAGCTGGAGGGAATAATGCTATAAAGATAAATGTAAAAAAAACTACAAAGAAAAAGGAAATCTCCATCATGTTGAATAGAAAATAAGATCCATACACAAGATAAAATAAAAACCCATCACGAGAAACTATTAATGTTAATTTTCTTCAGTCATGTCGATTGACAGATTATCTCTCTGCTTTATCATTGTCATCCTGGATAAGACTGAATGATCATATATGTGTCTGTGTGACTAACTTAAACTAAAGGCTAGAGGCCCCTGTATGAGTCCTCATGTGTCTTTTTAGAGGAGCCTTTGTAGCAAAGCCTTTACCACAAACTGTACAAGAAAATGGCTTTTCGCCTGTATGAGTCCTCATATGTGTTTTTAGATCACCCTTGAGTACAGCCTTTACCACAAACTTAACAAGAAAATGGCTTTTCGCCTGTATGAGTCCTCATATGTGTTTTTAGATCACCCTTTTGAGTACAGCCTTTACCACAAACTTTACAGGAAAAGGGCTTTTCGCCTGTATGAGTCCTCATGTGTGTTTTTAGATCACCCTTGTGAGTACAGCTTTTACCACACACTGTACAAGAAAAGGGCTTTTCACCTGTATGAGTCATCATGTGTCTTTTTAGATTACCCTTGTGAGTACAGCCTTTACCACACACTGTACAAGAAAAGGGCTTTTCGCCTGTATGAGTCCTCATGTGTTGTTTTAGATCACCCATTTGAGTACAGCCTTTACCACAAACTTTACAGGAAAAGGGCTTTTCGCCTGTATGAGTCCTCATGTGTGTTTTTAGATCACCCTTGTGAGTACAGCCTTTACCACACACTGTACAAGAAAAGGGCTTTTCACCTGTATGAGTCATCATGTGTGTTTTTAGATTACCCTTGTGAGCACAGCCTTTACCACAAACTTTACAGGAAAAGGGTTTTTCGCCTGTATGAGTCCTCATGTGAGTTTTTAGATCACCCTTGTGAGCCCAGCCTTTACCACAAACTGTACAGGCAAAGGGCTTTTCGCCTGTATGAGTCATCATGTGTTTTTTTAGATTACCCTTGTTAGTACAGCCTTTACCACATACTGTACAAGAAAAGGAATTTTCCCCTGTGTGAATCATTATGTGTCTCTTCAGATGTCCCTTACGATTAAACATGTTGCCACACTCTGCACAACTAAAACTTTTCTTCCCTGTGTGACTCCTCATGGAGTGAGTTTGTTTAGATGATTTCAGGTCCTGGGACACCACATTTTGTGTGTTTTGTGATTTTGCTGTATTTATAGCTGACTGATCTCCCCTAGTCTCCTCCCAGTCATCACTGTCTTCAGTGTCTGATTCAGAACAGTGTGAAGAGAGGAGCTGGTCATCACTAGTTGGTTGTGATGTTCCACAGTCCTCTACATCAGCTTGTGTTTTCATGTGTTCAGTTGATGTGCTGGCTACAGGCTCTGTCTCTCTGTTTTCATCATCATCTTCACTTTTCACTGCTAGTAATGTCAACGTTGACCCACCAGCCTCTTCTGGTCTGTGAAGTAGCTCCTCCTGTTCCTCTTTAATCTGTGGAAGTTGTGGTTCCTCCTGGACCAGACTGGGGCTCCTCTCATATTTTGGAGATTTTGATTCTTCCTGAGCCAGACTGGAGCTCCACTCCTCTTCAGGGGAAACCTCCTCTTTACACACATGGGCGAGCAGGAAGCCTAGGAAAAAAGATACAATGAAACTCTATAGAACTAGAAATAGTACACGATATCATGCAGTGTTCCCTCTAATTTATGAAAAGATGGTGCACATACATCCACTTCAGTGTCCAGGTGCAGGAAAAACACAAGTTCAACAAATACAAATAAATGATGCACACTGGATAAAAAAGCTCAGCTGTTTTAATTGCTTTATTTTCCTTTGTTTCCTGTTTTATGTCTTTAGTAGTTGGAAGAACTTCAGCTGTAAATAAACTGCTGCGCTCTGTGCTGAAAATAATGTGGCCCTTTGTTTACATTGCAGCTCTCATAGAAGATGCGAGGTGAGCTGAATGAGAGGCGGTCCCTATTATTTTTTAATGACTTGTAAATGTTAGAATGAACTGCACAGCTTCAGTGAACCCAATAATACTTTTTCAACCGAACCATCGTACTGAGGTACACCCTCAGTACCGGCCCACTTTCACCAATAAAATAAATAAAGAGTGCTTAAAACTTACTGAGATCCAGGTGGTTTTCAGGTTCCTGTTCAAGGTAGTCTTCAGGTTCCTGTTTAATAGAAACAGTCCTGGCTGGAGAACTGATCTTCACCTGCAGACTGGACTCCACACACTGATCTGGAATGAAGGAATACAATACGCACTTTAATAATAAGGACTTTGATGTGATATAAATAAGGAGGACTAGACTATATATAGAGACTATAGACATGTATAATATTAAACTTTAAAAGTAGGTGTGTGAGAATAGGTGTGTGGAGGGGGAAGTTAAACTCAGTCATCAAAATGGAGCCTAATGGTTGTTCTATTGATCTACAAATAATGATCCCCAAAAACAGATCTACAACCTAACAACACTTCGCCATGCAAACACTGTGTCATATATGCAGTGTGTAGTTTGATGTTGTAACAGACATACCTGCAGTGTGTAGTTTGATGTTGTAACAGACATACCTGCAGTGTGTAGTTTGATGTTGTGTGTGTAACAGACATACCTGCAGTGTGTAGATCGATGTCCATATCAAAATCAATGTCCAGCAGTTTGTTTTGTTTCTCCAGCAGAGTTTCTAGTGTCTCTATCTCTCTCTGGAAGAGGTTGCACATGAACTCTGCAGCCGCACTGAGGCGCTCCAACACAAACACTCTGACAAGCTTCACACAACAAACATCAGCACCACGCTGCTGTTTGTCCAAAACACACAATATCTCCTCTCCCACCGACGTCATGTGTTCATTTATCTTCAGCCGTACAGACTCCATTTGACACGTTTTTACCTTCTTCACGTTTTTCACCAAGACCACAACACGCAGTAACTTCCGGGTCAATGTGTTTCACACATGCGCATTGAAGGATCCAGGCACTGTTGCCTTCTTAGTGCCTTTCGCCCCCTGGTGGAAGAGGTGTGTAAGTGAAGATAGAGCCTCCTGTAGCTGTGGAAAGACAGACAGTCTGTCCTCCCTCACTGTGAGTCCTGAGAGTTTAACTGTGGTGTGTCCTGGAGTCTGAGCAGGAGGACAGAGTGGAGATTTGGAGTGAAAACACCACCTTTTATCTTGAAGAGGAGAAACACCTCCTCACATTCTTCCAGTTCACTGCAGTCAGGGTCCATTTCAATGTGAAAGGCTCATAACAAAAGACAGTGCAATGATGGGCCATCATCAGAGAAACATTTACAAAGATGCCAGTTCCAATGTGTTTTGTTTCATCAACATATTGACTGTTTTTTCTTTGCCAAAGAAAGCAAACCCAGAAACAAAAACATTTCACTGACTTCTTTACACTTGTAAACCTGTGATGACACAAAAGTGGATTTTGATTATGTCAAAAGTTAATTTAGAAGTTTAGCTATTGATATATGGTTATTCTATGGAATTGTCCATTCAGATAACAAAATGTTACTTCTCTGTGAAAACAAGTGTGTTTGTTGGACATTACAATGATACGCCATCATGCCACCCCTTTTCGTTTTTGAAAATGTACGGAATTCTGGGTTATATCAGCACTGCACACAGAGCGCCCAAGAGAGTGGGGAGTTTTTACTAATATATACAGTACTTTTTATGTACTCATACAATAGAACCATATCAATGTTTTAGTGTGTATTTTGCATGTAATCACGACCCCCATATAAACATAACTGTGGGTGTAACATAGATTCAGATTCACTTTATTCTCACTTTAGATGCACTGGTTAGGTACATACATGGACATGCAGGTTTCCCCTGCATGTCCACTAGATGTCACTATTGACTATTATCAACCTAGAAAGCTGTACAATGTGAGAGTTAAACAGTGTGAATGGTCATGTTTCTTGTAGACATGCTACTTGTAGACAGCAGGTATTGCTAATAGTAGACATGACATGCAGTGTTACAGTGTTGTCTACTGTCACATAATATGACAGTCTTGTATCAAGGCTAGATCAAGTGTGAAATCAAACCATAGCGTTGTCCCAGTTCTGTAGAAATAAACACAATGCTTGTCCTGTCAGTATATAATCAATGGCTTTCACAGAAATCCTCTTTTATCATGTTGTTATGACAGACTTACTGCCAGTAATAATCTCTGAATCTGCAGTATTGCATTTTTATAAAGTGTAGTGTAGTGGAGTAACTGAATTTACTCAGTACTGTATTCAAGTACAATATTGAAGTACCTTGAGTATTTATATTTTCAGTTATCTATACAGTACATCTAGTTCTCTAAATCTCAGAGGTGAATATTGTGCATTCAATTCCACTTTATGTATGTATTTATATTCATTATTACAAAACATACATTAACCAATTAAGCCCTATTTTATACTTGGGCAATTGAAAAATAGCTGATTCAATGGTAATTTTATTGACTACTCAGGCTTTTGTCAGCACCCCAGACAGTTTTTAAGTTGCTTGATTTAGTATTTAGATGTTTCATATTCATTTTATCAGACAGGCCCCCTTCCTATACAAACCAATTGTAACGTCAAACTCAGGAGACCGTATTTTTTCAATTACTTGTTTCATTTATTTGTAATATTTGTTTTATGGGGAGGGGGTGTATGTGTGTGTTAGTATCAGGATCAGAGAATGACACCTTGCCTTCATTCCAGTCCAGCTGGAATCTGATCCTCTGAGGATTCTGCTTCAATGAGAGACTACACACACTTGAGGTGTGTCATTGTCTCCAAGTATCCCCCAATTTACACATTCTAGTATCTAGACTGTGGGTCGTTGAGCTACAGTCATTGTCTAAGTACTCTCTCATTCCAAGAACCCTCAGTTTGATTTACATTAGGCCACGCAATTCACATGTATATGTATTCCTTTGATAACTATTTATGTTGGTAAAGAGTTAAAAGAGAAATTCTGTTCAAATAGCAATTCTTGTACATTCTCCAGTTATACAGTATAAATTTATGTGAATGGATGGTGAAGATTGTCCTAAAACCTCACATTGAGAACCACTGATACACTATTTATATTTATCATTTATTTATACAGATGATGTCATTGAGACTCATTCTCAAGACACCCAGTTCAGACGTATAGCTTATAGACACACTGTTTATATGACATGTGGATGGACAAGTAGGCAAACAGTTTAATATGGCAAATTGTATTTGTTCGTGGATGACTCTGCACTCCTGGTCTCGGACGAGGACATAGTGCAGGTTGAAAAAACCCTTTTTACCTGGGTTGCATTTTAGAGAACAGTTTTGGGGGGGGTACAATACAAAATTTCAATTAAATAAATGAAAAAGGGCCCCTCACGTATTAGGAGGGCAAAAATTGAGTTATAATGGGATTGTATAGGAAGGGTCTGATAAAATGAATATCATATCTAAATACTGAACCAAGCAACTTAAAAACTGTCTGGGGGGCTCACAAAAGCCTGAATAGACGATAAAAAATGACCCAAATGACACACAAAAAAGTGAAATATCCCTTTAATATGGCAAATTGTAGGCCTATTAAAGGGCCTACGATGACTCTGCACTCCTGGTCTCAGACAAGGACAAAGTGCAGGTTGAAAAAAACATTTTAATTACCTACCTGCGTTGCATTTTAGAGAATGAAAAATGGAAACAGAGGTAATCAAGAAAGTCGACCAAAGAACAAGACTTTTGGGCAGGGCCTCCTCGTTGGTCAGTAGGAATGCTCTGAGGACACTAGATGGAGCACTCATCCAATGTCATTTTGACTCTGCATGCACCTCATGGTGCTCTAGCACCTCAAAGGCATTAAAAACACAACTTCAGATCTATCAAAACTAGCTGATCAGGTTACTTCTAAACCCACACATCTCATTCCCCCCAGATTCGGCACAAACATGGGGATGAATTCACTCTACTGTTATGGTGGCATAATAGTAAAAAGAATGCTCTACCAACAGCCATCAAAGAGTGTGGCTTCCTACCCTCCTTCGAAACCACCAAAAAAGAGAACTTTGCAACTGGACCTAGACAAGTCTAGCTTGCCAAAGGAAATTACCCCCCCACTGTTTTACTGTAAATATACTTGTAGGAGCCATTTCATTTGATTTCATATTTTGACTAAATGGCGCCCCCACTGGTCGCCTTGGAAAATGGCACCATGGTTCCCTATTAATCAGGCCACAGCTGTGTGTAGCAGGACGCCAGAGGAGAAACAGATTTTCAACCGCTCGCTCGTCACACACACACACAGCGCAGATTATGAATGAAAGACTTTGAACCGAATTATTTTGAGTTTATTTGAACCCTTATGCTGCGCCTGTTTGTTTTGAAAGCCTTATAGTTTAAACCTGGAGCCTGTTCTTGTTTTCGTTGTTTGCCCCCGTCCCCTTATCATTTGAAACTTTTACACGACTCATTCCATACATCAGCCTGTTCGAAATCAACCTGTTCAATCAACCAAGATGCAACAATCAACAAACATCAAACAGTGAGTAACAAGACGCCCAAGTCCAAGTGTGTGAGCGCGTTGAAAAGACGTATCCTGGCGTCGATAGGCATATTGGCCCTACATTCAAGTTGAAAATCTCTCTGATACGGACACAATGAATGGAATTGGATGGATCAAAAGGATCTAATGGATGTGTCACGCTATTGAAGTTAATGGAATGTGCGACGTCACATGGATAAATGAACGCGAAAATCGCGCATTTAATGAGGATTTGGATGAATATATGTCGCCATTAAATAAACCCTGTGCATTGATATAAGTTTGGATTTGGACAATAAATGCTGCTTAACGATGTCTGCACATGATAAGGAGGAGTTAGGCCAACCTGAAGCTGTTAGTGAAGTGATAGTGACTGAAGTTACCACCGTTCACACTTCTGATAAAAGTGGTCAATTGCCTGTGGTTGAGGGAAAAAGACAAGTGAAGCCCACTCAAAGGGCACTTGAAGCTAATTATGCAAAGCAATGTAATGCAAGAAAAGCAAAACTTGGACAACTCACAAGCAAAAGAAATGTGTTACAAGCACTTATGGTTGATTACAGAAATGTTGAAATTGTTAAACAAGAATACAATGAATTTAATTCTAAAACAAATGACTTCAAATTACTTCACAAATCAGTACAGCAGCTATTATCAGAAGAGGAAGCTTCAGAAGACCAGGATCAGTGGTACAGGCCTAAGTTCAAAACCATATGTGAATTTCATGACAAAGTTATAGAATGGATAAATAATGCCCCTGCAGCCATGGCACAAAAGCCAGCAGAAGTGGCACCAGAAATGACACAAGTGACACAAGCACTTAGTGTCAAATCATTTGGCAATGTTTCAGTTGGCATGATAAGTAGAAAGCAAATGAAAGCCACTACAAGCACCGCGGCATTAAGGCAGGCAGAGGCCGAGAGGGCAGCCCTACTTGCACGTGCTGCTGCTCTTAAGCAAAGGCAAGCATTTGAATTGGAGGAGGCACAGCTTAAAGCAAAAAGGGAAGCATTTGAATTGGAAGTGGAAATTGCAGCTGCTGATGCCAAGTTAAAAGTATTGGATGTCACTAAACATCTAGACACTAAGTCTGATATTAACCCCTTGCTCCACATCAATGAATATTTTGCCTCAATGCAATCCTTACCAGTGGACAGCCAGAAGGTTGATAATTATGGATTGGATGATGAAGAGGAGGATGATGAATATGAAGAGGATGAGGATGAAAGGGATGATGAGGATTATGATGATGATGACGGTGATGAAGATGATGAAGTTGAAGGAGCTGCTTCACGTCCACCACTGAGACAAAGGTCTCAGCATGCCCCTAGTGGCCAATTAGGGCAGCCACAGAAACAAATGGCTCAACAGCCTACAAGGTCACGAATGCCTGTTGCTCACCAACAACCCCAACAGCCTAACCCAAACCTGAACTTGCAAGATGGTGCTCAGGTTAATGTTCAAACAGGCGGAGCCATGTTAGACATTTTGAGAAAACAAAATGAAATCACAGAAATGTTAATTCAAGAACAGAGGTTCTCACTCTTGCCTTCTAGAGAGATTCCTGTTTTTAAAGGTGATCCATTAAGTTATGTCTCTTTCATTAGTACATTTGAACATTGTGTAGAAAGTAAGACAAGTAACAGCAGAGATCGACTGCTCTTTCTAGAACAGTTTACAGATGGACAACCAAAGACACTTGTGAGAAGCTGCCTTCACATGGATTCCCAAAAAGGCTATGTGAAAGCAAAAAGGCTGCTACGCAAACATTTTGGAAATGAGGTTCTTATTGCTGCTACCTATCAGGAAAAAATTCTGAATTGGGATGCAATCCGATCAGAAGATGGCAAAGCCCTACATAAATACTCACTCTTCTTGAGAACATGCTGCAATGCTATGAGCAATAATGAAATTCTGCAAGACATGAACAATCCTACACACTTGAAATCTGTCTTATCAAAACTGCCTTTCAAGCACAGAGAGAGGTGGAGGACTGTATCATATGATTATTATGAGCGTACACACAGAAGAGCTAAGTTCCCACAACTTGTAAATTTCATTGAAAGGCAAGCAAACATTGCTGTCGATCCCCTCTTTGGAGAAATACAAGACACAAAACCGAAAGACAAGAGGACAATCCCTTCTCCCCGAAATAGTAATTTGAAATCAGTACCAGTTTCATCATACACTAAAAGCAACTATAAAAGCAGTTTTGCCACAGTAACAGAATCCTCAGAGCCAAAGTCACAGCCAAGCACAAGCAGCTCTACAGCCATGCAACAGAAAACATGTTTCTTCTGCAAAGGAAACCACGGCACAGACCTGTGCAAGGAATTGGAAAGGAAAATGCACAAAGTCAAAGTTGAGTTCTTTAAAGTAAATGGTTTATGTTTCGGTTGTGTGACTCAGGGTCACATGAGTAAGGACTGTAAAAGACGTATGACTTGTAAAATATGTACAAAGAAGCATCCTACTGTTTTGCACATTGAATTTAAAGATGCAAGTCAAACGACTCCAATCACCGACAGCATGTCAGTAGGCAGTGCATTAGTCACCATGAAAAGGCCTATCCATACTGGGGCCGGTGACCAACAAAAACTGTCAATTGTTCCTGTGCAAGTTAAATTGTCAAATTCCAATGAAGTACTTCAAACGTACGCTTTCCTTGATCCAGGAAGCACTGGAACCTTCTGTACTGAAGCTTTAAGGAAGCAACTGAATGCCAAAGCGACACCAACTCGAATCCTACTTCGTACTCTAGGACAAGAAAAGGTCATAAGTATTAACAGAATCAATGGGCTGGAAGTGTCAAGTCTTGAAGAAGATAATTTTCTAAAACTGCCACCACTCTATACTCAAACAGAAATTCCTGTAACCAAGGAGCAAATTCCCACTCAGGTTGATGTGCAAGAATGGAGCTACCTAAAAGAGGTTAAGTTGCCATATATTGATGCAGATATTGGACTCCTGATTGGTAATGATGCAGCTAAGTTTATGGAACCTTGGGCAGTAATTAATAGCAAGGGTAATGGGCCCTACGCTGTAAAGACAAGACTTGGATGGGTGGTTAATGGGCTTCTACACGAACCCACAATAAGCCATAAGCAGCCAACCCATATATTCGGCAATCGCATATCAATAATCAATTTGAATGACCTCATGATCCAACAATTCAATTATGATTTCCCAGAAAAGGGTTATGAGGAGAAGGCAGAAATGTCTATGGAAGACAAGAGATTCATGCAAATCATGTCTGACTCTACTGAAATGAAAGATGGTCACTACCAAATAAACCTTCCATTCAAGCAGACTGCTATAGCAATGCCTAACAACCGCCATCTGGCAGAGCAGCGTGTAATGTCACTTAAAAGGAAATTCAAGAAGGATCCGGAGTTTCACAAAGAGTACACTGACTTTCTTGAAAGTGTCATTCAAAAGGGACACGCTGAAGCTGTACCACGAGAGCAGTTAAATCCAGAGGAAGGAAGGACCTGGTACTTACCTCACCATGGAGTACGCCACCCAAAGAAACGCAAACTGCGTGTAGTCTTTGACTGTTCTGCATCATTCCAAGGAACTTCATTAAATGATGAGCTTATTCAAGGCCCAAACTTAACCAACACACTGCTGGGCGTCTTGATCCGGTTTAGACAAGAACCAGTAGCAATGATGGCAGACGTAGAAGGCATGTTCCATCAAGTGAAAGTCACACCAGCTGACAAAAACTTTCTTAGATTCTTGTGGTGGCCAAATGGTGACATCAGTCACAGCCTAGTAGAGTACAGAATGACAGTGCATTTATTTGGAGCGACATCTTCATCCAGTGTTGCTAGTTACGCCGTGAGAAGGACTGCTGAAGATAATAAGGATAAGTTCTCAGCAGTGGCAGTTAACACTGTTAAAGAAAACTTCTATGTTGATGATTGTCTTAAGTCTGTGCCAAGTGAGAAGGACTGCATAGCACTATCTAAAGAATTAAGAACCCTGTGTGCTCAAGGAGGTTTCCGCCTAACCAAATGGGTAAGCAACAGCCGCACAGTGCTGGCCTCTATTCCAGAGGAAGAGCGAGCCACAGAGGTAAAAGATATTGACTTAGATCAGAAGCACCTACCGGTAGAACGGGCCCTTGGAGTGCAGTGGAACGTGGAAGAGGATACATTCAGAATCCAAGTGAACATGAAAAATCAACCTTACACAAGAAGAGGAATCCTTTCCACTGTAAGTTCAGTGTACGACCCTCTGGGGTTCTTAGCTCCTTTCATATTCTCTGCAAAGCACATCTTGCAACAGTTATGTCAACAGAATTATGGATGGGACGACAGGATTCCAGAGGCTTTCTGTCGATCATGGCATAAATGGCTCACTGGACTACAGCAAATGGAAAACTTCAACATTCCAAGATGTATTAGATCTAAAGAATTTGGCAAGATCAAGTCAGCCCAACTTCATCACTTCTGTGATGCAAGTGAGACAGGATATGGTACTGTGACCTACCTTAAAATGACCAATACTGAAAACCAAATTCACACCTCTTTAATCATGGCAAAAGCAAGAGTCGCCCCCTTGAAACAGGTTACGATACCTAGAATGGAACTTACTGCCGCAGTACTAGCAGTGAAAGTAAACCGGATGCTGGAGACTGAGCTACACCTTCCACTCAGAAAAGCGGTATTTTGGACAGACAGTACATCAGTCTTGAAATACATTAGGAACAACACCAAGAGGTTTCAGACTTTCGTGGCTAATAGAGTCAGCACTATCAGAGAACACTCTTCTATTGAGCAGTGGAGATACTTGAACACCAAGATCAACCCTGCAGACCATGTGTCCCGAGGTCTTACAGCTGATGCATTTTTAAAGTGTGAAAACTGGAAGAAGGGACCGGACTTCCTACAGGAAAAGGAAGAGACATGGCCTAACTTACCTGCTGATCTCACCCCCATAACAGCCGACGATCCTGAAGTCAAAAGAGAGAAAATTACAGTCAATACCATCCAGATGACAGATCAAGATCCTACTAGCACTCTCATACACCACTACTCAAGTTTTTACAGATTGAAAAGAGCTGTCGCATGGATGTTGTATTTGAGAACTCACCTTTTACAGTTGAGTAGAAAAAGGAAAGATCTGATGCGAATTCAAGAATCAGACACAGACAAACAAGGACAGTCAATTGAAGTAGAGATGACAAAATTCAAAAACACTGTAAAGGTACACAACCTCTCTCTGGATGAACTGGACATAGCAGAGATAGCCGTTGTACAATTCTGTCAAAAACAAGGATTTCAAGAGGAAGTTGAAACCTTACAGAAAGGAAGTTTGAACGTGCAGAAACACAGTTCAATCTACAAACTTGATCCCAAACTTGAAAACAAGGTATTAAGAGTGGGTGGGAGATTAAGCAGAGCAGCCATGCCGGAAGATGCAAAGCACCCTGCCATTCTCCCAAAAGACCATCATGTGTCAAAGCTCGTTCTTAGAAAGATCCATCAGGAAGTAGGACACAGTGGGAGAAACCACATGCTCTCCTTACTGAGACAAAAATATTGGATTCCATGTGCCAACTCATTGGCAAGAAAGATTCTTTCTGAATGTGTGACATGTCGACGTCTCAATGTATCTGTTGGAGAACAGAAGATGGCAGACCTGCCAAGAGATAGAATAACACCTGACCTACCACCTTTCACTCAAGTAGGAGTAGACTATTTCGGACCTATTGAGGTGAAAAGAGGCCGTACCACAGTCAAAAGATATGGAGTCATTTTCACCTGCTTAATTAGTAGAGCAGTACACCTAGAAGTGGCCCATTCTTTAGATACAGACTCGTGCATTAATGCGCTCAGGCGTTTTATTGCTCGAAGAGGCCAAGTTATGGAAATACGGTCAGACAATGGGACTAACTTCATATCCACTGAAAGGGAACTGAAAGAATCTTTGAAAGAATGGAAATTGGACAAAATAGAAAGAACTCTACAGCAGAAAGGAGTCAAATGGATATTTAATCCACCCGCTGGTGCCCATCATGGTGGAGTATGGGAACGATTAATCCGTTTGCTCAAAAAGATCTTGCTATCAGTCACCAGACAACAAACGCTGGACGATGAAAGTCTCCATACAGTTATGTGTGAAGTGGAAGCCATGCTCAACAGCCGCCCACTCACTACAGTTTCAAGTGACCCCAACGACCTGGAAGCATTAACACCGAATCACCTGTTATTACTTAAAAAGCAGCCGATCCTTCCACCAGGAGTGTTCCAGGCCGCTGATGTATATGCAAAGCGCCGTTGGAGACAAGTACAGTACCTGTCAGATCTATTTTGGACTAGATGGATAAAAGAATACCTACCTCTTATGAATGTACGTCAAAAATGGAACCGCATCCGCAGGAACTTTGAAAAGGAAGACATCGTGATCATAGCTGACACGAATGCACCAAGAGGATCCTGGATGCTGGCTAGAGTCCTGGAAACGATGCCAGACTCAAGAGGACTTGTGAGAAGTGTGCGTCTTCAGACAAAAACCAGCGTACTTGAAAGGCCCATCAGCAAGATTTGCCTGCTGGTGCCAAACTCAAATTAAGCACTGAAGATTCAGACAGGCCTATATACACCATGCCTGTTTCCCACCTCACAAGTGTTTATTTGATTTTGTTTTGAACAATTTTGTATGGCTCCAGTTTTGATTTTGTATTGTTATTACTAGAGCATGCCCATAACAATAGGGGCCGGTTATGTAGGAGCCATTTCATTTGATTTCATATTTTGACTAAATGGCGCCCCCACTGGTCGCCTTGGAAAATGGCACCATGGTTCCCTATTAATCAGGCCACAGCTGTGTGTAGCAGGACGCCAGAGGAGAAACAGATTTTCAACCGCTCGCTCGTCACACACACACACAGCGCAGATTATGAATGAAAGACTTTGAACCGAATTATTTTGAGTTTATTTGAACCCTTATGCTGCGCCTGTTTGTTTTGAAAGCCTTATAGTTTAAACCTGGAGCCTGTTCTTGTTTTCGTTGTTTGCCCCCGTCCCCTTATCATTTGAAACTTTTACACGACTCATTCCATACATCAGCCTGTTCGAAATCAACCTGTTCAATCAACCAAGATGCAACAATCAACAAACATCAAACAGTGAGTAACAAGACGCCCAAGTCCAAGTGTGTGAGCGCGTTGAAAAGACGTATCCTGGCGTCGATAGGCATATTGGCCCTACAATACTTTTACTGCTCCTAGTATTTATCTTGTATGTATGTTGTATGTCTTTATATGTCTTGGTGAATTGAATATATAAACATGAACATATAGTGTACCTCAGGTGACAATATAGTATGCAGATGTATAATATCTGCACAAAATGTTGCACTGGATATTGAAGGGAATGTAAATAAATGTGTTTGGTGCATCTCATGGGTTTAGCAGGTCAGGACTTAAACTCATCCACATTTAAAAGGTACAGAAAGTGAATTATTTGTTAACATTCCCCCGTTCTGTGTGCCGTGCAGATACGCTTAGAAAATAGCTGATCTACAAGTTCAGAAAGCATTGTGAAGTGTTGTGAGCTTGTAGATCGGCTCTTCAAAGAAAAGGAAGAATTGTGAACATCTGTGAAAAATGTGGAATAATCTTATAAAGTTTGAACAACACAAATATTATGGGGGATCCTGGGACAGAATCAATTATCCTTGACATGAAAATGTTTGAAATTGACTTGACTATGCAAAGTATGACACAATTATCAATACAGTTAGGCTACTACTGTGAAAATGACTACAAGTGGGTAATGTTTAAACATGGCTATCGATTGTAAAATGGTGTAATTATGAATTGTGAATGTAAGAAAGTGACTTGCCATTAATATGCTACTGTTCCAAAAGCATTCTGCACGTTTTCTAAAATGAAAAAAGGTAATGTCCAACAACTTGTATACTGGTACATGAAATTGTATTAGATTCACATACCACTCGGCTAACCTTTTTATAATCTAACATTACAATTGTTTTGCACAGCTAAGAACTTTATCAATCATTAATACTGACAACTCTGGGTTTGCTTTCTTTGGCAAAGAAAAACATTCAACATGTTAATGAGCAAAATGTGCAGGTAATTTTGTCATCTTAAATCTTATTCATTGTCTCCATTTTGTCCAACATCGGTGCTTAATATCATTGTATTTGGTCCAGGCCCTGCTAGCAGCAGCACACTTGTTAAATGTCACAGCTGTTCAAGAGGCCTGCTGTTACATGGAGAGTTACATGGAGAGTCACATGGATGAAAATAACTGTGTAGGGATTCACTGCTTGGCTGACACCTACTCCTTTAAGACGTTGGAGAAGCACATCATGACACAGTGATGCTAATATTGTACTACCAGTAACTGAGTAAGTAAATGAGCTGGAGGGAATAATGCTATAAAGATAAATGTAAAAAAAACTACAAAGAAAAAGGAAATCTCCATCATGTTGAATAGAAAATAAGATCCATACACAAGATAAAATAAAAACCCATCACGAGAAACTATTAATGTTTATTTTCTTCAGTCATGTCGATTGACAGATTATCTCTCTGCTTTATCATTGTCATCCTGGATAAGACTGAATGATCATATATGTGTCTGTGTGACTAACTTAAACTAAAGGCTAGAGGCCCCTGTATGAGTCCTCATGTGTCTTTTTAGAGGAGCCTTTGTAGCAAAGCCTTTACCACAAACTGTACAAGAAAATGGCTTTTCGCCTGTATGAGTCCTCATGTGTGTTTTTAGATCACCCTTGAGTACAGCCTTTACCACAAACTTAACAAGAAAATGGCTTTTCGCCTGTATGAGTCCTCATATGTGTTTTTAGATCACCCTTTTGAGTACAGCCTTTACCACAAACTTTACAGGAAAAGGGCTTTTCGCCTGTATGAGTCCTCATGTGTGTTTTTAGATTATCCTTTTGAGAACAGCGTTTACCACAAACTTTACAGGAAAAGGGCTTTTCGCCTGTATGAGTCCTCATGTGTGTTTTTAGATCACCCTTGTGAGTACAGCTTTTACCACACACTGTACAAGAAAAGGGCTTTTCACCTGTATGAGTCATCATGTGTCTTTTTAGATTACCCTTGTGAGTACAGCCTTTACCACACACTGTACAAGAAAAGGGCTTTTCGCCTGTATGAGTCCTCATGTGTTGTTTTAGATCACCCATTTGAGTACAGCCTTTACCACAAACTTTACAGGAAAAGGGCTTTTCGCCTGTATGAGTCCTCATGTGTGTTTTTAGATCACCCTTGTGAGTACAGCCTTTACCACACACTGTACAAGAAAAGGGCTTTTCACCTGTATGAGTCATCATGTGTGTTTTTAGATTACCCTTGTGAGCACAGCCTTTACCACAAACTTTACAGGAAAAGGGTTTTTCGCCTGTATGAGTCCTCATGTGAGTTTTTAGATCACCCTTGTGAGCCCAGCCTTTACCACAAACTGTACAGGCAAAGGGCTTTTCGCCTGTATGAGTCATCATGTGTTTTTTTAGATTACCCTTGTTAGTACAGCCTTTACCACATACTGTACAAGAAAAGGAATTTTCCCCTGTGTGAATCATTATGTGTCTCTTCAGATGTCCCTTACGATTAAACATGTTGCCACACTCTGCACAACTAAAACTTTTCTTCCCTGTGTGACTCCTCATGGAGTGAGTTTGTTTAGATGATTTCAGGTCCTGGGACACCACATTTTGTGTGTTTTGTGATTTTGCTGTATTTATAGCTGACTGATCTCCCCTAGTCTCCTCCCAGTCATCACTGTCTTCAGTGTCTGATTCAGAACAGTGTGAAGAGAGGAGCTGGTCATCACTAGTTGGTTGTGATGTTCCACAGTCCTCTACATCAGCTTGTGTTTTCATGTGTTCAGTTGATGTGCTGGCTACAGGCTCTGTCTCTCTGTTTTCATCATCATCTTCACTTTTCACTGCTAGTAATGTCAACGTTGACCCACCAGCCTCTTCTGGTCTGTGAAGTAGCTCCTCCTGTTCCTCTTTAATCTGTGGAAGTTGTGGTTCCTCCTGGACCAGACTGGGGCTCCTCTCATATTTTGGAGATTTTGATTCTTCCTGAGCCAGACTGGAGCTCCACTCCTCTTCAGGGGAAACCTCCTCTTTACACACATGGGCGAGCAGGAAGCCTAGGAAAAAAGATACAATGAAACTCTATAGAACTAGAAATAGTACACGATATCATGCAGTGTTCCCTCTAATTTATGAAAAGATGGTGCACATACATCCACTTCAGTGTCCAGGTGCAGGAAAAACACAAGTTCAACAAATACAAATAAATGATGCACACTGGATAAAAAAGCTCAGCTGTTTTAATTGCTTTATTTTCCTTTGTTTCCTGTTTTATGTCTTTAGTAGTTGGAAGAACTTCAGCTGTAAATAAACTGCTGCGCTCTGTGCTGAAAATAATGTGGCCCTTTGTTTACATTGCAGCTCTCATAGAAGATGCGAGGTGAGCTGAATGAGAGGCGGTCCCTATTATTTTTTAATGACTTGTAAATGTTAGAATGAACTGCACAGCTTCAGTGAACCCAATAATACTTTTTCAACCGAACCATCGTACTGAGGTACACCCTCAGTACCGGCCCACTTTCACCAATAAAATAAATAAAGAGTGCTTAAAACTTACTGAGATCCAGGTGGTTTTCAGGTTCCTGTTCAAGGTAGTCTTCAGGTTCCTGTTTAATAGAAACAGTCCTTGCTGGAGAACTGATCTTCACCTGCAGACTGGACTCCACACACTGATCTGGAATGAAGGAATACAATACGCACTTTAATAATAAGGACTTTGATGTGATATAAATAAGGAGGACTAGACTATATATAGAGACTATAGACATGTATAATATTAAACTTTAAAAGTAGGTGTGTGAGAATAGGTGTGTGGAGGGGGAAGTTAAACTCAGTCATCAAAATGGAGCCTAATGGTTGTTCTATTGATCTACAAATAATGATCCCCAAAAACAGATCTACAACCTAACAACACTTCGCCATGCAAACACTGTGTCATATATGCAGTGTGTAGTTTGATGTTGTAACAGACATACCTGCAGTGTGTAGTTTGATGTTGTAACAGACATACCTGCAGTGTGTAGTTTGATGTTGTGTGTGTAACAGACATACCTGCAGTGTGTAGATCGATGTCCATATCAAAATCAATGTCCAGCAGTTTGTTTTGTTTCTCCAGCAGAGTTTCTAGTGTCTCTATCTCTCTCTGGAAGAGGTTGCACATGAACTCTGCAGCCGCACTGAGGCGCTCCAACACAAACACTCTGACAAGCTTCACACAACAAACATC
The DNA here is from genome assembly GCF_963280865.1 of Gymnoscopelus braueri. Classification (NCBI taxonomy): domain Eukaryota; kingdom Metazoa; phylum Chordata; class Actinopteri; order Myctophiformes; family Myctophidae; genus Gymnoscopelus; species Gymnoscopelus braueri. The sequence continues at coordinate 48,629,764 of NC_137616.1, read as the reverse complement.
AGCACCACGCTGCTGTTTGTCCAAAACACACAATATCTCCTCTCCCACCGACGTCATGTGTTCATTTATCTTCAGCCGTACAGACTCCATTTGACACGTTTTTACCTTCTTCACGTTTTTCACCAAGACCACAACACGCAGTAACTTCCGGGTCAATGTGTTTCACACATGCGCATTGAAGGATCCAGGCACTGTTGCCTTCTTAGTGCCTTTCGCCCCCTGGTGGAAGAGGTGTGTAAGTGAAGATAGAGCCTCCTGTAGCTGTGGAAAGACAGACAGTCTGTCCTCCCTCACTGTGAGTCCTGAGAGTTTAACTGTGGTGTGTCCTGGAGTCTGAGCAGGAGGACAGAGTGGAGATTTGGAGTGAAAACACCACCTTTTATCTTGAAGAGGAGAAACACCTCCTCACATTCTTCCAGTTCACTGCAGTCAGGGTCCATTTCAATGTGAAAGGCTCATAACAAAAGACAGTGCAATGATGGGCCATCATCAGAGAAACATTTACAAAGATGCCAGTTCCAATGTGTTTTGTTTCATCAACATATTGACTGTTTTTTCTTTGCCAAAGAAAGCAAACCCAGAAACAAAAACATTTCACTGACTTCTTTACACTTGTAAACCTGTGATGACACAAAAGTGGATTTTGATTATGTCAAAAGTTAATTTAGAAGTTTAGCTATTGATATATGGTTATTCTATGGAATTGTCCATTCAGATAACAAAATGTTACTTCTCTGTGAAAACAAGTGTGTTTGTTGGACATTACAATGATACGCCATCATGCCACCCCTTTTCGTTTTTGAAAATGTACGGAATTCTGGGTTATATCAGCACTGCACACAGAGCGCCCAAGAGAGTGGGGAGTTTTTACTAATATATACAGTACTTTTTATGTACTCATACAATAGAACCATATCAATGTTTTAGTGTGTATTTTGCATGTAATCACGACCCCCATATAAACATAACTGTGGGTGTAACATAGATTCAGATTCACTTTATTCTCACTTTAGATGCACTGGTTAGGTACATACATGGACATGCAGGTTTCCCCTGCATGTCCACTAGATGTCACTATTGACTATTATCAACCTAGAAAGCTGTACAATGTGAGAGTTAAACAGTGTGAATGGTCATGTTTCTTGTAGACATGCTACTTGTAGACAGCAGGTATTGCTAATAGTAGACATGACATGCAGTGTTACAGTGTTGTCTACTGTCACATAATATGACAGTCTTGTATCAAGGCTAGATCAAGTGTGAAATCAAACCATAGCGTTGTCCCAGTTCTGTAGAAATAAACACAATGCTTGTCCTGTCAGTATATAATCAATGGCTTTCACAGAAATCCTCTTTTATCATGTTGTTATGACAGACTTACTGCCAGTAATAATCTCTGAATCTGCAGTATTGCATTTTTATAAAGTGTAGTGTAGTGGAGTAACTGAATTTACTCAGTACTGTATTCAAGTACAATATTGAAGTACCTTGAGTATTTATATTTTCAGTTATCTATACAGTACATCTAGTTCTCTAAATCTCAGAGGTGAATATTGTGCATTCAATTCCACTTTATGTATGTATTTATATTCATTATTACAAAACATACATTAACCAATTAAGCCCTATTTTATACTTGGGCAATTGAAAAATAGCTGATTCAATGGTAATTTTATCGACTACTCAGGCTTTTGTCAGCACCCCAGACAGTTTTTAAGTTGCTTGATTTAGTATTTAGATGTTTCATATTCATTTTATCAGACAGGCCCCCTTCCTATACAAACCAATTGTAACGTCAAACTCAGGAGACCGTATTTTTTCAATTACTTGTTTCATTTATTTGTAATATTTGTTTTATGGGGAGGGGGTGTATGTGTGTGTTAGTATCAGGATCAGAGAATGACACCTTGCCTTCATTCCAGTCCAGCTGGAATCTGATCCTCTGAGGATTCTGCTTCAATGAGAGACTACACACACTTGAGGTGTGTCATTGTCTCCAAGTATCCCCCAATTTACACATTCTAGTATCTAGACTGTGGGTCGTTGAGCTACAGTCATTGTCTAAGTACTCTCTCATTCCAAGAACCCTCAGTTTGATTTACATTAGGCCACGCAATTCACATGTATATGTATTCCTTTGATAACTATTTATGTTGGTAAAGAGTTAAAAGAGAAATTCTGTTCAAATAGCAATTCTTGTACATTCTCCAGTTATACAGTATTTATGTGAATGGATGGTGAAGATTGTCCTAAAACCTCACATTGAGAACCACTGATACACTATTTATATTTATCATTTATTTATACAGATGATGTCATTGAGACTCATTCTCAAGACACCCAGTTCAGACGTATAGCTTATAGACACACTGTTTATATGACATGTGGATGGACAAGTAGGCAAACAGTTTAATATGGCAAATTGTATTTGTTCGTGGATGACTCTGCACTCCTGGTCTCGGACGAGGACATAGTGCAGGTTGAAAAAACCCTTTTAACCTGGGTTGCATTTTAGAGAACAGTTTTGGGGGGGGTACAATACAAAATTTCAATTAAATAAATGAAAAAGGGCCCCTCACGTATTAGGAGGGCAAAAATTGAGTTATAATGGGATTGTATAGGAAGGGTCTGATAAAATGAATATCATATCTAAATACTGAACCAAGCAACTTAAAAACTGTCTGGGGGGCTCACAAAAGCCTGAATAGACGATAAAAAATGACCCAAATGACACACAAAAAAGTGAAATATCCCTTTAATATGGCAAATTGTAGGCCTATTAAAGGGCCTACGATGACTCTGCACTCCTGGTCTCAGACAAGGACAAAGTGCAGGTTGAAAAAAACATTTTAATTACCTACCTGCGTTGCATTTTAGAGAATGAAAAATGGAAACAGAGGTAATCAAGAAAGTCGACCAAAGAACAAGACTTTTGGGCAGGGCCTCCTCGTTGGTCAGTAGGAATGCTCTGAGGACACTAGATGGAGCACTCATCCAATGTCATTTTGACTCTGCATGCACCTCATGGTGCTCTAGCACCTCAAAGGCATTAAAAACACAACTTCAGATCTATCAAAACTAGCTGATCAGGTTACTTCTAAACCCACACATCTCATTCCCCCCAGATTCGGCACAAACATGGGGATGAATTCACTCTACTGTTATGGTGGCATAATAGTAAAAAGAATGCTCTACCAACAGCCATCAAAGAGTGTGGCTTCCTACCCTCCTTCAAAACCACCAAAAAAGAGAACTTTGCAACTGGACCTAGACAAGTCTAGCTTGCCAAAGGAAATTACCCCCCCACTGTTTTACTGTAAATATACTTTTACTGCTCCTAGTATTTATCTTGTATGTATGTTGTATGTCTTTATATGTCTTGGTGAATTGAATATATAAACATGAACATATAGTGTACCTCAGGTGACAATATAGTATGCAGATTTATAATATCTGCACAAAATGTTGCACTGGATATTGAAGGGAATGTAAATAAATGTGTTTGGTGCATCTCATGGGTTTAGCAGGTCAGGACTTAAACTCATCCACATTTAAAAGGTACAGAAAGTGAATTATTTGTTAACATTCCCCCGTTCTGTGTGCCGTGCAGATACGCTTAGAAAATAGCTGATCTACAAGTTCAGGGGTGATTGTAGCCCCCACAGTAATAGTAGCCAGTACCGGCATGCAAAAGACCTGCCAATCGGGCTCAGCCCTATTGGCATGACTGGTAACACGTCGGACTGACGAGTGGGAGCCTCGGGTTCAATCCCAGCTCACTGCACTTCACTACACCCGGAACAGAATACCAGACTACGCCACCCTGGGAGTTTCACCCAGAGAATACCACAAAATTCACAGTTCAGAATACCAAATGTCAGGTTTAAAAGAGGAGCAGAGACGTGTTTCCAGTTCAAAATATATGCAATTTTATTTAGGCACAGGGCAGATGCTTTAATAATACCTTCATGATTTAAGCAAACATACGTAACCACATGGACACATTCACAGAAATAGCCAATCTAGCGTCGTTAAAACGGACGCCTGCCGTTACGTTTTTCTCACTTTTACTGTAACATGTATATTACTGTGATATATATATATTACACATTTCTACAGGACCTGTGGATATCCTTGTCATTCTGGGCTTAAACAAGAAGTTGAATATTTGAATGATATAGCACACATAGAGGTAGCCTGGTAAACCCTCCCTCCGGAAATCTCATTTCCATTTGATTTCAGGAGTGAGTCTGGCCTGATCGCCCATTCTGCAATATTGGCTGTGGGCTGGAGTTGGGCGGGAGTAATACCGTTGACTGACAACCCCTACAGCCAATGATTGTTTTTCCCCTTCAGCCAATCAGCAGTTCACCAGACTAATGTGACGCAACGGGACTTTTGAGACGGCCATGCCCAAAATGGGTTGCCTTATTCGGATACATGCGTGTCACTGCCCGCCCCTACCGGTTCTCTAAATTTTTATTTTTAAATAGGCTCTGTCATGATTAATTGACCACATATATGAAGTTAAACAACTAAATTCTATCCAAATGATATCTTATAAGTAAATTCCGTGCCTCAAAATAGAAGTTTGAGAGCTTTTTGAAGTAAAAAAACAGCGGAGAAAATAGCGGACAGAAAAGATGGCTGCCATTCGTGTTTTGTCGGCTGCACTCGGTGCCATTCGGGCTCACTCGAACTCGCCACCTGATTGGCCAACTGTCGCTGTCAATCACAGAACGATGTGCGACGACGCTGATAGGCTCGTCCATTTGGTGTACAAAGCCAATATTGCAGAATGGGCGATCAGGCCAGACTCACTCCTGAAATCAAATGGAAATGAGATTTCCGGAGGGAGGGTTTACCAGGCTAACATTTAGGAACTGTAGTGGTGAAACCTTTATTAAACAAAACAAAAACATAATAATTTCCCCAACAATCTCAACAATACACAAGGCAACACACAGTGAACAGTTACACAAACCCAGTAGTTTGTCAGCATTTTACTGCACCATTATTTACTGCAAATCAATTAACATAATTATTGCATGAATATGAATGAATATGACTTGCTAAATCCTGACAAATGTGGACAGACACAGTGATGCTAATATTGTACTACCAGTAACTGAGTAAGTAAATGAGCTGGAGGGAATAATGCTATAAAGATAAATAAATGTAAAAAAGAAATACAAAAAAATGAAATCTCCATCATGTTGAATAGAAAATAAGATCCATACAATATAAAATAAAAACCCATCACGAGAAACTATTAATGTTTGTTTTCTTCAGTCATGTCGATTGTCAGATTATCTCTCTGCTTTATCATTCTCATCCTGGATAAGACTGAATGATCATATATGTGTCTGTGTGACTAACTTAAACTAAAGGCTAGAGGCCCCTGTATGAGTCCTCATGTGTCTTTTTAGATTACCCTTGCGAGCACAGCCTTTACCACAAACTGTACAAGAAAAGGGCTTTTCACCTGTATGAGTCATCATGTGTGTTTTTAGATCACCCTTTTGAGTACAGCCTTTACCACAAACTTTACAGGAAAAGGGCTTTTCGCCTGTATGAGACCTCATGTGTGTTTTTAGATCACCCTTTTGAGAACAGCTTTTACCCCACACTGTACAAGAAAAGGGCTTTTCACCTGTATGAGTCATCATGTGTTTTTTTAGATGATGACAGCCTTTACTAGCCTGGTAAACACCCCCTCCCTCCGGAAATCTCATGCATTGCATTGCATTTGGTTTCAGGAAGGAGGGTCTGGGATTGCTCACAGAGTAAAGCTGCCCGAACCGCTGCGCATACGAACCAATCAGCGGCTGCTAGGGGCGGGATCATCCAATCACCTGCCTAGTAGCTTGAAAAAAATGAAACTCCGTCTGTCATCGATTCTGCGCCCGGAGTCTCAGATGCAAGTACGCTGTGAAACAAAATGTGTGTCGCAAGCTTCTTCCATTTGACGGAGTGAGGTTAAGCCTTTACCACATACTGTACAAGAAAAGGGCTTTTCACCTGTATGAGTCATCATGTGTCTCTTCAGATGTTCCTTACGATTAAACATGTTGCCACACTCTGCACAACTAAAACTTTTCTTCCCTGTGTGACTCCTCATGGAGTGAGTTTGTTTAGATGATTTCAGGTCCTGGGACACCACATTTTGTGTGTTTTGTGATTTTGCTGTATTTATAGCTGACTGATCTCCACTAGTCTCCTCCCAGTCATCACTGTCTTCAGTGTCTGATTCAGAACAGTGTGAAGAGAGGAGCTGGTCATCACTAGTTGGTTGTGATGTTCCACAGTCCTCTACATCAGCTTGTGTTTTCATGTGTTCAGTTGAGGTGCTGGCTACAGGCTCTGTCTCTCTGTTTTCATCATCATCTTCACTTTTCACTGCTAGTAATGTCAACGTTGACCCACCAGCCTCTTCTGGTCTGTGAAGTAGCTCCTCCTGTTCCTCTTTAATCTGTGGAAGTTGTGGTTCCTCCTGGACCAGACTGGGGCTCCTCTCATATTTTGGAGATTTTGATTCTTCCTGAGCCAGACTGGAGCTCCACTCCTCTTCAGGGGAAACCTCCTCTTTACACACATGGGCGAGCAGGAAGCCTAGGAAAAAAGATACAATGAAACTCTATAGAACTAGAAATAGTACATGATATCATGCAGTGTTCCCTCTGTTTATGAAAAGATGGTGCACATACATCCACTTCAGTGTCCAGGTGCAGGAAAAACACAAGTTCAACAAATACAAATAAAAGTTCAACAAAAGAGTGCTTAAAACTTACTGAGATCCAGGTGGTTTTCAGGTTCCTGTTCAAGGTAGTCTTCAGGTTCCTGTTTAATAGAAACGGTCCTGGCTGGAGAACTGATCTTCACCTGCAGACTGGACTCCACACACTGGTCTGGAATGAAGGAATACAATACGCACTTTAATAATAAGGACTTTGATGTGATATAAATAAGGAGGGCTAGACTATATATAGAGACTATAGACATGTATAATATTAAACTTTAATTTAAATGTAATCAAAATGGAGCCTAATGGTTGTTCTATTGATCTACAAATAATGATCCCCAAAAACAGATCTACAACCTAACAACACTTTGCCATGCAAACACTGTGTCATACATGCAGTGTGTAGTTTGATGTTGTAACAGACATACCTGCAGTGTGTAGTTTGATGTTGTGTGTGTAACAGACATACCTGCAGTGTGTAGATCGATGTCCATATCAAAATCAATGTCCAGCAGTTTGTTTTGTTTCTCCAGCAGAGTTTCTAGTGTCTCTATCTCTCTCTGGAAGAGGTTGCACATGAACTCTGCAGCCGCACTGAGGCGCTCCAACACAAACACTCTGACAAGCTTCACACAACAAACATCAGCACCACGCTGCTGTTTGTCCAAAACACACAATATCTCCTCTCCCACCGACGTCATGTGTTCATTTATCTTCAGCCGTACAGACTCCATTTGACACGTTTTTACCTTCTTCACGTTTTTCACCAAGACCACAACACGCACTTACTTCCGGGTCAATGTGTTTCACACATGCGCATTGAAGGATCCAGGCACTGTTGCCTTCTTAGTGCCTTTCGCCCCCTGGTGGAAGAGGTGTGTAAGTAAAGATAGAGCCTCCTGTAGCTGTGGAAAGACAGTCTGTCCTCCCTCACTGTGAGTCCTGAGAGTTTAACTGTGGTGTGTCCTGGAGTCTGAGCAGGAGGACAGAGTGGAGATTTGGAGTGAAAACGCCACCTTTTATCTTGAAGAGGAGAAACACCTCCTCACATTCTTCCAGTTCACTGCAGTCAGGGTCCATTTCAATGTGAAAGGCTCATAACAAAAGACAGTGCAATGATGGGCCATCATCAGAAAAACATTTACATAGATGCCAGTTCCAATGTGTTTTGTTTCATCAACATATTGACTGTTTTTTCTTTGCCAAAGAAAGCAAACCCAGAAACAAAAACATTTCACTGACTTCTTTACACTTGTAAACCTGTGATGACACAAAAGTGGATTTTGATTATGTCAAAAGTTAATTTAGAAGTTTAGCTATTGATATATGGTTATTCTATGGAATTGTCCATTCAGATAACAAAATGTTACTTCTCTGTGAAAACAAGTGTGTTTGTTGGACATTACAATGATACGCCATCATGCCACCCCTTTTTCGTTTTTGAAAATGTACGGAATTCTGGGTTATATCAGCACTGCACACAGAGCGCCGCTGAGAGTGGGGAGTTTTTACTAATATATACAGTACTTTTTATGTACTCATACAATAGAACCATATCAATGTTTTAGTGTGTATTTTGCATGTAATCACGACCCCCATATAAACATAACTGTGGGTGTAACATAGATTCAGATTCACTTTATTCTCACTTTAGATGCACTGGTTAGGTACATACATGGACATGCAGGTTTCCCCTGCATGTCCACTAGATGTCACTATTGACTATTATCAACCTAGAAAGCTGTACAATGTGAGAGTTAAACAGTGTGAATGGTCATGTTTCTTGTAGACATGCTACTTGTAGACAGCAGGTATTGCTAATAGTAGACATGACATGCAGTGTTACAGTGTTGTCTACTGTCACATAATATGACAGTCTTGTATCAAGGCTAGATCAAGTGTGAAATCAAACCATAGCGTTGTCCCAGTTCTGTAGAAATAAACACAATGCTTGTCCTGTCAGTATATAATCAATGGCTTTCACAGAAATCCTCTTTTATCATGTTGTTATGACAGACTTACTGCCAGTAATAATCTCTGAATCTGCAGTATTGTATTTTTATAAAGTGTAGTGTAGTGGAGTAACTGAATTTACTCAGTACTGTATTCAAGTACAATATTGAAGTACCTTGAGTATTTATATTTTCAGTTATCTAGTTCTCTAAATCTCAGAGGTGAATATTGTGCATTCAATTCCACTTTATGTATGTATTTATATTCATTATTACAAAACATACATTAACCAATTAAGCCCTATTTTATACTTGGGCAATTGAAAAATAGCTGATTCAATGGTAATTTTATCGACTACTCAGGCTTTTGTCAGCACCCCAGACAGTTTTTAAGTTGCTTGATTTAGTATTTAGATGTTTCATATTCATTTTATCAGACAGGCCCCCTTCCTATACAAACCAATTGTAACGTCAAACTCAGGAGACCGTATTTTTTCAATTACTTGTTTCATTTATTTGTAATATTTGTTTTATGGGGAGGGGGTGTATGTGTGTGTTAGTATCAGGATCAGAGAATGACACCTTGCCTTCATTCCAGTCCAGCTGGAATCTGATCCTCTGAGGATTCTGCTTCAATGAGAGACTACACACACTTGAGGTGTGTCATTGTCTCCAAGTATCCCCCAATTTACACATTCTAGTATCTAGACTGTGGGTCGTTGAGCTACAGTCATTGTCTAAGTACTCTCTCATTCCAAGAACCCTCAGTTTGATTTACATTAGGCCACGCAATTCACATGTATATGTATTCCTTTGATAACTATTTATGTTGGTAAAGAGTTAAAAGAGAAATTCTGTTCAAATAGCAATTCTTGTACATTCTCCAGTTATACAGTATTTATGTGAATGGATGGTGAAGATTGTCCTAAAACCTCACATTGAGAACCACTGATACACTATTTATATTTATCATTTATTTATACAGATGATGTCATTGAGACTCATTCTCAAGACACCCAGTTCAGACGTATAGCTTATAGACACACTGTTTATATGACATGTGGATGGACAAGTAGGCAAACAGTTTAATATGGCAAATTGTATTTGTTCGTGGATGACTCTGCACTCCTGGTCTCGGACGAGGACATAGTGCAGGTTGAAAAAACCCTTTTAACCTGGGTTGCATTTTAGAGAACAGTTTGGGGGGGGGGTACAATACAAAATTTCAATTAAATAAATGAAAAAGGGCCCTGTTGCGTGAATATCATCAGAGTCGACAACTTCTTTGAATGCAATTAAAATTCATTTATTTTCTATAAGTTTAACAATACTAATAAAAGGGGGAAAGGGGAGGTGGAACAATGTGTTGGCAATTCATCCTCCAAACAATTCAACTCAGATTCATGAAGGCAGGTGTTTCTGTCTGCCTAATAAGCACAGATAGGTAGGTCTTCTGGCACAGATGGGCTCAATCCCACTAATTAGGGATGACACTGGGATGACAATGGTCACTGTCCTATTGTCCATGAAGTGTCCTAGAGTGATATAAACATTACATTTTCATTTTCCACAATATATCTTCAACAAACTCCGGCCCGATGAACGTATGACATCAATAGTTCATCAATCCACTTCAAGATGGTATAGGAGTTGAATAGGTCTTCTGATGAACATCTTAGAAGATAATCTGATAGAACAAGCTCTGACATTATTGTCTCTTCCATGGAAAACCTCTGCTACTCGTCCCATTTTCCACATGTGACGTGGTAGTCTGTCTTCGTGAATAAGAACTAGATCTCCAACCTTGAATAGAACTGGTTTTACCATGCTCGTACAGTGCGCTGAGCGCAACTCCATCAGATATTCTGTTTTCCATCTGTTCCAAAAGTTGTTTATTAGTCTTCTTCTGTAATTCCAACGTCTTGTCAGTTGCTCTCCGTCCACTTTTCTTGTCTCTGAAACATAAATGGGTCCTGAAGGCAACGTTGTGATTCTTTGTCCAATTAAGAAATGAGCAGGAGTGAGTGGTGATGGGTCTTCACTGTCTGTGTGCAGGTACGTGAGTGGTCTTGAGTTGATCACTGCCTCCGCTTCTGTCAACACAGTTTGCATCTCTTCATATGTCAGATATGCTCTTCCAAGCACTTTTCTGATACATGTTTTTGTAGATCTAACTAAACGTTCCCAAAAACCACCCCACCAGGCAGCTCTTTCCACTATGTATTTCCATGTGATTTTCTTTCCTGAAAAGAATGTTTGCATTTCCTTTCCTTTCATCACATTCCACATATCCTTTAAGTCTTTGTCAGCTCTTTTAAAGGTTTTTGCGTTATCTGAATAGATGGTACTGCACACTCCTCTTCTGGCAATAAATCGCCTGAATGACAGTAAGAATGAATCAGTAGTCAAATCTGAAACTAATTCTAAGTGAACTGCTCTTGTAACTGCACATGTGAATAATGCTATATACACCTTTTGACTGTGCGGTTTGACATATAATGGTCCAGCAAAATCTATACCTACTACATCAAAGGGCTGAGTCTCTGTAATGCGGTCACGTGGTAAGGGTGCTGTATGTTGTTGTCCAGCCTTGACCTTGTACTTGCGACAGATAAAACAACACTTGACAATCCTCTTGGCTAGTTGTCTGCCTCGTACAATCCAGTACATTTCTCTGACTTGTGTCATTGTGTCCTGTAAACCTGAGTGCATTACCTCAATATGGCATCTTTTGATTAGCAACTCAGAATACTTGTCCTCAGATGGTAGAATCCATGGGTGCTTTTGTCCATATTCCCAGTTTGTTCTCTGAAGTCGGCCTCCCACACGTATGAGGTTATCTTCATCCAAAAAGGGTTTCAAAGAAAGCACTTTAGATTTTCTGTCCAATTCTTTTCCATTTTTTAAGTCTCTCATTTCTTTTGAGTAACTTTTGTTTTGTGTCACTTTGATCCAATATTTCTCTGCTGAGATTATTTCTTCTGTGCGCAACTCTCCACTGCGCTTCTCCACGCTCCGTGCGTTGTGCGCAAATCTCTGAATCCATGCTGTAATTCTAAGCACTCTGGTTAAACTACTGTATTTCTCCAGCAATAGAATAGGTTCAGTTGTTAACTCATTATTTGTGTTTTCTGTACAAATTTGATTTTGTGTAACACACTCATCATCAATTGTCTCTTTAACTGTTTGCGCACTGTCCGCCTCACTCACCAGCTGTGCGTTCGACTTCGCTCCCAGCCAGTGAGGTCCATTCCACCATAGAATTTCATTTTTCAGTGCGTCTGCTTTTATTCCTCTTGTTCCTCTGTCTGCAGGATTGTCCTTTCCACTGCAGTGTCTCCAGTTTTCTGGTAATGTCATACTTTGGATTTCCGCTACTCTATTAGCAACAAATGGTTTCCATTGTTTTGTTGCGCTCTTAATCCAATGTGTGGCTATCATAGAATCCGTCCAATAGTGACATTGTACATTTTTCATGTTCAGATTTTTGCTTACATAGCTGCCAAGTCTTGCACCAATTAAAGCTCCCAGTAACTCTAATCTAGGCAGAGTAATTTTTCTCAAAGGTGCTACCCTTGTTTTGGCAGATATTAGACTAGTAGTGCATCTCCCATCTGCATTGATTGTGCGTAAATAAGCAGCAGCACAATATGCACTTTCACTAGCATCGCAAAATACATGAATTTCTTGTTTTTGTTGTGACTTATCACTTTGTTGTGAATCATAACTTCTGTCTATGCACACTTTACTCACATCTGGTAACTCTGCGCACCACTCGTTCCATCGTGTGGCTAGATCTATAGGAAGATCTTCATCCCACTCCAGTCCTCTTTCCCACATTTCCTGGAATAGAATTTTCACTGTGATAATGAATGGGGACAGGAATCCAATAGGATCGAATATTCTTGAGGTGGTTTGAAGCACCGCTCTTTTTGTGAGTCTTTTGTCTTTCACATACTCCAGTAGATCTGTCATATCGAAAACGAAATCGTCAGTTCCAGGTCTCCAGACTAATCCTAGAACTTTCAATGGTGAAGACGATTTTAATTCCTCCGTGTCCTCCTTGGACCATTCTGCTTGTAGATCTGTGTCATTTGTTCTCCATTTACAGAGATCCATTCCAGCGCTCGCCATAATCTCTCTGGCTTTTACGCGCAGCTCTGAGGCCTCTTCTTTACTTTCAGCTCCACTAATATAATCATCTACATACAGACATTCATCCAGTGACTGAACCACTTTAGGATATTTTTCTTCATATTGTCTGAGGTGATGTCTAATGGTGGCTGCTAATAGAAATGGGCTTGATGATACTCCAAATGGAACTCTTGTCATTCTCAGAGTTGTCACTTTAATCTCATTTTGGAGCATTGGCTTTTCTTGTGTCCATAGAAATCTCAACACATCTCTGTCTCTTTTGTTGAGTGAAATTTGTAAAAATGCCTTTTTGATATCTGACATCATGGCAATTTTGTGCTGTCTGAACCTTATCAAAATACCCAAAAGGTCAGGATTTAAATTGGGTCCTGATAATAAGCATTCATTTAATGAACAGCTGTCTTTCTCATGTGAAGATGCGTCAAATACGACTCTTAATTTAGTTGTCGTTCTCTCTTCTTTTAGCACGGCATGATGAGGTAAATAATAAATTGGGCCATTCAAATCATTGCTTTCTACTGGCTCTACAATGCTCTGTGCCAAGTAGTCCTGAATAACTTCATTATATTTACCATACAGTGTCGGGTTATTTCTGAATCTTCTGAGAAGTGAATCAAATCTGTTCTTGGCTGTGACATAATTGGAGGCTATATTCACCTGTTCGTTTTTCCAAGGTAAGTTGACTTCATATCGATCTCCAATAAATTTCACATTTTCTTCGAATAGTTTCATAGCCATTTCTTCCTTCTCAGAATGTATTTCTTTCATGTGAATTCCAAGGGATTCTATTTCCCAAAAGTTGCGTAATTGATCTGAAAGAGCCTGTTCCTCTCCGACGCTGACATGCATCATTTCAACGTCCACAACTTCAGTTATTATATTCATCGTGGTGACTTCTCCTTGCACCAGCCATCCAAACACACTTTCCAGTGCGACTAAGCCTTCATTGAGTCTCTCCATTTTTCCTGTGACCATTTTCCAGTACTGGTCTCCGCCAATTAGGACTCCCAATTCCACTGAATCCATCCCTATGACGGGAACATCAGCTATGGGCATTCCTTTTGTTTCCAAGTCCTTCCTTATCTTTGCATTTGGCGCTTTAATCATTGAAGAGCTCAGTTTGGGTGTTTCTAGTAGTTGTACATCAATACTTTGATTGCTTCTAATATTTCTCAGACGAGCCTTCACTTTCCTGCAGGTAATTCTTTGTGGCATTTTGGAACCAAACACATACACATTTAATGTCTCTTTTCCAATCACAGGCAGATTTAGTGCTCTGGAAATATCCTCTCTAATAAAGCTGCGGGTGCTACCTCCATCACCTTGCTACTTGGCTTTGTGTTGGTGCGTCTATCCAAATAGTAGCTGTCTGCAGTAATACTGTACTGTGTTCAGAATTGCAAGGTGAACTTGCTACGATTGCATCTGAGGCACTGCGCTCAGACTGTCTGTCTTGGTGTACATCGGAGCGTCTATCATGCGCTGAATATTGACCGGCTGTTTGATTACAAACTGTTTTGTGATGTCTGCGCCCGCACTGGTCACAGTTAATGCCTTGCGCTCTGCAATTACGCGCAACATGCCTGCTACCCAGACACACAAAACATCTGCCTTGTGTCCTCAGCTTTTCTCTCCTTAGTTCAACAGTTAGCTCTGTACAGTTCTTAGATTTGTGATCATTCCTATTACAAAATATGCAACTTTGGTCATCTCTGTAACTCGCAGCATGAAATGCGGCGGTTGAAGATGCGCCACTGTAGGCTTTCCTTTTTTCCGTTCTTTTCTCCCAGGAGCGCTCCCTGTTTGCTTCTCTCTCTGGGGGGTCCTGCGCTCTTTGCGTAAGATTGGCCGTTCTCTCACGACTCTCCACTTCTTTTTGCACAAAGGACATCAGGGTTTTTACACTGAATGCATTGTTCGTTTCTTCACCCTCCTCTTCATCACCGCCAGTTTGACGTGTGAAATCGAGGGCTATTTCCTCCGGTATCATTTTCATTAGAATTGGGCACAACAGATTTCCATATGTATTGGATACAACTCCCATTGAATCGAGGCTTCTTACTTGTATCTCAATGTCATCATACAGTCTGCGCAATGCAATTACATCTGTGGCCTTTTTCACTGGAGTGAGATTTAACAGCTTATTCATGTGGGCATTAATTATTAAATCTTTACGCCCAAAACGACTGGTAAGCATTTTAATGGCATTGTCATAATTCTGGTCTGATAAAGCCAATCCAGCAACTACATTAGCCGCTGTGCCACTTAAGAATGACTTTAGATATGTAAATTTATCAGACTTACTGAGACTTGTGTTTTTATCTATTGCTGTCTCGAATTGACTCCAAAAGCTTTGCCACTGACTCACATCTCCAGTAAACTTTTGCATGACCAGTTTAGGCAACTTGACTGACTGTTGTCTTCTCATGACATTTTCTGAGGCCACATTGGATCCATTTTCTCCGTCTTCAGCATTTCTCCGAATGCGTCTTATTCTTGTACATCTCTGGCTTATTGAATCCAGATATTCCAATGCGGTATTCACCTCTTCCTCCAGGTGTTCCATCTCCGTTTCACCTTCAATTTCCCGATCATATTCTGTTAAAGTTCTTTCTCTTGCCAACAATTGCTCCAAATACTCCTCCAATATTTCCACATTAGGCCGTTCCATTGCGATCTCCTGATCGATCTTCGTCAACAATCTCGTCGTTGCACTTCTTACGGCTCCCCTTAATCTCTTATTTCTTTGAATGTCCGACATCCTCTCATTTGTCTGTGTATTCGCGTCTTCTTCACTCATAGAGCTTGTAGATTTTCTCCCTCCCGGGTTTCGGCACCAAAACTTGTTGCGTGAATATCATCAGAGTCGACAACTTCTTTGAATGCAATTAAAATTCATTTATTTTCTATAAGTTTAACAATACTAATAAAAGGGGGAAAGGGGAGGTGGAACAATGTGTTGGCAATTCATCCTCCAAACAATTCAACTCAGATTCATGAAGGCAGGTGTTTCTGTCTGCCTAATAAGCACAGATAGGTAGGTCTTCTGGCACAGATGGGCTCAATCCCACTAATTAGGGATGACACTGGGATGACAATGGTCACTGTCCTATTGTCCATGAAGTGTCCTAGAGTGATATAAACATTACATTTTCATTTTCCACAATATATCTTCAACAGGCCCCTCACGTATTAGGAGGGCAAAAATTGAGTTATAATGGGATTGTATAGGAAGGGTCTGATAAAATGAATATCATATCTAAATACTGAACCAAGCAACTTAAAAACTGTCTGGGGGGCTCACAAAAGCCTGAATAGACGATAAAAAATGACCCAAATGACACACAAAAAAGTGAAATATCCCTTTAATATGGCAAATTGTAGGCCTATTAAAGGGCCTACGATGACTCTGCACTCCTGGTCTCAGACAAGGACAAAGTGCAGGTTGAAAAAAACATTTTAATTACCTACCTGCGTTGCATTTTAGAGAATGAAAAATGGAAACAGAGGTAATCAAGAAAGTCGACCAAAGAACAAGACTTTTGGGCAGGGCCTCCTCGTTGGTCAGTAGGAATGCTCTGAGGACACTAGATGGAGCACTCATCCAATGTCATTTTGACTCTGCATGCACCTCATGGTGCTCTAGCACCTCAAAGGCATTAAAAACACAACTTCAGATCTATCAAAACTAGCTGATCAGGTTACTTCTAAACCCACACATCTCATTCCCCCCAGATTCTGCACAAACATGGGGATGAATTCACTCTACTGTTATGGTGGCATAATAGTAAAAAGAATGCTCTACCAACAGCCATCAAAGAGTGTGGCTTCCTACCCTCCTTCAAAACCACCAAAAAAGAGAACTTTGCAACTGGACCTAGACAAGTCTAGCTTGCCAAAGGAAATTACCCCCCCACTGTTTTACTGTAAATATACTTTTACTGCTCCTAGTATTTATCTTGTATGTATGTTGTATGTCTTTATATGTCTTGGTGAATTGAATATATAAACATGAACATATAGTGTACCTCAGGTGACAATATAGTATGCAGATTTATAATATCTGCACAAAATGTTGCACTGGATATTGAAGGGAATGTAAGTAAATGTGTTTGGTGCATCTCATGGGTTTAGCAGGTCAGGACTTAAACTCATCCACATTTAAAAGGTACAGAAAGTGAATTATTTGTTAACATTCCCCCGTTCTGTGTGCCGTGCAGATACGCTTAGAAAATAGCTGATCTACAAGTTCAGAAAGCATTGTGAAGTGTTGTGAGCTTGTAGATCGGCTCTTCAAAGAAAAGGAAGAATTGTGAACATCTGTGAAAAATGTGGAATAATCTTATAAAGTTTGAACAACACAAATATTATGGGGGATCCTGGGACAGAAGCAGTTATCAATTATCCTTGACATGAAAATGTTTGAAATTGACTTGACTATGCAAAGTATGACACAATTATCAATACAGTTAGGCTACTACTGTGAAAATGACTACAAGTGGGTAATGTTTAAACATGGCTATCGATTGTAAAATGGTGTAATTATGAATTGTGAATGTAAGAAAGTGACTTGCCATTAATATGCTACTGTTCCAAAAGCATTTTGCACGTTTTCTAAAATGAAAAAAGGTAATGTCCAAATACTTGTATACTGGTACATGAAATTGTATTAGATTCAGATACCACTCGGCTAACCTTTTTATAATCTAACATGACAATTGTTTTGCACAGCTAAGAACTTTATCAATCATTAATACTGACAACTCTGGGTTTGCTTTCTTTGGCAAAGAAAAACATTCAACATGTTAATGAAGCAAAGGACATTGAAACCTGTGTCTATGTAAATATTTCTCTGATGGTGGCCCATCATCATCATCTCCACGGTGGCTTTTGTTATGAGCCTTTCACATTGAAATGGCCCTGACTGCAGTTAATTGGAGGAGAGCTGAGAGGAGGTGGGAGGAGGAGGTGTGTCTCCACTCCAAGACAAAAGGGAGGTGCTACTACTTATACTCCTACATCAACACAACACAACACAACACACACTGTCCTGCTCAGTCAGTGCTTAGAGTCAGACAGACCACAGAACACAGAGACACACAACTGTTATTATTTCAGTTCAACTTTCAGGCTGCACTCTTCTTCACAGGACCTTCTGAGAAAACATTGGAGTAGGATCCTAAGTTACAGGTAAGAGAATATCATATGACAATAAACCTTATAATCTTCTGAATTTGTTGGCAATTTTTACATAAAGTAATTGAATTAGTAACAAGCCCATTCAAATGTCAGTAATTGTAAGTGTGTTTATTGAAGTGGCATATATTTCACTCATTCTACCGACCATTCTACTCAGTGGTGGAAGACTTTAGTTTTTTATACTTAAGTAAAGGTTGCAATTGCACAAACATACTACTGATTTGTTACAAGTAATTAAAGTCATATATTCAATTGGAATAAAAAGCTGATGGGACTATAAATTCTGTTTCTGATGCCTACCAAGTTTTGACACAAGTCATATTGAACCATCAGAGACATATTGAGAGTTATGTTCTAGTCAGTTTGCCTGAACAAGACAGTTATAGATGTAAAATAACTGTCACAGCCAGAATCTGATCATTTTAGGTCACGGTTCGTCAAAATGTAAAATCAACAGGAAGTTTTACATAATGTATCTCTTTGCAACAGGTCTGTGGTGGTGTGTCGAAGCTCCACCCCCCCCCCCCCCCCCTCAAACACAACTTCCAGTGAGGAGGACAGACTGTCTTTCCACATCAGCTACAGGAGGGAATACTGACCCAGACCACTGTAACCTGCTGCTGACTCTGTCAGCTGAATTGCCTTTATTAACAACCACGATTCACAGTGAAAGTAAACTTCAGGAAACATTCTAGAGGAGGAAGTGTTACAGTACCACTACTGACTGACTAATTTACTGTATTAAGCAGAGTGTGCGTAGCTTCACTCAGAGACTAAATGACTTCCACGTCGTCTCTTCCAGAAGAGGATTATTCCTGTCCTGTGTGTTGTGACATCTTTAAAGATCCAGTTCTCCTGTCATGTAGCCACAGCTTCTGTAAAGCTTGTCTGCAAGAATGGTGGAGACAGAAGGAAATAAAGGAATGTCCAGTTTGTAAGGAAATACAGATCATCTACCCCGTAACCTGGCTCTGAAGAACCTGTGTGAGGCCTTCATACAGGAGAGACGGAGAGCTTCAATACGTAAGAGAACTTCATCTGGGTCTGAGGATCTCTGCAGTCTGCATGCTGAGAAACTTAAGCTGTTCTGTCTGGAATGTCAACAGCCAGTGTGTGTTATCTGTCGCGATTCTAAAAAACACACCAGCCACAGTTTCAGACCCATCGATGAAGCTGCTCTGGATCACAAGGAGGAAGTCCAGACATTACTGAAGCCTTTACAGGAGAAACTGGGGGTCTTTAATGAAGTTAAAAAGCAAAGTGACCGAACAGCAAAACACATTAAGGTCCAGGCCCGACAAGCAGAGAGGCAGATTAAGGAACAGTTTAAGACGTTTCATCAGTTTCTACAAGAGGAAGAGGAGGCCAGCATCACTGCACTGAGGGATGAACAGCAACATAAGAGTCAGATGATGAAAAAGAAGATTAAGGTCCTGAACAGAGACATATCAAGCCTTTCAAACAACATCAAAGCCATAGAGGAGGAGCTGAGAGCTGAACACATCTCATTCTTGCAGAACTACAAGACCACAATGGCAAGAGTCCAGTTCACACCGCAGGACCCACAGCTGGTCTCAGGGGCTTTGATAGACGTGACCAAACACCTGGACAACCTGACCTTCAGAGTCTGGGACAAGATGAAGGACATTGTCTCTTACAATCCTATCATTCTGGACCCCAACACTGCCCATCCAGAATACACCCTGTCTGATGATCTGACCAGTGTGAGAGGTGGAGAGGAACAGCAGCTTCCTGACAACCCAGAGAGGTTTGACCACTATGGCTATGTCCTGGGTTCTGAGGGCTTTAACTCAGGGACTCACAGCTGGGATGTTGAGGTTGGAGACAATACAAACTGGCAAGTGGGTGTGTTAGCAGAGTCTTACCCGAGGAAGGGAGTCAATACTGCCGGAGGGGGTCAATACTGGGCAATACAGTTAGATGAAGGTGAATACACAGAACGCTCCTCATCAGGGTCAGACACTGTTCTCTCATTGGAGCAGAATCCTCAGAGGATCAGAGTCCAACTGGACTGGAATGAAGGAAAGTTGTCATTCTCTGATCCTGATACTAACACACACATACACACCTTCACACACACTTTCACTGACACACTCTTTCCATACCTTAGCACTGGTGATGATACTACAGATGACACTGTCCCTCTGAGGATGTTACCAGGGAAGATCAGTGTAACTGTGGAACAATGTAGTTAGACATGATGATGATAAGAAATGTAAAGCCTAAGGGGGGGTATTACTCAGTGTTATAGAATCTGTATATATGATTGTGTTGTGGTCAATGATAGTCACATTGACAAGTGTTTCCTAAAGCAGTGGTTCTCAAACCTTTTCATGTCAAGGACCCCCAAATGCATTGGTCCCTGGGACCATCCTCAAATATTTGGTGCCAGGGACCCCGTCCCCTAGATTCTAGGGTCCCTGGCACCAAATATTCTCTAAATCTTCTCTTCTAGGCTTAGAAGAGAAGATTTATGTTTAAATGTTCAAAATTATTCGATTAAAATTCGATATTTTTCCAACAATTTCAAAAATAGCAGAGGCTGAATTGCCTTTATTAACAACCACGATTCACAGTGAAAGTAAACTTCAGGAAACATTCTAGAGGAGGAAGTGTTACAGTACCACTACTGACTGACTAATTTACTGTATTAAGCAGAGTGTGCGTAGCTTCACTCAGAGACTAAATGACTTCCACGTCGTCTCTTCCAGAAGAGGATTATTCCTGTCCTGTGTGTTGTGACATCTTTAAAGATCCAGTTCTCCTGTCATGTAGCCACAGCTTCTGTAAAGCTTGTCTGCAAGAATGGTGGAGACAGAAGGAAATAAAGGAATGTCCAGTTTGTAAGGAAATACATTCAACAGATCATCTACCCCGTAACCTGGCTCTGAAGAACCTGTGTGAGGCCTTCATACAGGAGAGACGGAGAGCTTCAATACGTAAGAGAACTTCATCTGGGTCTGAGGATCTCTGCAGTCTGCATGCTGAGAAACTTAAGCTGTTCTGTCTGGAATGTCAACAGCCAGTGTGTGTTATCTGTCGCGATTCTAAAAAACACACCAGCCACAGTTTCAGACCCATCGATGAAGCTGCTCTGGATCACAAGGAGGAAGTCCAGACATTACTGAAGCCTTTACAGGAGAAACTGGGGGTCTTTAATGAAGTTAAAAAGCAAAGTGACCGAACAGCAAAACACATTAAGGTCCAGGCCCGACAAGCAGAGAGGCAGATTAAGGAACAGTTTAAGACGTTTCATCAGTTTCTACAAGAGGAAGAGGAGGCCAGCATCACTGCACTGAGGGATGAACAGCAACATAAGAGTCAGATGATGAAAAAGAAGATTAAGGTCCTGAACAGAGACATATCAAGCCTTTCAAACAACATCAAAGCCATAGAGGAGGAGCTGAGAGCTGAACACATCTCATTCTTGCAGAACTACAAGACCACAATGGCAAGAGTCCAGTTCACACCGCAGGACCCACAGCTGGTCTCAGGGGCTTTGATAGACGTGACCAAACACCTGGACAACCTGACCTTCAGAGTCTGGGACAAGATGAAGGACATTGTCTCTTACAATCCTATCATTCTGGACCCCAACACTGCCCATCCAGAATACACCCTGTCTGATGATCTGACCAGTGTGAGAGGTGGAGAGGAACAGCAGCTTCCTGACAACCCAGAGAGGTTTGACCACTATGGCTATGTCCTGGGTTCTGAGGGCTTTAACTCAGGGACTCACAGCTGGGATGTTGAGGTTGGAGACAATACAAACTGGCAAGTGGGTGTGTTAGCAGAGTCTTACCCGAGGAAGGGAGTCAATACTGCCGGAGGGGGTCAATACTGGGCAATACAGTTAGATGAAGGTGAATACACAGAACGCTCCTCATCAGGGTCAGACACTGTTCTCTCATTGGAGCAGAATCCTCAGAGGATCAGAGTCCAACTGGACTGGAATGAAGGAAAGCTGTCATTCTCTGATCCTGATACTGACACACTCTTTCCATACCTTAGCACTGGTGATGATACTACAGATGACACTGTCCCTCTGAGGATGTTACCAGGGAAGATCAGTGTAACTGTGGAACAATGCAGTTAGACATGATGATGATAAGAAATGTAAAGCCTAAGGGGGGGTATTACTCAGTGTTATAGAATCTGTATATATGATTGTGTTGTGGTCAATGATAGTCACATTGACAAGTGTTTCCTAAAGCAGTGGTTCTCAAACCTTTTCATGTCAAGGACCCCCAAATGCATTGGTCCCTGGGACCATCCTCAAATATTTGGTGCCAGGGACCCCGTCCCCTAGATTCTAGGGTCCCTGGCACCAAATATTCTCTAAATCTTCTCTTCTAGGCTTAGAAGAGAAGATTTATGTTTAAATGTTCAAAATTATTCGATTAAAATTCGATATTTTTCCAACAATTTCAAAAATAGCAGATGTTAAAGTTGTAAGCCTGCAGATCTGCACATGGTGTTAAGTGGTCAGGTGGGTGGACCGTGAACAGAAAAGGTTGTCATGTTTTTATGGATCACACCTATTGTTTCTAGTGATGGTTATTATTAAACTATTTGGGGTTCAAGGTATAAATACTCATGCAATAGAACCATATCAATGTTTTAGTGTGTATTATGCATGTAATCACGACCCCCCATATAAACATAACTGTGGGTGTAACATAGATTCAGATTCACTTTAATCTCACTTTAGATACACACACTGGCTAGGTACATACATGGTAATATGAAAACAAACCACAGCGTTGTCCCAGTTCTGTAGAAATAAACACAATGCTTGTCCTGTCAGTATATAATCAATAGCTTTCACAGAAATCCTCTTTTATCATTACATTACATTACAGTCATTTAGTGTGTATTCAACATAGGTAGGGAACGAAAACTACTAATCACCAGAAGTCTTTAGTGCATTTTCTGCAAAAACAAGCAACCAAGAGTATACCTAGCGCTAAGGTAAAAGTGCAATATATCAGCTACCTATTTCCTTAAACAGATGAGACAAAATAGCTAAATCAAATGAGCATGAGCTAAAACAAATAAGTGTATCGACTAAACAAGATCCAATAAGCTATACCCAAGGAAGGGAGTCAGGCTTTTGTGAGCACCCCAGACAGTTTTTAAGTTGCTTGATTCAGTATTTAGATATTTCATATTAATTTTATCAGACAGGCCCCCTTCCTATACAAACCCATTGTAACGTCAGTCAGGAGACTGTGTTTTTTCAATTACTTGTTTCATTTATTTGTAATATTTGTTTTATGGGGGGGGGGGGATACAATACAAATTTTAAATTAAATAAATGAAAAGGGGCCCCTCACGTATTAGGAGGGCAGGATGAGTCACCAGAACCAAGGAAGGGTGTTTTTGATTAATCTGACATGTTAAAAATGTAGTTATAATGGGTTTGTATAGGAAGGGTCTGATAAAATGAATATCATATCTAAATACTGAACCAAGCAACTTAAAAACTGTCTGGGGGGCTCACAAAAGCCTGAATAGACGATAAAATGACCCAATACTTTTTTTGAAAGTGAAATATCCCTTTAATATGGCAAATTGTAGGCCTATTAAAGGGCCTACGATGACTCTGCACTCCTGGTCTGAGACAAGGACACTGTCTGGGGGGCTCACAAAAGCCTGAATAGACGATAAAATGACCCAATACTTTTTTTTAAAGTGAAATATCCCTTTAATATGGCAAATTGTAGGCCTATTAAAGGGCCTACGATGACTCTGCACTCCTGGTCTGAGACAAGGACAAAGTGCAGGTTGAAAAAAACATTTTAATTACCTGCCTGGGTTGCATTTTAGAGAATGAAAAAATGGAAACAGAAGTAATCAAGAAAGTCAACCAAAGAACAAGACTTTTGGCAGGGCCTTCTCGTTGGTCAGTAGGAATGCTCTGAGGACACTAGATGGAGCACTCATCCAATGTAATTTTGACTTTGCATGCACCTCATGGTGCTCTAGCATCTCAAAGGAATTAAAAACACAACTTCAGATCTATCAAAAGTAGCTGATCAGGTTACTTCTAAACCCACACATAGGACTCACCTAACCCCTGTTCATTATATGCTAGGGTGGGATGGCTCAGGGTAGAGGAAAGAGAACACCAGAGGGAGCTCAACGGATCTCATTCCACCCAGATTCGGCACAAACATGGGGATGAATTCATTTTACTATTATGGTGGCATACTAGTAGAATGAATATGAATGAATCAACAGCCATCAAAGAGTGTGGCTTCCTACCCTCCTTCAAAACCACCATAAAAGAGCACCTGTCTGGAATTTGCAACTGGACCTAGAAAAGTCTTCTAGCTTGCCTAAATAAATGACCCCCAGTGTTTTTCTGTAAATATACTTTTACTGCTCCTAATATTCATGATCTTTTATGTGTTGTATGTCTTTATATATCTTGAATATATAAACATGAACATATAGTATACCTCAGGTGACAATATAGTATGCAGATGTATAATATCTGCACAAAATGTTGCACTGGATATTGAAGGGAATGTAAATAAATGTGTTTGGTGCATCTCATGTGTTTAGCAGGTCAGGACTTAAACTCATCCACATTTAAAAGGTACAGAAAGTGAATTATTTGTTAACATTCCCCCGTTCTGTGTGCCGTGCAGATACGCTTAGAAAATAGCTGATGTACAAGTTCAGAAAGCATTGTGATGTGACGTGTTGTGAGCTTGTAGATCGGCTCTTCAAATAAAAAGAAGAATTGTGAACATCTGTGAAAAATGTGGAATAATCTTATAAAGTTTGAACAACACAA
This sequence comes from Gymnoscopelus braueri, assembly GCF_963280865.1. Taxonomy (NCBI): domain Eukaryota; kingdom Metazoa; phylum Chordata; class Actinopteri; order Myctophiformes; family Myctophidae; genus Gymnoscopelus; species Gymnoscopelus braueri. The sequence goes on along the minus strand of NC_137616.1, from coordinate 48,604,890 downwards.
ATCTTATGGGGGATCCTGGGACAGAAGCAGCTAAATCAAATCAATTGTCCTTGACATGAAAATGTTTGAAATTGACTTGACTATGCAAAGTATGACACAATTATCAATACAGTTAGGCTACTACTGTGAAAATGACTACAAGTCAAGTGGGTAATGTTTAAACATGGCTATCGATTGTAAAATGGTGTAATTATGAATTGTGAATGTAAGAAAATGACTTGCCATTAATATGCTATTGTTCCAAAAGCATTTTGCACGTTTTCTAAAATGAAAAAAGGTAATGTCCAACAACTTGTATACTGGTACATGAAATTGTATTAGATTCACATTCCACTCGGCTAACCTTTTTATAATCTAACATGACAATTGTGTTGCACAACTAAGAACTTTATCAATCATTAATACTGACAACTCTGGGTTTGCTTTCTTTGGCAAAGAAAAACATTCAACATGTTAATGAAGCAAAGGACATTGAAACTTGTGTCTATGTAAATGTTTCTCTGCTGATGGCCCATCACCATCATCATTAAGGTGGCTTTTGTTATGAGCCTTTCACATTGAAATGGCCCTGACTGCAGTTTAATTGGAGGAGAGCTGAGAGGAGGTGGGAGGAGGTGTTTCTCCACTCCAAGACAAAAGGGAGGTGCTACTACTTATACTCCTACATCAACACAACACAACACACACTGTCCTGCTCAGTCAGTGCTCAGAGTGAGACAGAACACAGAGACACACAGAGACAAGACAAGCAACTGTTATTATTTCAGTTCAACTTTCAGGCTGCACTCTTCTTCACGGTGACCTTCTGAGAAAACATTGGAGTATAGGATCCTAAGTTACAGGTAAGAGAATATCATATGACAATAAACCTTAGTAACAAGTAGACAATAAACATTAGTAACAAGCCCATTCAAATGTCAGTAATTGTAAGTGTGTTTATTGAAGTGGCATATATTTAACGCATTCTAGTTTTTTATACTTACTCATACTCATAACGTAAAAGTTGCAATTGCACAAACATACTCTGTTACAAGTAATTAAAGTCATATATTCAATTGGAATAAAAAGCTGATGGGACTATAAATTCTGTTTCTGATGCCTACCAAGTTTTGACACAAGTCACATTGAACCACCAGAGACATATTGAGAGTTATGTTCTAGTCAGTTTGCCTGAACCTGAACAACACTTTATGTAAAATAACTGTCACAGCCAGAATCTGATCATTTTAGGTCAAGGTTCGTCAAAAAGTAAAATCAACAGGAAGTTTTACATAATGTATCTCTTTGCAACAGGTCTGTGGTGGTGTGTCGAAGCTCCGCCCCCCCTCAAACACAACTTCCAGTGAGGAGGACAGACTGTCTTTCCACATCAGCTACAGGAGGAAATACTGACCCAGACCACTGGAACCTGCTGCTGACTCTGTCAGCTGAATGGACTTTAACAACAACCACGATTCACAGTGAAAGTAAACTTCAGGGAACATTCTAGAGGAGGGAGAGTTACAGTACCACTACTGACTGACTAATTTACTGTATTAAGCAGAGTGTGCGACAGCTTAGCTGTCCAACACTGGTCATGGGTTCAAGAGTAAATGTACTTAGTTACTGTCCAACACTGGTCATGGGTTCAAGAGTAAATGTACTTAGTTACTGTCCAACACTGTTCATGGGTTTTAAGTACTGCACATTGGCTCTGATGGGATCCAACTGCAAGAGAATGGCTATTTGTCTTATTATGCAGAATGTCTGATTAATGTGCAATAATTCATGTTTTACATACAAAGGGTATTTCAGGGCTCAGCAAAGTCATATATTCTGACTTCCTCAGAAATACAACCTTTACCATTTATAATTTAGGCATTTAGCTCCAGAGCGACTAATTATCATGTTGTGATTCTCTGCCTGTTCCCTGACAGCTACATTAGTCTTCACTTTTTGTTCTGTTCTGATCCTTGACTTTAATATGGATTAAATCTTGTGAACGCTGAATTCTTGCCTGAGCGTTTCTGTGTTGTCCTGTCTGAGTCACTGAACGTTACCTAAAGAGTTAATATTTACAACAAATATGTGGACTATCCAGGTTAAATACGTTTTATTGTAAAATATTATATCTTGAGTAAAACTAATTCCCTTGATGTTATCCCTCTATAATGACTGTCTGTAACATCAAATTTTTGGGCGGTGTAGCCGCCCCTATAAGTGGGGTTGGGACACCTCATTAGTAAACACTTCGCTGTACTGTGATTGGCTCATAATTAGTACACCCCTAGCATTAGTACACCCCTAGCTGTACTGTGATTGGCTGACTCTATTGGCTGACTCTATTCAGCACTGTGATTGGCTAGCGAGACACATGATGAAATCAATAACCTATAAATAGGACTATGCACTTAAAAAAACATTTTTTTTAAAAGTGAGCTTCCATCACTGTGATGACCACTGTGATGACCACACCGCCCACTTCACACTGGGTGTGATTTTTTTTAAATCAAACGAAGACATTCGTACTTTTCAAACTGATTGTATAGGGCATTTAACTTTGATAAATAGCCTACATTTTGTTACAAATGTAGTAATTCATAACTCTAGTACATTCTGTATTCAGATATGACTTATTCATATTATGTTCTGATCTGCCTAGTGACAGACAATACTTTGGTGTCAACTTGGCCACAGCACAGGCATAACTTCATAATGTCATTCAAATTAATGTATTAGCTGTTGAGAAAGATGACAACGTTCAGTCAAGGGCCAAGTGACTAAACCAACTAACTGACTTACCAGAAAACACAGCAGAAATATATGAATATGTCCTGTTGCTACTGTTAAAGTTCACTTTAAAAGAGTTGACATTATTTATTTCTATATTGTACAGATCAGTTTTAATTGTCTTAAGATGAAAGGCAGAGTGACAAGACTAGTGATGATGTCACCAAGAGACACATACTGGAGCTGCTCCATAGATGATTAATGTAACATTATGATATAATAATGTAACATTAGAACACTATGATATAATAATGTAACATTAGAACACTATGATATAATAATGTAACATTAGAACACTATGATATAATAATGGAACATTAGAACACTATGATATAATAATGGAACAATATAGAATCCATCCATGGTGATTTAGCTATGAACTCAGAGCAGTAAGACTAAGTAAATACATTCAAGCTAAACTCATGTGGATGTAATATTAACAATTCTATGAGCCACACAGTTCAGTCTCAAATGGACCTCAGCTCATATAAAGTGTTAATGTTCTGATATCCAGTTTAGGGAGACTGTTTTGAGACATGATTCAATATCATTTGAATAGAACAATATACATGTTTTGGTGTGTATTTTTGCATGTAATCACGGCCCCCATATCAATATAACTGTGGGTGTAACATAGATTCAGGTTCACTTTTTCTCACTTAGATGCACTGGTTACACTAGATGTCACTATTGACTCTATTATCAACCTAGAAAGCTGTACAAGAACAATGTGAGAGTTAAACAGTAATGGTCATGTTTCTTGTAGACATGCTATTGTAGACAGCAGGTATTGCTAATAGTAGACATGACATGCAGTGTTACAGTGTTGTCTACTGTCACATAATATGCATTTGGGGGGGCATTGCCCCCCCCCTTGCCTATGCCTAGATCCGGCCCTGTTTACTAACTTCTTTGCATATTTAATTCTTTATAAGTTTTATTACAATACATACACTAACCAATTAAAACCTATTTTATACTTCGGGTATTGAACAATAGCCGATTTATAAGCTCACAATGTGCCGCTTCGAGTTGTGAGCTTGTCGATCTTTAATTGTTTAATTATTTTTGTGAAATTGGACATTCTGCATAATGAGCACTGCAAGTATATTCAGAGTGTTTGTAGCTTCACTCAGAGACTAAATGGCTTCCACGTCGTCTCTTCCAGAAGAGGATTTTTCCTGTCCTGTGTGTCGTGACATCTTTAAAGATCCTGTTCTCCTGTCATGTAGCCACAGTATTGTGTTAATTAAACATAATGTGTCCAAACAATTGTTACTCACTGACTATTTATTCCAGCTCCTCCTGTTGGATAGAGGAGGCATGACTTGTGCTCATGGATAAGACGAATCCCGACAAGATGTTGGAGAGCCTAAACAGTATTTGCCTCAAAAGGGAATAATGTGATTCTGTGCTGAGAGTTTCTGAGAAAACATTGGTGTAAGATAAGGATGATAATAAACCCTATGATGTACACACCAGATATATTAAGCATCTGCTCTGTGGCTTAAACACACTACTACTTATACTCCTACATCAACACAACACAACACACACTGTCCTGCTCAGTCAGTGCTCAGAGTGAGACAGAACACAGAGACACACAGAGACAAGACAAGCAACTGTTATTATTTCAGTTCAACTTTCAGGCTGCACTCTTCTTCACGGTGACCTTCTGAGAAAACATTGGAGTATAGGATCCTAAGTTACAGGTAAGAGAATATCATATGACAATAAACCTTAGTAACAAGTAGACAATAAACATTAGTAACAAGCCCATTCAAATGTCAGTAATTGTAAGTGTGTTTATTGAAGTGGCATATATTTAACGCATTCTAGTTTTTTATACTTACTCATACTCATAACGTAAAAGTTGCAATTGCACAAACATACTCTGTTACAAGTAATTAAAGTCATATATTCAATTGGAATAAAAAGCTGATGGGACTATAAATTCTGTTTCTGATGCCTACCAAGTTTTGACACAAGTCACATTGAACCACCAGAGACATATTGAGAGTTATGTTCTAGTCAGTTTGCCTGAACCTGAACAACACTTTATGTAAAATAACTGTCACAGCCAGAATCTGATCATTTTAGGTCAAGGTTCGTCAAAAAGTAAAATCAACAGGAAGTTTTACATAATGTATCTCTTTGCAACAGGTCTGTGGTGGTGTGTCGAAGCTCCGCCCCCCCTCAAACACAACTTCCAGTGAGGAGGACAGACTGTCTTTCCACATCAGCTACAGGAGGAAATACTGACCCAGACCACTGGAACCTGCTGCTGACTCTGTCAGCTGAATGGACTTTAACAACAACCACGATTCACAGTGAAAGTAAACTTCAGGGAACATTCTAGAGGAGGGAGAGTTACAGTACCACTACTGACTGACTAATTTACTGTATTAAGCAGAGTGTGCGACAGCTTAGCTGTCCAACACTGGTCATGGGTTCAAGAGTAAATGTACTTAGTTACTGTCCAACACTGGTCATGGGTTCAAGAGTAAATGTACTTAGTTACTGTCCAACACTGTTCATGGGTTTTAAGTACTGCACATTGGCTCTGATGGGATCCAACTGCAAGAGAATGGCTATTTGTCTTATTATGCAGAATGTCTGATTAATGTGCAATAATTCATGTTTTACATACAAAGGGTATTTCAGGGCTCAGCAAAGTCATATATTCTGACTTCCTCAGAAATACAACCTTTACCATTTATAATTTAGGCATTTAGCTCCAGAGCGACTAATTATCATGTTGTGATTCTCTGCCTGTTCCCTGACAGCTACATTAGTCTTCACTTTTTGTTCTGTTCTGATCCTTGACTTTAATATGGATTAAATCTTGTGAACGCTGAATTCTTGCCTGAGCGTTTCTGTGTTGTCCTGTCTGAGTCACTGAACGTTACCTAAAGAGTTAATATTTACAACAAATATGTGGACTATCCAGGTTAAATACGTTTTATTGTAAAATATTATATCTTGAGTAAAACTAATTCCCTTGATGTTATCCCTCTATAATGACTGTCTGTAACATCAAATTTTTGGGCGGTGTAGCCGCCCCTATAAGTGGGGTTGGGACACCTCATTAGTAAACACTTCGCTGTACTGTGATTGGCTCATAATTAGTACACCCCTAGCATTAGTACACCCCTAGCTGTACTGTGATTGGCTGACTCTATTGGCTGACTCTATTCAGCACTGTGATTGGCTAGCGAGACACATGATGAAATCAATAACCTATAAATAGGACTATGCACTTAAAAAAACATTTTTTTTAAAAGTGAGCTTCCATCACTGTGATGACCACTGTGATGACCACACCGCCCACTTCACACTGGGTGTGATTTTTTTTAAATCAAACGAAGACATTCGTACTTTTCAAACTGATTGTATAGGGCATTTAACTTTGATAAATAGCCTACATTTTGTTACAAATGTAGTAATTCATAACTCTAGTACATTCTGTATTCAGATATGACTTATTCATATTATGTTCTGATCTGCCTAGTGACAGACAATACTTTGGTGTCAACTTGGCCACAGCACAGGCATAACTTCATAATGTCATTCAAATTAATGTATTAGCTGTTGAGAAAGATGACAACGTTCAGTCAAGGGCCAAGTGACTAAACCAACTAACTGACTTACCAGAAAACACAGCAGAAATATATGAATATGTCCTGTTGCTACTGTTAAAGTTCACTTTAAAAGAGTTGACATTATTTATTTCTATATTGTACAGATCAGTTTTAATTGTCTTAAGATGAAAGGCAGAGTGACAAGACTAGTGATGATGTCACCAAGAGACACATACTGGAGCTGCTCCATAGATGATTAATGTAACATTATGATATAATAATGTAACATTAGAACACTATGATATAATAATGTAACATTAGAACACTATGATATAATAATGTAACATTAGAACACTATGATATAATAATGGAACATTAGAACACTATGATATAATAATGGAACAATATAGAATCCATCCATGGTGATTTAGCTATGAACTCAGAGCAGTAAGACTAAGTAAATACATTCAAGCTAAACTCATGTGGATGTAATATTAACAATTCTATGAGCCACACAGTTCAGTCTCAAATGGACCTCAGCTCATATAAAGTGTTAATGTTCTGATATCCAGTTTAGGGAGACTGTTTTGAGACATGATTCAATATCATTTGAATAGAACAATATACATGTTTTGGTGTGTATTTTTGCATGTAATCACGGCCCCCATATCAATATAACTGTGGGTGTAACATAGATTCAGGTTCACTTTTTCTCACTTAGATGCACTGGTTACACTAGATGTCACTATTGACTCTATTATCAACCTAGAAAGCTGTACAAGAACAATGTGAGAGTTAAACAGTAATGGTCATGTTTCTTGTAGACATGCTATTGTAGACAGCAGGTATTGCTAATAGTAGACATGACATGCAGTGTTACAGTGTTGTCTACTGTCACATAATATGCATTTGGGGGGGCATTGCCCCCCCCCTTGCCTATGCCTAGATCCGGCCCTGTTTACTAACTTCTTTGCATATTTAATTCTTTATAAGTTTTATTACAATACATACACTAACCAATTAAAACCTATTTTATACTTCGGGTATTGAACAATAGCCGATTTATAAGCTCACAATGTGCCGCTTCGAGTTGTGAGCTTGTCGATCTTTAATTGTTTAATTATTTTTGTGAAATTGGACATTCTGCATAATGAGCACTGCAAGTATATTCAGAGTGTTTGTAGCTTCACTCAGAGACTAAATGGCTTCCACGTCGTCTCTTCCAGAAGAGGATTTTTCCTGTCCTGTGTGTCGTGACATCTTTAAAGATCCTGTTCTCCTGTCATGTAGCCACAGTATTGTGTTAATTAAACATAATGTGTCCAAACAATTGTTACTCACTGACTATTTATTCCAGCTCCTCCTGTTGGATAGAGGAGGCATGACTTGTGCTCATGGATAAGACGAATCCCGACAAGATGTTGGAGAGCCTAAACAGTATTTGCCTCAAAAGGGAATAATGTGATTCTGTGCTGAGAGTTTCTGAGAAAACATTGGTGTAAGATAAGGATGATAATAAACCCTATGATGTACACACCAGATATATTAAGCATCTGCTCTGTGGCTTAAACACACTACTACTTATACTCCTACATCAACACAACACAACACACACTGTCCTGCTCAGTCAGTGCTCAGAGTGAGACAGAACACAGAGACACACAGAGACAAGACAAGCAACTGTTATTATTTCAGTTCAACTTTCAGGCTGCACTCTTCTTCACGGTGACCTTCTGAGAAAACATTGGAGTATAGGATCCTAAGTTACAGGTAAGAGAATATCATATGACAATAAACCTTAGTAACAAGTAGACAATAAACATTAGTAACAAGCCCATTCAAATGTCAGTAATTGTAAGTGTGTTTATTGAAGTGGCATATATTTAACGCATTCTAGTTTTTTATACTTACTCATACTCATAACGTAAAAGTTGCAATTGCACAAACATACTCTGTTACAAGTAATTAAAGTCATATATTCAATTGGAATAAAAAGCTGATGGGACTATAAATTCTGTTTCTGATGCCTACCAAGTTTTGACACAAGTCACATTGAACCACCAGAGACATATTGAGAGTTATGTTCTAGTCAGTTTGCCTGAACCTGAACAACACTTTATGTAAAATAACTGTCACAGCCAGAATCTGATCATTTTAGGTCAAGGTTCGTCAAAAAGTAAAATCAACAGGAAGTTTTACATAATGTATCTCTTTGCAACAGGTCTGTGGTGGTGTGTCGAAGCTCCGCCCCCCCTCAAACACAACTTCCAGTGAGGAGGACAGACTGTCTTTCCACATCAGCTACAGGAGGAAATACTGACCCAGACCACTGGAACCTGCTGCTGACTCTGTCAGCTGAATGGACTTTAACAACAACCACGATTCACAGTGAAAGTAAACTTCAGGGAACATTCTAGAGGAGGGAGAGTTACAGTACCACTACTGACTGACTAATTTACTGTATTAAGCAGAGTGTGCGACAGCTTAGCTGTCCAACACTGGTCATGGGTTCAAGAGTAAATGTACTTAGTTACTGTCCAACACTGGTCATGGGTTCAAGAGTAAATGTACTTAGTTACTGTCCAACACTGTTCATGGGTTTTAAGTACTGCACATTGGCTCTGATGGGATCCAACTGCAAGAGAATGGCTATTTGTCTTATTATGCAGAATGTCTGATTAATGTGCAATAATTCATGTTTTACATACAAAGGGTATTTCAGGGCTCAGCAAAGTCATATATTCTGACTTCCTCAGAAATACAACCTTTACCATTTATAATTTAGGCATTTAGCTCCAGAGCGACTAATTATCATGTTGTGATTCTCTGCCTGTTCCCTGACAGCTACATTAGTCTTCACTTTTTGTTCTGTTCTGATCCTTGACTTTAATATGGATTAAATCTTGTGAACGCTGAATTCTTGCCTGAGCGTTTCTGTGTTGTCCTGTCTGAGTCACTGAACGTTACCTAAAGAGTTAATATTTACAACAAATATGTGGACTATCCAGGTTAAATACGTTTTATTGTAAAATATTATATCTTGAGTAAAACTAATTCCCTTGATGTTATCCCTCTATAATGACTGTCTGTAACATCAAATTTTTGGGCGGTGTAGCCGCCCCTATAAGTGGGGTTGGGACACCTCATTAGTAAACACTTCGCTGTACTGTGATTGGCTCATAATTAGTACACCCCTAGCATTAGTACACCCCTAGCTGTACTGTGATTGGCTGACTCTATTGGCTGACTCTATTCAGCACTGTGATTGGCTAGCGAGACACATGATGAAATCAATAACCTATAAATAGGACTATGCACTTAAAAAAACATTTTTTTTAAAAGTGAGCTTCCATCACTGTGATGACCACTGTGATGACCACACCGCCCACTTCACACTGGGTGTGATTTTTTTTAAATCAAACGAAGACATTCGTACTTTTCAAACTGATTGTATAGGGCATTTAACTTTGATAAATAGCCTACATTTTGTTACAAATGTAGTAATTCATAACTCTAGTACATTCTGTATTCAGATATGACTTATTCATATTATGTTCTGATCTGCCTAGTGACAGACAATACTTTGGTGTCAACTTGGCCACAGCACAGGCATAACTTCATAATGTCATTCAAATTAATGTATTAGCTGTTGAGAAAGATGACAACGTTCAGTCAAGGGCCAAGTGACTAAACCAACTAACTGACTTACCAGAAAACACAGCAGAAATATATGAATATGTCCTGTTGCTACTGTTAAAGTTCACTTTAAAAGAGTTGACATTATTTATTTCTATATTGTACAGATCAGTTTTAATTGTCTTAAGATGAAAGGCAGAGTGACAAGACTAGTGATGATGTCACCAAGAGACACATACTGGAGCTGCTCCATAGATGATTAATGTAACATTATGATATAATAATGTAACATTAGAACACTATGATATAATAATGTAACATTAGAACACTATGATATAATAATGTAACATTAGAACACTATGATATAATAATGGAACATTAGAACACTATGATATAATAATGGAACAATATAGAATCCATCCATGGTGATTTAGCTATGAACTCAGAGCAGTAAGACTAAGTAAATACATTCAAGCTAAACTCATGTGGATGTAATATTAACAATTCTATGAGCCACACAGTTCAGTCTCAAATGGACCTCAGCTCATATAAAGTGTTAATGTTCTGATATCCAGTTTAGGGAGACTGTTTTGAGACATGATTCAATATCATTTGAATAGAACAATATACATGTTTTGGTGTGTATTTTTGCATGTAATCACGGCCCCCATATCAATATAACTGTGGGTGTAACATAGATTCAGGTTCACTTTTTCTCACTTAGATGCACTGGTTACACTAGATGTCACTATTGACTCTATTATCAACCTAGAAAGCTGTACAAGAACAATGTGAGAGTTAAACAGTAATGGTCATGTTTCTTGTAGACATGCTATTGTAGACAGCAGGTATTGCTAATAGTAGACATGACATGCAGTGTTACAGTGTTGTCTACTGTCACATAATATGCATTTGGGGGGGCATTGCCCCCCCCCTTGCCTATGCCTAGATCCGGCCCTGTTTACTAACTTCTTTGCATATTTAATTCTTTATAAGTTTTATTACAATACATACACTAACCAATTAAAACCTATTTTATACTTCGGGTATTGAACAATAGCCGATTTATAAGCTCACAATGTGCCGCTTCGAGTTGTGAGCTTGTCGATCTTTAATTGTTTAATTATTTTTGTGAAATTGGACATTCTGCATAATGAGCACTGCAAGTATATTCAGAGTGTTTGTAGCTTCACTCAGAGACTAAATGGCTTCCACGTCGTCTCTTCCAGAAGAGGATTTTTCCTGTCCTGTGTGTCGTGACATCTTTAAAGATCCTGTTCTCCTGTCATGTAGCCACAGTATTGTGTTAATTAAACATAATGTGTCCAAACAATTGTTACTCACTGACTATTTATTCCAGCTCCTCCTGTTGGATAGAGGAGGCATGACTTGTGCTCATGGATAAGACGAATCCCGACAAGATGTTGGAGAGCCTAAACAGTATTTGCCTCAAAAGGGAATAATGTGATTCTGTGCTGTGGAGGAAAGGAGTTCCCCTGTCCATGTGAACATTGTTGATCTGGTGTTTTTAATTGAATATATTCAATTATGTCTTGGCTTTCATGTGAGCCAAATCCCATGCTAAATGCAATCAATACTCAAATAAAAATGACAAAGGACTAAACCATCAACATTCCAAGTCAAATATTAGAATTTTAAACCTGCACAGGCAATGTTTACAACTGGCATGATGGAGTCAAGACAGGAAAGGGTTGACATGATCGATGTGGAACCTCAGGTGATGGAGATGTTGGTGAGCTATGCCTACACTTCAGAGGTAGTCATCTTCACGCAAAATGTGCAGGTAATTTTGTCATCTTAAATCTTATTCATTGTCTCCATTTTGTCCAACATCGGTGCTTAATATCATTGTATTTGGTCCAGGCCCTGCTAGCAGCAGCACACTTGTTAAATGTCACAGCTGTTCAAGAGGCCTGCTGTCGTTACATGGAGAGTGACATGGATGAAAAGAACTGTGTAGGGATTCACTGCTTGGCTGACACCTACTCCTTTAAGACGTTGGAGAAGCACATCATGGATTACATTCTGAAACACTTCAATGTTGTGTATCAGCCAGTCAGACATTGAAGGATACAGATACAGACATTGAAGGATACAGATATTTGATCAGCCACACAGGCTGATCAAATATTAAAGGTGTTTTATTACTATTAATCAACCTGTCAACACCACAACTGACCCAAATGAGTGTAGAAATATTGAGATTAAGAGGTTATTTCAGGAAGTATAGCGGAGTCATAATATATCAGCTACTGTATTATGCTCTTAGGAAGATTTCCTCTCTCTCTCTGTGGACAAACTGACAGAGATTCTTGCCAGGGACCATGTTAATGTGACAAAGGAGGAGACAGTGTTTGAGGCTGCCATGTTGTGCAAGCAGAGCTTTGAAAAGGTCAGTCCCTTGTCAGTGTTTTACCTGATGAAAGACCATGGAGAAGTCAAAGCCATGAGAGTGGCAAAGCGATCATAATGTTAAAGTTCATTTCAGTTAACTGTTGGATGGGCATCTTACAAATAAAATACTTAATAGGGTTCATTTGGTTCAATGTGTTCACGTTTCTGTGTTCACTCTACTAAGTTAATTCACAGGAAGCATAACTAAAGTATAACTACAACGATACGTATGTGAGCATCCACACTGATAAAACAGTAAACAGAGGCACCAAACGCTGTGCAGTCCAGCTGTGTCAGAGCACACACAGAGAAGGGAGAGAGATCTCTTGAGTGCTGAAAGACACATGCATATGGATAATCTGACTCTGATTATTAATTATAAGGAGGTGAGATAGTTGTACCCTACCTGAGATAATGACAGTTAACCTACCAGCTAGTGTTAGCTGCATAATAGTCTCCTCATCATCTACATTAATAACACAATCTTTTGAGGATTAGTGACAGATTGCATCCCAGATGTCTGATGGATTTTGAATGGCTGTCAATGCTTCATAAAATCGTTGAAATTGATCCAAACAATATTGTCGTTATCGTGCTTGGTGTGAATGACCCTTTAAATTAACACAGTGACTTTAATGTGCGGTCTGCAGAAACAACAATATTTACCATTGAGTGTGCAACAACGGGACACACGGACGGACTAGGGCAAAAGCATTGTCTCTGCATTAATAGAGACATTAATAATAACAACAACAACTAGGTATGCAGACTGTAAAATGAATACTTACTTCCATCATGTTTTCTGTAGTAATAATGTAAGCACAAGATATGCTAGGTGTCTTTTGTTATGGGCCTTTCACATTGAAATGGACCCTGACTGCAGTTAACTGGAGGAGAGCTGGGAGGAGGTGTTTCTCCACTCCAAGACAAAAGGGAGGAGTTACTGCTTTACTACATCAACACAACACAGACGGTCGGACCCCAGAAAACACACAGATACATACAGAGAAGACACCATTATTACCTCAGTTCAACTTTCAGACTGCACTCTTCTTCAAAGTGACCTTCTGAGAAAACATTGGTGTAAGATAAGGATGATAATAAACCCTATGATGTACACACCAGATATATTAAGCATCTGCTCTGTGGCTTAAACATTTGTGACACTGCTGCTAAAAATATGTTATACTTGTCATTAAGATATTTATTATACTGCTGTTCTGCCTGCCTCTACCTTTATTTCTCTCAATCAGTGTTGTTTCTTATTTTATAGTATTATCTGGTATTGTATTGTATTGTAACAGTTCCACTGCTTGTACCATGTATGAGTGTGACAAATAAAGATTTTTGACTCTTATTACTTATTTGTACTTCACTGCTTTATTTCAACAACTGATTTCTCGTTGCTATTTATCATCACATTTATTACAAATGCACTCTAGAAGGAGCACGTTCAGTGAGAGACTCATAACGCCAACATGTACCACTGGGAGACACAGGGGGTCATTCCTACCTGTGTCCATTACACTTGATAACGTGTAAGGGGCATTTAATCGACTGGATTGTACAAAGTATTATGTGACCAGGGCACCTATGCCCGGAACAGAATACCAGACTTTCACCCAGAGAATACCACAAAATTCACAGTTCAGAATACCAAATGTCAGGTTTAAAAGAGGAGCAGAGATGTGTTTCCAGTTCAAAATATATGCCATTTTATTTAGGCACAGGGCAGATGCTTTAATAATACCTTCATGATTTAAGCAAACATACGTAACCACATGGACACATTCACAGAAATAGCCAATCTAGCGTCGTTAAAACGGACGCCTGCCGTTACGTTTTTCTCACTTTTACTGTAACATGTATATTACTGTGATAGAACACATTTCTACAGGACCTGTGGATATCCTTGTCTTTCTGGGCTTAAACGAGAATATTTGAATGATATAGCACACATAGAGGAACTGTAGTGGTGAAACCTTTATTAAAAAACAAAAAACTAAAACATAATAATTTTCCCAACAATCTCAACAATACACATGGCAACACACAGTGAACAGTTACACAAACCCAGTAGTTTGTCAGCATTTTACTGCACCATTATTTACTGCAAATCAATGAACATGATTATTGCATGAATATGAATGAATATGACTTGCTAAATCCTGACAAATGTGGACAGACACAGTGATGCTATTATTGTACTACCAGTAACTGAGTAAGTAAATGAGCTGGAGGGAATAATGCTATAAAGATAAATGTAAAAAAAAAACTACAAAGAAAAAGGAAATCTCCATCATGTTGAATAGAAAATAAGATCCATCACAAGATAAAATAAAAATCCATCACGAGAAACTATTAATGTTTATTTTCTTCAGTCATGTCGATTGTCAGATTATCTCTCTGCTTTATCATTGTCACCCTGGATAAGACTGAATGATCATATATGTGTCTGTGTGACTAACTTAAACTAAAGGCCCCTGTATGAGTCCTCATGTGTCTTTTTAGACTACCCGTTTCAGTAAAGCTTTTACCACAAACAGAACAAGAAAGGGGCCTTTCGCCTGTATGAGTCCTCAGGTGCTTTTTTAGATCACCCTTTTGAGAACAGCCTTTACCACACACTGTACAAGAAAATGGCTTTTCGCCTGTATGAGACATCATGTGTGTTTTTAGAGTATCCTTTTTCGTATAACTTTTACCACAAACTTTGCATGAAAAGGGCTTTTCGCCTGTATGAGTCATCATGTGTCTTTTTAGATCACCCGTGTGAGCACAGCCTTTACCACACACTGTACAAGAAAAGGGCTTTTCACCTGTATGAGTCATCATGTGTCTTTTTAGATCACCCTTGTAAGTACAGCCTTTACCACATACTGTACAAGAAAAGGGCCTTTCCCCTGTGTGAATCATTATGTGTCTCTTCAGATGTCCCTTACGATTAAACATGTTGCCACACTCTGCACAACTAAAACTTTTCTTCCCTGTGTGACTCCTCATGGAGTGAGTTTGTTTAGATGATTTCAGGTCCTGGGACACCACATTTTGTGTGTTTTGTGATTTTGCTGTGTTTATAGCTGACTGATCTCCCCTAGTCTCCTCCCAGTCATCACTATCTTCAGTGTCTGATTCAGAACAGTGTGAAGAGAGGAGCTGGTCATCACTAGTTGGTTGTGATGTTCCACAGTCCTCTACATCAGCTTGTGTTTTCATGTGTTCAGTTGAGGTGCTGGCTACAGGCTCTGTCTCTCTGTTTTCATCATCATCTTCACTTTTCACTGCTAGTAATGTCAACGTTGACCCCCCAGCCTCTTCTGGTCTGTGAAGTAGCTCCTCCTGTTCCTCTTTAATCGGTGGAAGTTGTGGTTCCTCCTGGACCAGACTGGGGCTCCTCTCATATTTTGGAGATTTTGATTCTTCCTGAGCCAGACTGGAGCTCCACTCCTCTTCAGGGGAAACTTCCTCTTTACACACATGGGCGAGCAGGAAGCCTAGGAAAAAAGATACAATGAAACTCTATAGAACTAGAAATAGTACATGGTATCATGCAGTGTTCCCTCTGCTTTATGAAAAGATGGTGCACATACATCCACTTCAGTGTCCAGGTGCAGGAAAAACACAAGTTCAACAAATACAAATAAATGATGCACACTGGATAAAAATCTCAGCTGTTTTAATTGCTTTATTTTCCTTTTTTCCTGTTTTATGTCTTTAGTAGTTGGAAGAACTTCAGCTGTAAATAAACTGCTGCGTTCTGTGCTGAAAATAATGTGGCCCTTTGTTTACATTGCAGCTCTCATAGAAGATGCGAGGTGAGCTGAATGAGAGGCGGTCCCTATTATTTTTCAATTACTTGTAAATGTTAGATGAGTGAGTCTTCTGATTAGTTAATACTGAAGTAGAATTAACTGCACAGCTTCAGTGAACCCAATAATACTTTTTCAACCGAACCATCGTACTGAGGTACACCCTCAGTACCGGCCCACTTTCACCAATAAAATAAATAAAGAGTGCTTAAAACTTACTGAGATCCAGGTGGTTTTCAGGTTCCTGTTCAAGGTAGTCTTCAGGTTCCTGTTTAATAGAAACAGTCCTGGCTGGAGAACTGATCTTCACCTGCAGACTGGACTCCACACACTGATCTGGAATGAAGGAATACAATACGCACTTTAACAAAAATAAGGACTGATGTGATATAAATAAGGAGGACTAGACTATATATAGACACTATAGACATGTATAATATTCGTGTGTGAGAATAGGTGTGTGGGGGGAACAGTTAAACTCAGTCATCAAAATGGAGCCTAATGGTTGGTCTATTGATCTACAAATAATGATCCCCAAAAACAGATCTACAACCTAACAACACTTCGCCATGCAAACACTGTGTCATACATGCAGTGTGTAGTTTGATGTTGTAACAGACATACCTGCAGTGTGTAGTTTGATGTTGTAACAGACATACCTGCAGTGTGTAGTTTGATGTTGTAACAGACATACCTGCAGTGTGTAGTTTGATGTTGTAACAGACATACCTGCAGTGTGTAGTTTGATGTTGTGTGTGTAACAGACATACCTGCAGTGTGTAGTTTGATGTTGTGTGTGTAACAGACATACCTGCAGACAGTGTGTAGTTTGATGGTGTGTGTGTGTGTGTGTAACAGACATACCTGCAGTGTGTAACAGACATACCTGCAGTGTGTAGTTTGATGTTGTGTGTGTAGCAGACATACCTGCAGTGTGTAGATCGATGTCCATATCAAAATCAATGTCCAGCAGTTTGTTTTGTTTCTCCAGCAGAGTTTCTAGTGTCTCTATCTCTCTCTGGAAGAGGTTACACATGAACTCTGCAGCCGCACTGAGGCGCTCCAACACAAACACTCTGACAAGCTTCACACAACAAACATCAGCACCACGCTGCTGTTTGTCCAAAACACACAATATCTCCTCTCCCACCGACGTCATGTGTTCATTTATCTTCAGCCGTACAGACTCCATTTGACACGTTTTTACCTTCTTCACGTTTTTCACCAAGACCACAACACGCACTTACTTCCGAGTCAACGTGTTTCACACATGCGCATTGAAGGATCCAGGCACCGTTGCCTTCTTAGTGCCTTTTGCCCCCTGGTGGAAGAGGTGTGTAAGTGAAGATAGAGCCTCCTGTAGCTGTGGAAAGACAGTCTGTCCTCCCTCACTGTGAGTCCTGAGAGTTTAACTGTGGTGTGTCCTGGAGTCTGAGCAGGAGGACAGAGTGGAGATTTGGAGTGAAAACACCACCTTTTATCTTGAAGAGGAGAAACACCTCCTCCCACCTCCTCACATTCTTCCAGTTCACTGCAGTCAGGGTCCATTTCAATGTGAAAGGCTCATAACAAAAGACAGTGCAATGATGGGCCATCATCAGAGAAACATTTACATAGATGCCAGTTCCAATGTGTTTTGTTTCATCAACATATTGACTGTTTTTTCTTTGCCAAAGAAAGCAAACCCAGAAACAAAAACATTTCACTGACTTCTTTACACTTGTAAACCTGTGATGACACAAAAGTGGATTCTGATTATGTCAAAGAAGTTAATTTAGAAGTTTAGCTATTGATATATGGTTATTCTATGGAATTGTCCATTCAGATAACAAAATGTTACTTCTCTGTGAAAACAAGTGCGTTTGTTGGACATTTCAATGATACGCCATCATGCCACCCTTTTTCGTTTTTGAAAATGTACGGAATTCTGGGTTATATCAGCACTGCACACAGATCGCTGAGAGTGGGGAGTTTTTACTACTATATACAGTACTTTTTATGTACTCATACAATAGAACCATATCAATGTTTTAGTGTGTATTTTGCATGTAATCACAGCCCCCATATAAACATAACTGTGGGTGTAACATTCAGATTCACTTTATTCTCACTAGAATCTTTATTCTCACTAGAATCTGTACCTAACCAGTGCATCTAGTGACTAGATGCACTGGTTAGGTACATACATGGACATGCAGGTTTCCCCTGCATGTCCACTAGATGTCACTATTGACTATTATCAACCTAGAAAGCTGTACATGATGAACAGTGTGAGAGTTAAACAGTGTGAATGGTCATGTTTCTTGTAGACATGCTACTTGTAGACAGCATGTATTGCTAATAGTAGACATTACATGCAGTGTTACAGTGGTGTCTACTGTCACATAATATGAAATCAAACCATATAGCGTTGTCCCAGTTCTGTAGAAATAAACACAATGCTTGTCCTGTCAGTATATAATCAATGGCTTTCACAGAAATCCTCTTTTATCATGTTGTTATGACTTACTGCCAGTAATAATCTCTGAATCTGCAGTATTGCATTTTTATAAAGTGTAGTGTAGTGGAGTAACTAACTGAATTTACTCAGTACTGTATTCAAGTACAATATTGAAGTACCTTGAGTATTTATATTTTCAGTTCTCTATACAGTACATCTACTTCTCTAAATCTCAGAGGTGGATATTGTGCTTTCAATCCCACTGTATGTATGTATTTATATTTATTATTACAAAACATACATTAACCAATTGAGCCCTATTTTATACTTGGGCAATTGAAAAATAGCCGATTCATAGGCTCACAATGTGTTGCTTCGAGTTGTGTGCTATTTTGGTGATTTTTTATTTGTGAAATGAGACATTCTGCATAATGAGCACTGCAAGTATATTTTAGCATTTAGTCAATGTCCTGCTTATGTGCAATTTAGAAACGGGTAGTAACAGCCTGTCGACCTGGACACACACACGCGCGCGCGCGCGCACACACACACACACACACACACACACACACACACACACACACACACACACACACACACACACACACTGTTGTCTTATTTGCATTTTAAATGCAAAGGCCCACTCAGTAAAGCACAGATAGATCTACACACTTTAGGTGTGTCATTGTCTCCAACTATCCCCCAATTTACACATTCTAGTATCTAGACTGTGGGTCGTTGAGCTACAGTCATTCTCTAAGACTAAGTACTCTCTCATTCCAAGGACCCTCAGTTTGATTTACATTAGGCCAGAAATTCTGTTCAAATAGCAATTCTTGTACATTATCCAGTTATATTTATGTGAATGGATGGTGAAGATTGTCCTAAAACCTCACAATGAGAACCACTGATATACTATTTGTATTTTTCTTGTTATTAATTTATCATGTATTTATATAGGTGACATAGAGACTCTCATTCTCAAGACAATCAGTTCAGACGTATATAGACACACTGTTTACATGTGGATGGACAAGTAGGCAACCAGTTTAAAGGAACATTTCACTTTCCCCCAAAAAAATGGTAATTTTATCGACTACTCAGGCTTTTGTGAGCACCCCAGACAGTTTTTAAGTTGCTTGATTCAGTATTTAGATATTTCATATTCATTTTATCAGACAGGCCCCCTTCCTATACAAACCCATTGTAACGTCAGTCAGGAGACCGTGTTTTTTCAATTACTTGTTTCATTTATTTGTAATATGTGTTTTATGGGGGGGGGGTACAATACAAATTTTAAATTAAATAAATGAAAAGAGGCCCCTCACGTATTAGGAGGGCAGGATGAGTCACCAGAACCAAGGAAGGGTGTTTTTGATGAATCTGACATGTTAAAAATGTAGTTATAATGGGTTTGTATGGAGGGTCTGATAAAATTAATATCATATCTAAATACTGAACCAAGCAACTTAAAAACTGTATGGGGGGCTCACAAAAGCCTGAATAGACGATAAAATGACCCAATCTTTTTTTTAAAGTGAAATATCCCTTTAATATGGCAAATTGTAGGCCTATTAAAGGGCCTACGATGACTCTGCACTCCTGGTCTGAGACAAGGACAAAGTGCAGGTTGAAAAAAACATATAAATTACCTGCCTGGGTTGCATTTTAGAGAAAAAATGGAAACAGAAGTAATCAAGAAAGTCAACCAAAGAACAAGACTTTTGGCAGGGCCTCCTCGTTGGTCAGTAGGAATGCTCTGAGGACACTAGATGGAGCACTCATCCAATGTCATTTTGACTCTACATGCACCTCATGGTGCTCTAGCATCTCAAAGGCATTAAAAACACAACTTCAGATCTATCAAAACTAGCTGATCAGGTTACTTCTAAACCCACACATAGGACTCACCTAACCCCTGTTCATTATATTCTTATAGGCAGAGAGGAAGGGTTGTTATGACAGACTTACTGCCAGTAATAATCTCTGAATCTGCAGTATTGCATTTTTATAAAGTGTAGTGTAGTGGAGTAACTAACTGAATTTACTCAGTAATGTATTCAAGTACAATGTTGAAGTAACTTGAGTATTTATATTTTCAGTTCTCTATACAGTACATCTACTTCTCTAAATCTCAGAGGTGGATATTGTGCTTTCAATCCCACTGTATGTATGTATTTATATTTATTATTACAAAACATACTGAGGACACTAGATGGAGCACTCATCCAATGTCATTTTGACTCTACATGCACCTCATGGTGCTCTAGCATCTCAAAGGAATTAAAAACACAACTTCAGATCTATCAAAACTAGCTGATCAGGTTACTTCTAAACCCACACATAGGACTCACCTAACCCCTGTTCATTATATGCTAGGGTGGGATGGCTCAGGGTAGAGGAAAGAGAACACCAGAGGGAGCTCCACGGATCTCATTCCCCCCAGATTCGGCACAAACATGGGGATGAATTCATTTTACTATTATGGTGGCATAATAGTAGAATGAGTATGAATGAATCAACAGCCATCAAAGAGTGTGGCTTCCTACCCTCCTTCAAAACCACCATAAAAGAGCGCCTGTCTGGAATTTGCAACTGGACCTAGAAAAGTCTTCTAGCTTGCCTAAATAAATGACCCCCACTGTTTTTCTGTAAATATACTTTTACTGCTCCTAGTATTTATGATCTTGTATGTGTTGTATGTCTTTATATATCTTGAATATATAAACATGAACATATAGTATACCTCAGGTGACAATATAGTATGCAGATTTATAATATCTGCACAAAATGTTGTACTGGATATTGAAGGGAATGTAAATAAATGTGTTTGGTGCATCTCATGTGTTTAGCAGATCATGACTTAAACTCATCCACATCTAAACAGTACAGAAAGTGAATTATTTGTTAACATTCCCAGGAAGTTTTACATAATGTATCTCTTTGCAACAGGTCTGTGGTGGTGTGTCGAAGCTCCGCCCCCTCAAACACAACTTCCAGTGAGGAGGACACATCAGCTGTCTTTCCACATCAGCTACAGGAGGGAATACTGACCGCTGAATTGCCTTTAACAACAACCACGATTCACATAAAGTAAACTTCAGGAAACATTCTAGAGGAGGAAGTGTTACAGTACCACTACTGACTGACTAATTTACTGTATTAAGCAGAGTGTGCGTAGCTTCACTCAGAGACTAAATGACTTCCATGTCGTCTCTTCCAGAAGAGGATTTTTCCTGTCCTGTGTGTTGTGACATATTTAAAGATCCAGTTCTCCTGTCATGTAGCCACAGCTTCTGTAATGCTTGTCTGCAAGAATGGTGGAGACAAAAGGAAATAAAGGAATGTCCAGTTTGTAAGGAAATACATTCAACAGATCATCTACCCCGTAACCTGGCTCTGAAGAACCTGTGTGATGCCTTCATACAGGAGAGACAGAGAGCTTCAATACGTAAGAGAACTTCATCAGGGTCTGAGGATCTCTGCAGTCTGCATGCTGAGAAACTTAAGCTGTTCTGTCTGGAATGTCAACAGCCAGTGTGTGTTATCTGTCACGATTCTAAAAAACACACCAACCACAGTTTCAGACCCATCGATGAAGCTGCTCTGGATCACAGGGAGGAAGTCCAGAAATTACTGAAGCCTTTACAGGAGAAACTGGAGATTTTTAATCAAGTTAAAAAGAAAAGTGACCGAACAGCGAAACACATTAAGGTCCAGGCCCGGCACACAGAGAGGCAGATTAAGGAACAGTTTAAAAAACTTCATCGGTTTCTACAAGAGGAAGAGGAGGCCAGCATCACTGCACTGAGGGAGGAAGAGCAGCAGAAGAGTCAGATGATGAAGGAGAAGATGAGGGTCTGAACAGAGACATATCAACCCTTTCAAACAACATCAGAGCCATAGAGGAGGAGCTGAGAGCTGAACACCTCTCATTCCTGCAGAACTATGAATGGTCATGTTTCTTGTAGACATGCTACTTGTAGACAGCATGTATTGCTAATAGTAGACATTACATGCAGTGTTACAGTGGTGTCTACTGTCACATAATATGAAATCAAACCATATAGCGTTGTCCCAGTTCTGTAGAAATAAACACAATGCTTGTCCTGTCAGTATATAATCAATGGCTTTCACAGAAATCCTCTTTTATCATGTTGTTATGACTTACTGCCAGTAATAATCTCTGAATCTGCAGTATTGCATTTTTATAAAGTGTAGTGTAGTGGAGTAACTAACTGAATTTACTCAGTACTGTATTCAAGTACAATATTGAAGTACCTTGAGTATTTATATTTTCAGTTCTCTATACAGTACATCTACTTCTCTAAATCTCAGAGGTGGATATTGTGCTTTCAATCCCACTGTATGTATGTATTTATATTTATTATTACAAAACATACATTAACCAATTGAGCCCTATTTTATACTTGGGCAATTGAAAAATAGCCGATTCATAGGCTCACAATGTGTTGCTTCGAGTTGTGTGCTATTTTGGTGATTTTTTATTTGTGAAATGAGACATTCTGCATAATGAGCACTGCAAGTATATTTTAGCATTTAGTCAATGTCCTGCTTATGTGCAATTTAGAAACGGGTAGTAACAGCCTGTCGACCTGGACACACACACACGCGCGCGCGCGCGCGCACACACACACACACACACACACACACACACACACACACACACACACACACACACACACACACTGTTGTCTTATTTGCATTTTAAATGCAAAGGCCCACTCAGTAAAGCACAGATAGATCTACACACTTTAGGTGTGTCATTGTCTCCAACTATCCCCCAATTTACACATTCTAGTATCTAGACTGTGGGTCGTTGAGCTACAGTCATTCTCTAAGACTAAGTACTCTCTCATTCCAAGGACCCTCAGTTTGATTTACATTAGGCCAGAAATTCTGTTCAAATAGCAATTCTTGTACATTATCCAGTTATATTTATGTGAATGGATGGTGAAGATTGTCCTAAAACCTCACAATGAGAACCACTGATATACTATTTGTATTTTTCTTGTTATTAATTTATCATGTATTTATATAGGTGACATAGAGACTCTCATTCTCAAGACAATCAGTTCAGACGTATATAGACACACTGTTTACATGTGGATGGACAAGTAGGCAACCAGTTTAAAGGAACATTTCACTTTCCCCCAAAAAAATGGTAATTTTATCGACTACTCAGGCTTTTGTGAGCACCCCAGACAGTTTTTAAGTTGCTTGATTCAGTATTTAGATATTTCATATTCATTTTATCAGACAGGCCCCCTTCCTATACAAACCCATTGTAACGTCAGTCAGGAGACCGTGTTTTTTCAATTACTTGTTTCATTTATTTGTAATATGTGTTTTATGGGGGGGGGGTACAATACAAATTTTAAATTAAATAAATGAAAAGAGGCCCCTCACGTATTAGGAGGGCAGGATGAGTCACCAGAACCAAGGAAGGGTGTTTTTGATGAATCTGACATGTTAAAAATGTAGTTATAATGGGTTTGTATGGAGGGTCTGATAAAATTAATATCATATCTAAATACTGAACCAAGCAACTTAAAAACTGTATGGGGGGCTCACAAAAGCCTGAATAGACGATAAAATGACCCAATCTTTTTTTTAAAGTGAAATATCCCTTTAATATGGCAAATTGTAGGCCTATTAAAGGGCCTACGATGACTCTGCACTCCTGGTCTGAGACAAGGACAAAGTGCAGGTTGAAAAAAACATATAAATTACCTGCCTGGGTTGCATTTTAGAGAAAAAATGGAAACAGAAGTAATCAAGAAAGTCAACCAAAGAACAAGACTTTTGGCAGGGCCTCCTCGTTGGTCAGTAGGAATGCTCTGAGGACACTAGATGGAGCACTCATCCAATGTCATTTTGACTCTACATGCACCTCATGGTGCTCTAGCATCTCAAAGGCATTAAAAACACAACTTCAGATCTATCAAAACTAGCTGATCAGGTTACTTCTAAACCCACACATAGGACTCACCTAACCCCTGTTCATTATATTCTTATAGGCAGAGAGGAAGGGTTGTTATGACAGACTTACTGCCAGTAATAATCTCTGAATCTGCAGTATTGCATTTTTATAAAGTGTAGTGTAGTGGAGTAACTAACTGAATTTACTCAGTAATGTATTCAAGTACAATGTTGAAGTAACTTGAGTATTTATATTTTCAGTTCTCTATACAGTACATCTACTTCTCTAAATCTCAGAGGTGGATATTGTGCTTTCAATCCCACTGTATGTATGTATTTATATTTATTATTACAAAACATACTGAGGACACTAGATGGAGCACTCATCCAATGTCATTTTGACTCTACATGCACCTCATGGTGCTCTAGCATCTCAAAGGAATTAAAAACACAACTTCAGATCTATCAAAACTAGCTGATCAGGTTACTTCTAAACCCACACATAGGACTCACCTAACCCCTGTTCATTATATGCTAGGGTGGGATGGCTCAGGGTAGAGGAAAGAGAACACCAGAGGGAGCTCCACGGATCTCATTCCCCCCAGATTCGGCACAAACATGGGGATGAATTCATTTTACTATTATGGTGGCATAATAGTAGAATGAGTATGAATGAATCAACAGCCATCAAAGAGTGTGGCTTCCTACCCTCCTTCAAAACCACCATAAAAGAGCGCCTGTCTGGAATTTGCAACTGGACCTAGAAAAGTCTTCTAGCTTGCCTAAATAAATGACCCCCACTGTTTTTCTGTAAATATACTTTTACTGCTCCTAGTATTTATGATCTTGTATGTGTTGTATGTCTTTATATATCTTGAATATATAAACATGAACATATAGTATACCTCAGGTGACAATATAGTATGCAGATTTATAATATCTGCACAAAATGTTGTACTGGATATTGAAGGGAATGTAAATAAATGTGTTTGGTGCATCTCATGTGTTTAGCAGATCATGACTTAAACTCATCCACATCTAAACAGTACAGAAAGTGAATTATTTGTTAACATTCCCCCGTTCTGTGTGCCATTTAGATAAGCTTAGAAAATAGCTGATCTACAAGTCCAGAAAGCATTATGATGTGTCTTCAAAGAAAAAGAAGAATTGAAAAATGTGGAATAATCTTAGAACGTTTGAACAACACAAATCTTATGGGATCCTGGGACAGAAAAACTTTTCAACTGGGGTCCAAAACTAAATCAAATCAATTGTCCTTGACATGAAAATGTTTGAAATTGACTACAATGTGAGTTAAAATGACTACAAGTGAGTAGCTATCGATTGTAAAAAGGTGCAATTATGAATGTAAGAAAATGACTTGCCATTAATATGCTACTGTTTCAAAAGCATTCAGCAAGTCTTCTAAAAATTAAAAAAAGGTAATGTCCAACAACTTGTATAAATAAAAACTGTGTTAGATTCACATACCACTCTGCTAACCTTTTTATAATCTAACATGACAATTGTATTGCACAGCTAAGAACTTTATCAATCATTAATACTGACAACTCTGGGTTTGCTTTCTTTGGCAAAGAAAAACATTCAACATGTTAATGAAGCAAAGGACATTGAAACTTGTGTCTATGTAAATGTTTCTCTGATGATGGCCCATCATCATCTCCAAGGTGGCTTTTGTTATGAGCCTTTCACATTGAAATGGCCCTGACTGCAGTTAATTGGAGGAGAGCTGAGAGGAGGTGGGAGGAGGTGTGTCTCCACTCCAAGACAAAAGGGAGGTGCTACTACTTATACTCCTACATCAACACAACACAACACACACTGTCCTGCTCAGTCAGTGCTTAGAGTGAGACAGACCACAGAACACAGAGACACACAGAGACAAGACAAGCAACTGTTATTATTTCAGTTCAACTTTCAGGCTGCACTCTTCTTCACGGTGACCTTCTGAGAAAACATTGGAGTAGGATCCTAAGTTACAGGTAAGAGAATATCATATGACAATAAACCTTATAATCATAAAGTAATTGAATTAGTAACAAGCCCATTCAAATGTCAGTAATTGTAAGTGTGTTTATTGAAGTGGCATATATTTCACTCATTCTAGTTTTTTATACTTAAGTAAAAGTTGCAATTGCACAAACATACTCTGTTACAAGTAATTAAAGTCATATAGCTGATGGGACTATAAATTCTGTTTCTGATGCCTACCAAGTTTTGACACAAGTCACATTGAACCACCAGAGACATATTGAGAGTTATGTTCTAGTCAGTTTGCCTGAACCTGAACAACACTTTATGTAAAATAACTGTCACAGCCAGAATCTGATCATTTTAGGTCAAGGTTCGTCAAAAAGTAAAATCAACAGGAAGTTTTACATAATGTATCTCTTTGCAACAGGTCTGTGGTGGTGTGTCGAAGCTCCGCCCCCTCAAACACAACTTCCAGTGAGGAGGACACATCAGCTGTCTTTCCACATCAGCTACAGGAGGGAATACTGACCGCTGAATTGCCTTTAACAACAACCACGATTCACATAAAGTAAACTTCAGGAAACATTCTAGAGGAGGAAGTGTTACAGTACCACTACTGACTGACTAATTTACTGTATTAAGCAGAGTGTGCGTAGCTTCACTCAGAGACTAAATGACTTCCATGTCGTCTCTTCCAGAAGAGGATTTTTCCTGTCCTGTGTGTTGTGACATATTTAAAGATCCAGTTCTCCTGTCATGTAGCCACAGCTTCTGTAATGCTTGTCTGCAAGAATGGTGGAGACAAAAGGAAATAAAGGAATGTCCAGTTTGTAAGGAAATACATTCAACAGATCATCTACCCCGTAACCTGGCTCTGAAGAACCTGTGTGATGCCTTCATACAGGAGAGACAGAGAGCTTCAATACGTAAGAGAACTTCATCAGGGTCTGAGGATCTCTGCAGTCTGCATGCTGAGAAACTTAAGCTGTTCTGTCTGGAATGTCAACAGCCAGTGTGTGTTATCTGTCACGATTCTAAAAAACACACCAACCACAGTTTCAGACCCATCGATGAAGCTGCTCTGGATCACAGGGAGGAAGTCCAGAAATTACTGAAGCCTTTACAGGAGAAACTGGAGATTTTTAATCAAGTTAAAAAGAAAAGTGACCGAACAGCGAAACACATTAAGGTCCAGGCCCGGCACACAGAGAGGCAGATTAAGGAACAGTTTAAAAAACTTCATCGGTTTCTACAAGAGGAAGAGGAGGCCAGCATCACTGCACTGAGGGAGGAAGAGCAGCAGAAGAGTCAGATGATGAAGGAGAAGATGAGGGTCTGAACAGAGACATATCAACCCTTTCAAACAACATCAGAGCCATAGAGGAGGAGCTGAGAGCTGAACACCTCTCATTCCTGCAGAACTACAAGACCACAATGGAAAGAGTCCAGTTCACACTGCAGGACCCACAGCCGGTCTCAGGACCTCTGATAGACGTGGCCAAACACCTGAACAACCTGACCTTCAGAGTCTGGAACAAGATGAAGGACATTGTCTCCTACACTCCTGTCATTCTGGACCCCAACACTGCCTATCGAGAATACACCCTGTCTGATGATCTTACCAGTGTGAGAGGTGGAGAGAAACAGCAGCTTCCTGATAACCCAGAGAGGTTTGACTACTATGGCTATGTCCTGGGTTCTGAGGGCTTTAACTCAGGGACTCACAGCTGGGATGTTGAGGTTGGAGACAATGCAGACTGGGTACTGGGTGTGTTAGCAGAGTCTTACCAGAGGAAGGGAGACAGAGGGGGTCAATACTGGAAAATACGATTAGAGGAAGAATACATAGCAGAGTCCTCATCAGGGTCAGACACTGATCTCTCATTGAAGCAGAATCCTCAGAGGATCAGAGTCCAACTGGACTGGAATGAAGGAAAGCTGTCATTCTCTGATCCTGATACGAACACACACATACACACCTTCACACACACTTTCACTGACACACTCTTTCCATTAATTTACACTGGTGATGATACTGTTTCTCTGAAGATGTTACCTGGGAAGATCAGTGTAACTGTGGAACAATGCAGTTAGACATGATGATAAGAAATGTAAAGCCTAAAGGTCCTTACACACCAGGGCGATTTTTTTCATGCGAATAATACGTTTTTTTAAAAAACCTTATAAAGTCAATGCAAGCTTCCACACCAGTTTCGCGGAGCGAAAAAAGCGTCTTTTAATTATTCGGAACGAGTCCGAATTTTGCGTATATTCGCCGGTGTGTAACCGCCTTAAGGAGGATATTATTCAGTTTTATAGAATCTGTATATATGATTGTGTTGTGGTCAATGACAGTCACATTGACAAGTGTTTCCTAAAGCATTGGTTCTCAAACGTGTTCATGTCAAGGACCCCCAAATTGATATGCAATTGGCCACGGACCCCCATCTTAAAATATTTTGTGCCAGGGACCCCCGTCCCCTAGAAGAGAAGATTTATGTTAAAAAAAATCAACGATTTTCAAAACATTTTCGATACTCATTAGTTCCTCATCCACTTTTTTGTTATTTTATATCATAATCATTATTTTCTCATCCACTTGTTTTTGTATTTTATATCATAATCATTAGTTCCTCATCCACTTGTTTTTGTATTTTATATCATAATCATTAGTTCCTCAGCCATTTGTATTTTACATCACATTAAAACTGTTGATAAATAAGACTTGTATAAATGATTAGCTGACTCCTGAAGCGCCCACCACCACTTACAGTAGGCTATAAACTGTGAGGAGCCTATCCCTCTGGCCGATCCACACGGTCACGGCTCTTTTCTGTTCTGGCCCCACAGTGGTGGAATGAACTTCCCACTGATGTTAGGACAGCAGAGTCACTGCCCATATTTCGCTGCAGACTGAAAACCCACCTCTTCAGGAAACACTACCCTTCCTCTCTGCCTGACCTACTTGTTGTTAACTAGTTGTACGAACGCTTGTTTTCTATTGCTGTATTGTTTAATCTAATTACGCAACGCAAATGACGCAAAATGATGACGATGGAAATTATTCTATCAGGCATAGCTACCTACGATGGTCCTATATGACACAATTCCACAAAACCTTTGCTGCTGCACTTTTCACTTTTGGCACTCTATGAACATGACATTTTTATAAAAATATTTTTTCTGTTGCCAGGTGTAACAGCTAATGGATCCTAAATAAACTCAAACTCAGGATCCAGACAGCATGATGGTCATGTGCACACTCTGTGAAACATCAAGTAACATAGCTGCAGTTGCATGTTAAAGCCACACGGTGGCAACCAAACACCACTCTAATCTATTACAGTAACAGTTAGAAGACCTGCTGAATGTTGCAGTAACTTAGCAGTTGACATGTTTGTCAACATGACAGCTCATTTAATTTAGCTCATATTCATCATCTGTGGAGACTACTGTTGAAATGTGAACGAGTGTGAATGTCACTGTGTGTTTTACTGTTGAAATAGAGTTTTTAATGGCCGGGGATTGAACCCCAACCTCCCAGTTGCAAGACTCTAACCACAAGGCAACTTTTTTTTGTTTTGATTGCTTGAATACTTTATTAGAATTGTGCAGAAAAAAAAGACACATGAAAGTACAGTTCAATACAAGGTCACCTAATGGGATTTAAAACCCAAGAACATCTTTGGCTTGTTTCCATTGGGGTCCTTTGTACTCAATTCATAGAAACATTGAATGCAGAACATCATAAAAACTGTTTAAAAACATGAAAAACTAAAAAATATGTACAGTTAAACAATACAATACAAAACTATTATTCATTTAAGTACACGCAACATAGGACAAGGATGGTACAATTATCTTTGAGTTGACACGAAACAACACTCAACACTGCCCATACCCTTCCTCCCTCATGGGTCTTTAGTTTAGTCCCTGTTCACTTCACCAGATAGACATTACAAAATATATTCTAAAATATATATATATATTAGTTAAATCAGCAAAATCCAAAAAAGTTCTAATTTTTTTTTTTTTTTAATCCTTTTTCCTCTCCTCGTGCCCAAATAAAAATAAAAGACAGAGTACAGCAACTTGCAATGGGCCTGGTCTACAAGATACACTACACCACATTTCGATGAATTGAGTACAAAGGAAAGGACCCCAATGGAAACAAGCCGTAGGCTTCATGTGTTTAAAATCCTCTTAGCAGGTCTTGTATTGAACTGTACTTTCCTGTGCTGTTATCTTTTTGCAAACTGCTATTCAAGTATTCAATCAATCAATAAAATCCTATTAGCTGTTTTTCTTTTCGTACAGTAATAATAATAATAATAATGCATTTTATTTATAAAGTATACAGTCACAATAAAGTAACTTAAATTAGATGGGAGACTATCTGTTTCTGATCTGATGTGTAATAGGACTGCATTCCTAATTAAAGTCTGACTATAAAAAAAATCATCTGAAGTCCAGTTTCACTCTCATTCTTTTACAGTCTCATTCAATGCGCGGTGCCCTTTAAGTGTTACGACAGTACTAATTTACGGCCGTTTGTACGATAACCGTTCCGTTCCTTCCATAGGTTCCTTCTCACGTTCGTAGGAGAAAGCGCGGGTCAGATGGTTGTTGCCTGTGTGAGAAACATCAAGTGACTCTAAAGTATCTTCTGTGAGACTCTCTTCTGTTAGGTGAGCACTGAACATGTTGATTTAAGAGCTTTAACAGCTCTTTTAATCCCGTTGGTGGCCGAACGACCCCCCCCCCCTCGTTTACTTCCTGTTTACGTTGAGTGTAATTCCGGCTTTCACCGGATGCGCCCCATCACTAACTTCCTCCAGAATCGGCCACAGACGGGATTAAAACACTTCTTTATTGTAACATATGGACTAATACATTACACAAACACTCCGGACACCTAGTTAACATTTGGGGCAAGCGGGTAAGCACCTTATATTTTGCGTTTGCATACATCAACGATAGTCTTGATCTAAGGCTAATATGGTAATATGTTGTTTGATTTATGGTCAAAGTTTTACAACTACATGAAGGTTTATTATCATCAACTCTGGCCAGTAGTTGTACAAAGTAGCTTACCTCTGGGGTGACGTGTATGTTGAAATACATTTTATTACTGCAATCTGATATAAGCCTAAAGTTATTTGTAAACTAACTGGATGCTTTTCTGAAAAAAACTTCTTCCTCTGTTCTAATAATTCACAACTCATAGTTATGGGTATCATATCATCACATAGAATGTTGTCAGCCATGCCTTTTGCTACGTCTGTATGAATATTGTTATATTTTGTTTTGTGTGTATATATGTATATATATATATATATATATATATATATATATATATATATATATATATATATATATACACACACAAAACAAAATATAACAATATTCATACAGACGTATATATATATATATATATATATATATATATATATATATATATATATATATATATATATATATATATATATATATATATATATATACGTCTGTATGAATATTGTTATATTTTGTTTTGTGTGTGTATATATATATATATATATATATATATATATATATATATATATATATATATATATATATATATATATATATATATATATATATATATATATATATATATATATGAATCTTAGCCCTGGTCCAGAGTGTTAGTGAGTTCTCTCTAACGCTCTGCCAGGTGAGCTGCTCTGCTCATAGACCCAACATTACACTGCCGTGAGAGGTCTCTGTCTTTAGTAAAAAATAAACAAAACTATTTAGCTACTCACCGAAACACAGGCTGTTTTGTGTTGTTGAAAGTCTATATTCCAGGGTGGGATGCCTCTCAGCATCCCACCTTCTCTGTATAATACACTTTTGGGGCAGAAAACAAAATATGTACCGCCAGACGGAAATTATTGTATTTACTCCACTGCGCCCCCTACAGATCTGGTCAATATAAATGACCATTGAGCAAATCTATAGAGGGCGCAGTGGAGTAAATACAATAATTGTACAAGGAAATAAAATACATTCTACAGTTGGTACAGCGTACATGGTCTTCGTAATAATTTTGTCATGAGCTGCAGCATTGGTTACACAAACACCAGGGACGGACTGGCCATTTGGCATACCGGGCTTTTAAAAAAAAAAAATGCACTGCAAGTATATTTTGCTGCCAACATTTTTGAACTTTTACTCAAGTAGAAGTTTTAAAGCATTTTTACTTGTGGCAGTATTTCTACATTGTGGTACTGTTACTTTTACTTTTACTCTTAACCTTTTAGTTTCAAGGCCCACTATGACAGTGTACAAATGGAACCAAAAAAGGACCATTTTGGTTCCATTTGGTTCCATTTGGTTCCATTTGTACACTCTCTGAGTTACAGACCTGTAAGGGTCCATTTGGAACCCACTCAAGTAACCCAGAGGTATGCAATACTGTATGTATGATTGCATTTGTTTGTACATTTTATTTTAATGAAGGCCGATTTTTTAAATGTATTTATTTTCAAATCTAGGAACGGTTAAAGGGAAGCGTTAAAGAATCAGACCGTTGAGAGGGAATGGTTCAAATCCTACAGGATCCCAACCCTACCTGAGACAACACAGTAAACACAGAGGTTGGTATTTACACTCCTCACTTGCCAAACACACCAGATGTACAAGCTGACAACACCTTACCATGAACATGAAATAGTGTCCGCTTTGCTTTTCTTTTTACACCATCTGTGTCCATTCCTGATGCAGGACAGTGGATAGTTAGCATGGTTAATGCAAGGGACACTTTTCCCCTTGGTGGTCAATACAACTCTAATGCATATCAGATAGTGGCTTTCTAGTGTCCTCATTCACTTCATATCAAACCACTTGTTCCCCTTTGTATTATAATGGTAACTATTCTATCAGACTCTTTAGTAGCGTTTGTTTTTAACATTGTAGGTTGACTATGCTTAGATGCCTATTTTAGAAGTTTTTTATTAAACATGTTTTTTATTGATGTCTCTGTGAGCTGCTTTAACACCTTCATTTCCCCTCTGGGATGATTATAGTACCTACCAACCAATGGTGTTCTGAAGAACAATATACATTATAATAATTATGTCTTCAGTCAAAACACGTGGAGTGAAGCTTTTCAGTTTGTAAAGGCAACCTAACAACAAATAATTGCCAGTGAGGGATATGGTGTGAACTGTGAAGCTTTTCCAGACGCGTGGTGTTGACAGTAAATCAGGTCTTCTCTTGAGTGCATTTAAAATGTTTATTATGATTGCAGGATGATAACAGCAAAAACAAAGCTGGGTGTTTAACGGATAACTATAACTAACCAACTAACTGTGATAAGAAAATAAACCGAAAATGACTCAAAACAAACGAAAACTCGCACGGTTGAAAAACTGTTTGGCTTCCCTCTGTGATTCCCAATCCCTAATGCTGTGCACCTGTCACACCCCCAAATAGGCTGTACCCCGAAATTGGCTGAGTCTCCGCCTATGCCCAGGTCAATTCAGTAGTATCACAGCACCATCACAATACAAATATTAAACCACAATCAAATTGGCTGAAACACAGTTATTACACTGACGGCATGTTCAGGTTTCAGTACTCTGGGTTTATGGGTTAAGTTGTCTCTCCGTTCTAGACTGTTCTAGACTCTCCTCCAATTAAATAATAATAATACATACAATTTATATAGCACTTTTCTAGGTAGTCAAAGTCACTTAACAGACAAATTAAAACAACTTTATTAGGAAAAAGTAGTTAAAAAGGCTAAATACTATAAAAGAAGGGTAAACAAAGGGGGGTTGGGATTTATGTAGGGAATGCAAGTCTGGCCACAGAGAAAGGCCTGTCACCCCAGGTTTGCTTATTTGTTCTGGGGACGTCCAGGAGGTTGGCATCACGTGACCTGAGGGAGGGGGCGTGGCGTTGGAGGAGTTCAGAGAGGTAGCGCTGTAGCGGGGAGCCTGGTTGTTGAGGGCCTTGTAGGTGGTGATTAGTATTTTGAAATCTATTCTGTGTTATTGCAGTAGTGGAGTCTGGATGTGATGAAGGCATGGATGAGTGTCTCAGCAGCAGTGTGTGATGGGCTGGGGCGAAGGCGGACAATGTTGCGAAGGTGGAAGAAGGCAGTTTTAGGGATCTGTTTGACATGGGACTAAACATGTTTGGGGCATACGTCATATGTGTATCAGATTAATGGCAAATTTG
The DNA here is from genome assembly GCF_963280865.1 of Gymnoscopelus braueri. Classification (NCBI taxonomy): domain Eukaryota; kingdom Metazoa; phylum Chordata; class Actinopteri; order Myctophiformes; family Myctophidae; genus Gymnoscopelus; species Gymnoscopelus braueri. Next base: position 48,570,091 of record NC_137616.1, on the reverse strand, counting down.
TGTTTGTGTGTGTGTGTACTTTGCAACAGGTCTGTGGTGGTGTGTCAAAGCTCCGCCCCCTGCCAGATCCTGCCAGACTCATCTGAGACGATTAGATTGACCTTCAGATCAAACACAACTTCCAGTGAGGAGGACAGACTGTGTTTCCACATCAGCTACAGGAGGGAATACTGACCCAGACCACTGGAACCTGCTGCTGACTCTGTCAGCTGAATGGACTTTAACAACAACCACGATTCACAGTGAAAGTAAACTTCAGGGAACATTCTAGAGGAGGAAGTGTTACTACGACTGACTGACTTCCTGTATTGAGCAGAGTGTTTGTAGCTTCATTCAGAGACTAAATGGCTTCCACGTTGTCTCTTCCAGAAGAGGATTTATCCTGTCCTGTGTGTCGTGACATCTTTAAAGATCCTGTTCTCCTGTCATGTAGCCACAGCTTCTGTAAAGTTTGTCTGCAGGAATGGTGGAGACAGAAGACAATAAAGGAATGTCCAGTTTGTAAGGAAATACATTCAACAGATCATCTACCCCGTAACCTGGCTCTGAAGAACCTGTGTGAGGCCTTCATACAGGAGAGACAGAGAGCTTCAAAACGTAAGAGAACTTCATCAGGGTCTGAGGATCTCTGCAGTCTGCATGCTGAGAAACTCAAACTGTTCTGTCTGGAAAGTCAACAGCCAGTGTGTGTTGTGTGTCGAGATTCTAAAAAACACACCAACCACAGTTTCAGACCCATCGATGAAGCTGCTCTGGATCACAAGGAGGAAGTCCAGGAATCACTGAAGCCTTTACAGGAGAAACTGGAGGTTTTTAATACATTTAAAACAAACTTTGACCAAACAGCAAAACACATTAGGGTCCAGGCCTGGCGCACAGAGAGGCAGATGAAGGACACGTTTAAAAAGCTTCATCAGTTTCTACTAGAGGAAGAGGAGGCCAGCATCACTGCACTGAGGGATGAAGAGAGGCAGAAGAGTCAGATGATGAAGGAGAAGATTGAGGGTCTGAACAGAGACATATTAACCCTTTCAAACAACATCAGAGCCATAAAGGAGGAGCTGAGAGCTGAACACATCTCATTCCTGCAGAACTACAAGACCACAATGGAAAGAGTCCAGTTCACACTGCAGGACCCACAGCTGGTCTCTGGATCACTGATAGACGTGACCAAACACCTGGGCAACCTGACCTTCAGAGTCTGGAACAAGATGAAGGACATTGTCTCCTACACTCCTGTCATTCTGGACCCCAACACTGCCCATCCAGAATACACCCTGTCTGATGATCTGACCAGTGTGAGAGATGGAGAGGAACAGCAGCTTCCTGACAACCCAGAGAGGTTTGATTATATTGGCCTCGTACTGGGTTCTGAGGGCTTTAACTCAGGGACTCACAGCTGGGATGTTGAGGTTGGAGACAATGCATACTGGGGAGTGGGTGTATTAGCAGAGCCTTACCAGAGGAAGGGAGACAGAGGGGGTCAATTCTGGATAATACGATTAGATGAAGGTGAATACACAGCAGAGTCCTCATCAGAGTCAGACACTGATCTCTCATTGAAGCAGAAACCTCAGAGGATCAGAGTCCAGCTGGACTGGAATGAAGGAAAGCTGTCATTCTCTGATCCTGATACTAACACACACATACACACCTTCACACACACTTTCACTGACACACTCTTTCCATACATTAGCAATTTGGATGATACTGTTCCTCTGAAGATGTTACCAGGGAAGATCATTGTAACTGTGGAACAATGCAGTTGGACATGATGATGATGATGATGATGTAAATGATGATAAGACATAAGGTTAGACTTTTAAAGGGGAAATATTACTCAGTTTTATAGAATCTATATGATTGTGTTGTGGTCAATGATCACAGGTCAATTTGAGATCAATGAGGTCAATTTCTTAAAGCTGTGGTTCTCAAATCTTTTCATGTCAAGAACCCCTGCGGACCCCCATCTTAGAATATTTTGTGCCAGGGACCCTGTAAGTAAAAAAAAGAATCAATATTCCATTAGTTCCTCATCTACTTATATTTTACATTACATTAAAACTGTGTTGATAAATAAGACTTGTATAAATGATCATCTGACTCCTGAAGCACCCACCACCACTTACAGTTGTAGCGCCCCACCCCTGACTGTATTAACCAGAGTACAAAAGATGGGACGTTCTGAGTTCTTAACGTCCTAAGTTAAAGTTTTACCTTTACTCAATATCCAAATGTGTAATGACATTCACTCACTACAACCTGTAAATAATTATTTCCAGACACTGCATGTATATTTTAACATCCTTTACTTGAATTGTTAGAATTTAATTTAATTTGTGTACCCAACACTGACAATAAAGGGTTAAATAACAAATGAAAAACAATGAAAAAACAGAAATAGGCATCAACAATTCTTAATACTTAAAATTGTAATAAATTGGACTTGTAATACACTTAAAATAATGAACCTTTTAAGCCTGTATTACTAAAAATGTATTGACTTTGAAACAAAAATAAACCTACAGTATAGTATGTTTTTAAAACCCAAAACTCTCAAATGAAATAGTTTAGAACTAAAACCTTCCCTAATTCTAATTAATCCTACTCTAACCTGCTAACCTCCTACTAACTCTGTAGACACCTCAAAACTCAAAGAACACAAATACCCTTAAATTTGTGGGCCCACACACTCACACACACACAAAATAACAAATGTTGCAGGCCTGTTTGATGATACTTGAGCAGCAGTAAACCTCTTCACTAGGAGAGCAATACAGTCACTTACAGCAGCTGATGGGTTGGCAAAGATGTCAGGATGAGGCTAGGGTATGGTGTGGCAGTCCATGAATGTCTCTTCAGTGGGAGAGCAACACAGTCAATTACAGGAGAGAAGCTGAAGAGATGACACTGATGATGGATCCACAACTAGCAGAACCACTTCTTCATCAGACAACCCAGAGCTCACAGTCCAGAATTCCAACACACCCCAGCAAGGATGACAGTCTTTGAGTCCAGTAGCTGCTAGCCAGTAAACAGGCTAATGATGAATGCTAGTCCTTGACTCCAGTTAGCCACTTAGCAAACAGGGCCAAATGTAGTGCTGAATAATAGCTTTCCTCTCTGTCTTGCTATTAATCACTGAACACCTGAATATGACTCCTGTCAATACTCTTGACTAGCAAAGATGCTTTTTAACAAAAACGATTATTTTTAACACATAAATTGCACTGAATAAACGTTTTTCTCTTCCAATCCAATCTCACTCACTTCCTCCTTTTTCTCCCCTCTGTCTCACTCCTCCCCTCTCTCCACACAGCTCTCCTTGTCCATCACCTGGATGTCCCGCCCCATAACCAATGACAATCATTCAAACCAGAGTGAACATTTTAACATGACAAACAAGTGTAAAGTAACACCCTCTGAAGGAATATTTACTTAGCCTTTTAATATGAATTAAATCAACCTTTTAAAGTTTTGCTTTAGGCTTAGATTATGAACTACTAAATGATAAACGTTTTTTAATATAAATGAATTAGACACGTTTAATGTTTTACTTTAGCAGATATTGGACTATTAAATGATTTCCATTTGACTGCTTACTTTAAGCAAATAAACAGGACTTTAGACCTAGGGTTTTCCCATCAGGGCTACACAGTATAAACTGTGAGGAGCCTATTGTGAGCGTGAACTGGAGGATGGGGGCCCGTCCTAAATAGCCTGCATCAGGGCCCGCTGTTACTACGTTACACCACTGATCCTGACTGTTCCTGTGTGAACCTGTGTCTAATGATCAGGTTGTGATTCTCTGCCTGATCCACCTTCACACACACACTTTCACTGACACACTCCTTCCATACATTAACTAGTTTTATAGAAACTGTGTGATTGTGTTGTTATCAATCAAGTTTTACTAAACTAAAGCAACACGGACCTGTGATGTCATCGTTCATATATATGATGTTCTGATCATATGTCTCTGGTGAAATAACCAATGATTATAATGATTGAATCTAGTTATGTATAAGCATAATAATGCTTGCAATAATGTCATGATTATACAGTAATAATAATAATAATAATGTAAATGATGGTTAGTAATGGTTACTATTCTACTATTATATTATCTTTACTATAAGCTGTGTCAGAGTATAGCCTACTGTACTTTTTCTTTTAATTTCATCTACAAGAAAACAACCAAAATGTGGTTAAAACTTTGACCATAGGCCTACTCATCAAAATGACTCGTTTACAGACTGATTTCCTGTCCTGCAGTTTCCTCGCCCCTCCTGTTAGTATGCGAGAGCTGGCGAAAACTTCTGGGAACTCAGATTAGTCCTGCAGTAACAAAGAATGTAAAGAATAAATACATGGAGTGAAAAGGATGAAATGGAATGTCTAAAAATCCTTTGAAAATAGCAGATCTAAAAGCTCACAGTGAGCTTGTAGACCGGCCATTTTCAAATGGCCGAAATGTATATATAGTCTAGGACCTGGCTAAGATATGTATGCACTTAATTTAGGAGAGATTATCTCAACTGTTCTTGGCTAATATGACCCCAGGGAACAACTTAGGAACTATGAGAAATTCTCTATCCGGGGCGAAATACTCGGAAATGACCACGCCCCTTTTAAATTGACCGCTACTTCAAACATGGCTCTATCTTCTAAACTGTAGGAGCTACAGATTTTCTGGGGTGCTCAAAATGTTCAGAATACTCATGTTTGTGGAACCCATGCCCGAGCCAGCAACCCTCCAGGTCATCATAGTGGCCAAATCCAATATGGCCGCCATCTGAAAAAGGTTTTGTCTATAACTTTTGAACCAGATGAGCTATGAATGCAAACTTGGTGTCTAAATCTTTTTTGACAATTAGAAACATGTTGGAATGCTTATCTTAATGACTGGGTGTGTTGGAATGCTTATCTTTATGACTGGGTGTGGCTGGACCTCTATTTTGCATATTTTAAAGATTTCTTTTTTAAACAATTTGTTTTACTTACCTTAATCTTTGTCATTTATGGCAAACTTGGTGTCTATTTTATGCTTTTTGAGCATTAGAAACACATTGGAATGCTCATATTTATGATTGAATCCATCTAGAGCCCTCTTATTTGCTTATTACAAATATGGCATATATAAAAAATGTTATGTAACATAAAGTTTCATCCAGAGTTTTTGGAATGAGTTAAGATCAAACTGAAGAAAAGAAACAACCTGTGTATAGATGTTGAAGCAATAGAATAATATGAGTAGAACCCAAATTATACAGCAACAGCCAGTACAGTATGCAGAGCAATGCTCAGCATGCATTGAATACTATCATACTAGTCAAGGGTGTATAGATAGACATACACACTATATACACAATATTGTAGCCACCACTTTTTGTTTTTTATGATTGTTGTTTTGTGCTAATAGTGTGTGTGTGTGTGTGTGTGTGTGTGTGTGTGTGTGTGTGTGTGTGTGTGTGTGTGTGTGTGTGTGTGTGTGTGTGTGTGTGTGTGTGTGTGTGTGTGTGTGTGTGTGTGTGTGTAGTACTTTATGTATCAGTGCTGTTGTTACACCAAGACAATTATGTACAATGTACAATAATACATATTGTTCAAATTCTATACACCTAGTATGATAGGATTACATTTTATGTTGAGCATTGTTGCACATGTACTGGCTGTAGCTGTATACTTAGGAATGGGTTCTACTCTTAAATCAGCATGCCCTGGGTTACATCTGGGACAAATGTGGTGCTTTTAGATTGATTCACGCAAAAATATTCTTATGGCCCTGGACTGTAAATAAGTTGACCGTTTTTAGCCGTTTGTTTAAGCTGTTCTGTAATAAAATATAAAATTTGACATTTACACTTTTCTATTTTTCCCTAAACATGAATATTGTGTACATTTTGAGCACCTCAGAAAATCTGTAGCTCCAACGGTTTAGAAGATAGAGCCATGTTTGAAGTAGCGGTCATTTTAAAAGGGGCGTGGTCATTTCCGAGTATTTCGCCCCGGATAGAGAATTTCTCATAGTTCCTAAGTTGTTCCTTGGGGTCATATTAGCCAAGAACAGTTGAGATAATCTCTCCTAAATTAAGTGCATACATATCTTAGCCAGGTCCTAGACTAATAGGGCTGAAGTGGTTACTGTATGTTTTGTAATAATAATCAAAATCTACAAAGTAACTAAACTAAAGTTAACTAAAGTTTTCAAATAATTGTAGTGGAGTAAGCCTCTGGATATACGGTACCTCAAAATTGTACTTAATTACTTTCCACCACTGCGTGCATATTATATACAAGTGCATATTGCATTTGTGATTCTAGTCTAGTCTTACACTGCAGGGTGTGTTGGCATAACATCTTTGACTAAAACTGGTGTTATTTTTGTATTTGAAACAAATAATTAAATATATTTTTGAAAAGTGCTTTACAAATGAAGTTTACTATTATTAGGCTTATGTAGAATGCCTGATTTAATGTGCACGAACTCATGTTTACATACAAAAGGTATTCAGGGCTCAGCAAAGCCATAAGTCATATCTTCAGAAATACAACCTTTAGTTTATCAACTGTATTTGCAGAATATTTGTATGGTCTTACATCAGACTATGTTTAGTTGAGAGATAAATGCAGACCTCCCTGACACAATAAACCAATTTTATTGAAGTACAACACTGACACCTAGAGTGAAGATTCAGCAACTTGTTGGTACTTTAAATACAATGCCATGGTTATAACAGTAATATTTATTGTTATTCACTGTAATTACTGCAATAGAGTGTTTGTTCAGTAACAGGGGTATTGCCATCTCTCCAGATCTTTTGTAAACAGAAAATACAGAAATGTCAGGTCAGGATACCAACTTTATCCAATCAGGAGAAAGTCATACAGGATACATGATAAACAAGTGGAAATGGAAGTGATGAAACAAATCAATGAGGAGACATAATTGGAACACAAGCTGACAAATGATCTCCTGATTGAAATAAATTGGTGTCCGACCCGAAAATGTACTTTCTGTTTGCTTAGCTGAGAGAGAGATGAAGCAGGGACCTCCCTCACTACATATTGTATAAAATTGTGTTGCAGATTATTATTTTTTATTTAAAAAAAAAATTAATTATTTTTATTAAGGTTAATTAAAAAAAGAATCTCAATACACCACCTTTAAAATACATTTTTTTGCACCTTTAACACTGAGGATTTCAGAGGCTGTTTTTCCCATCGTCTGCCTCTAGGAGGTTGTCCACGTGACGTTAGTCCCATCCAGATACACGAACAGCGTTGCCAGGTCTGCTTATTATAAGCTACTTTGGGTTTGTTTTTCTGTAAAGTTGCTTAATGTTTTTAGCCTTTTAACTTTTTTGCTCCTAATAAAGTTGTTTATTTTGATTTGTTTTGTAAAGCGACTTTGGGTACTAAGAAAAGTGCTATATAAGTCAAATCATTTCTGCAACAGAATCCTGCTCCCGGACATGATTTCCAAGTGATTTTTCTGTCTACAGAGCTGCTCAAATCTTAGCTTAGTAAAGGGGACATGTTTTGCCCAGGACTCAAACTGTATAAATTACTTTGTGCCCTGGAAGCCAGACTTATGAAAATATATTCATACTGCTGTCATATGGGGACATAAAAGAACACACACGCGCACGCACACACACACACACACACACACACACACACACACACACACACACACACACACACACACACACACACACACACACACACACACACACACACACACACACACACACACACACACACACACACACAGACAGACAGACAGACAGACAGACAGACAGACACACTTATATTTATATACATACATACATACCATACATACCATACATACCATACATACCATACATAACATACATACCATACATACATACATAAGGGTATTATTATTGTTAATATTGTAAATATTTTTTTACTTCAAGGACCCCCAAATGATTGTGCATTTGTCCATCTGAAATTATTATTTTTTTGCCAGGGGACCCCCCACCCAGATTTGTGTTGTTAAAGTTTCCAAAATATTTCACATTTTACACTACAAGCTCACAACACGTCGCATGGCGATTGGCGACACGTTGTGAGCTTGTAGATCTGCTATATATATTTCAAATAGCCAACGACATATATAGGTTTACTTTGAAGTGTTCTTTATGGGCTTGTTTTCATATCGACCACCTGGTTTGCTTGTTTTCTCTCGCAAAACCTGGCAACAAAGTGCCACCTATCAGCATCATCAGCACCCAGAGGGGGCACCCTGCACCCTGCGCTGCTCTGCTCTGCTCTGCGCTGCGGACGATGCCTTCCCCGCCGAGGGGACGACGAGTCCACGCGCCTCCCGGCGAGACGCCGCTTCTCAACCACCTCCTCCTCCTGTTCTCCTCCTCAGCTGCAGAATCGTCTCCCACCTCCTCCTCCTCCACCCACCACCACATCATCAGCCCGCCTCGGCCCTCATGAAGCCCCCGTGGATGAAGCCCCAGCCTGCCGGCAGAGTGAGGCGGAAAGCGGCGGAGGATCATGTTGTACTGGCGCGTCGGTCTCGCCTGGACGGTTGACCTGCTGGGCCGGACGACGAGCAACCAGAGCCTGTCTCTCTCCCGGTCCCTGGGTCTGCTGGGAGGCTCCGCGGAGCCGCAGCTGCTACAGTCTATCTATGGGGACATCGTCGCCTGTCCGCTGCGGGACTACGGCGGCTTCGTCATGTCGGCTCTGATGGTGGGCTCGGACTCCTGGTGGAGGAAGACCCTGTATCTGACCGGAGGGGCTCTGCTGGCGGCCGCTGCCTATCTGATCCACGAGCTGCTCGTCATCAGGTATGTCAGAGGAGCTCTGTCAGTGATCAGTGATCAATAAGAACAATGCAAGATGCACACCAGGGTGACACACTGGATCCCAATCAGCTGATTTTGGGACCGTGTTGATATTTAGATTTGAAGCTGATGCCATGTTCTATACAGGCTGTCCTTTGTTGTATTTTCATCGTTACTTAATATCGTCAGTGTGGGAGGGGTATAGGTGCAGCTCGTTATGCATAGCCTGTATGTATACACCGTAGTACGACGAAGTATATAACACACCATGCTATGGAGAATATGGAATCGTGAGTGGGGGCTAGTGGGGGGGGGGGGCGTGATGTAACACGGCTGCTTGTGCAACTGTCAGAGAAGGAGATTCCATGTTTATATGGAGAGAGGAAACAATGATTATTAGCCTATCGTGGCTTCTTTTTCCTATTGAGACTCATTCAGATATCATAGTGTTATAAGCCTATATGTGTGTGTGTGGGGCTCAAATGGACCGTGGGCTAATGTTGTCAATCTGCTATAGCATAGGTCAGTCAGTCTATTGACCAGTGAGACATAATAACAGGCCTATTAATAACTGCACATATATTATGCATTCGGGTGCCTTTTGTTTGAGCCGATATCTCAAGGGCTTCGGATATTAATATCAGCTGTTTTGGTGTCTCCTACTTGCCCATAAACACTGCAGTTAATTATGATCACAATGACCTTTATTAACATCTCGTGAAAAGCGTCGGCACCTTCGCTATAATTGCTAGCTACTCCATCTGCAGATGGTTATATTGTATATATAGCCTATATTATCATTATTATTATAGGCCTTTTCCAGAACGTGCTTTAGGGCACTGTTGTCCTCGCATAAACATCTCTGTTTACCTGCAGTCTAGCAAATGCTGACATTCTGTCTGCAACAAGGCCCCTATAGGACCTACACATCTAGGCTCCTTGACATCGAAGCAGAATTTGATGCAGAACGTTTCATGCAATTGAATTATGTTTCCCTATTGATTAGAACCTATATTTATTTCATGGTGGCGTTGCTTGCTTAATTTATCACTTTTCCTTCTTCCTTCTTCCTTCTTCCTTCTTCTTTCTTCATTGTTGTTGTTGTTGTTGTTCAGTGTTGCTGTTGTGGCTGATCTGCCTTCAAATCGATGTGTAGGCTATCAATTTGTGATTGTCCACATTATTATTGCCGTTATTGCGTTAGAACAGTGGTTTTCAATCTTTTTCATATCAAGGTCTGTTTATTCGGCAGCTACGGACCACCATTTGATGAGATTTAGCCCCCCAGACCTAAAACTTAGAATATCGTGTTGTCGTTGGATGAGATTTTGTCCATAATTCCATATTAATGTTGGTACCATTAGGAGAGATAACAGGCAAATGTTGATCAAAATAACAATTCTAATTGTGTAGACTTCTTGCAAATTAAGTAATGCCTGCAGATGTTTGACAATAATTTAACTCTTGAGAGCTAAAATCAAACCAAATGGACCCGTAAGGGTTGGTTTCATTTTACACTCTCAAGAGTAAATAAGGGTCCATTTGGTTACCAACTCTCCATCATTTAGCTGGGGACCACCTGGAACCCCCTCGCGGACCACTGGTGGTCCCCAGACCAGTGTTTGAGAACCACTGCGTTAGGAAAAAAACCATCATTTCAGCACCACTGAGCAGTGGACAGCAGCAGCAGAGACTGATGCTGTTTTCACGGTTTCAGCACTTTGCGATGTGAACAGCTCCCCTTCAGATCTGCACCATGCAGCAGGCCTGCCAGCGTTGCCAGATTCTGCGAGAGAAATAAGCAACTAGGTCTCTGAAAACAAGCCCAAAAGAAGCGACTATTACATGAGAATCGGATATTTGAAAATATCCGATCTACAAGCTCACAATTGATCTTGTAGATCGGCTATTTAAAAAAAAAAAAATCTTGAAAAAAAAGTGGAACATTATGAATATTTTTTGAACATTTTAACAACACCAATCTGATCCAGGGGTCACACTTCTAGATGGGGTTCCGTGGACAAATACATATTAAATTGGGGGTCCTTGACATGAAAATGTTCAAGAACCACTGGTTTCAACATTAGAAACAACATTAGGAACAAGCCCAATTAAATAAACAACTACACTTTAGAAACAACCTCAAATAAAACAACTACACTTTAGAAACAAGCCCAAATAAACAGCGACACTTTAGAAACAAGCCCAAATAAACAACTACACTTTAGAAACAAGCCCAAACAAACAACTACACTTTAGAAACAAGCCCAAACAAACAACTACACTTTAGAAACAAGACCATATAAACAACTACACTTTAGAAACAAGCCCAAATAAACAGCGACACTTTAGAAACAAGCCCAAACAAACAACTACACTTTAGAAACAAGCCCAAATAAACAACTACACTTTAGAAACAAGACCATATAAACAACTACACTTTAGAAACAAGCCCAAATAAACAACTACACTTTAGAAACAAGCCCAAACAAACAACTACACTTTAGAAACAAGACCATATAAACAACTACACTTTAGAAACAAGCCCAAATAAACAGCGACACTTTAGAAACAAGCCCAAACAAACAACTACACTTTAGAAACAAGCCCAAACAAACAACTACACTTTAGAAACAAGCCCAAATAAACAACTACACTTTAGAAACAAGCCAAAATAAACAACTACTCTTTAGAAACAAGCCCAAATAAGCAACTACACTTTAGAAACAAGCCAAAATAAACAACTACTCTTTAGAAACAAGCCCAAATAAACAACTACACTTTAGAAACAAGCCCAAATAAGCAACTACACTTTAGAAACAAGACCAAATAAACAACTACACTTTAGAAACAAGCCCAAATAAACAACTACACTTTAGAAACAAGCCCCCCAAAAAACGCAACCAACCACCAACATTTACATGCAACTTTACAGACAAAACAAGCCCAATAAATAAAAAGCCTTATAATAAGCCGACATGGCAACACTGATGTCTGCACGTGAGCACGTGCGACTGACTGACTGTGTGTAGTACTGTACAAATCCTTCCTCAGTGTTTATTCAACCCAGAGCGTGTACAAAATGGACCCAAAGGGACCCGTATACGGGACCCTTTGGGTCCATTTTGTACACGCTCTGGGTTGAATAAACACTGTGGATTCTATTTTTCCATCCCCTTCCTTTCTTCTGTGTAGAGCCAGTGGTGCATGCGCTGTGATTGTGCAGTATTATTAGTGGCCTAGTATCTCGCATATAGTGTTTCACATTACCAATGCGTGATAGCATTTCACAAGGGTGTATGGGTCCACTGTTTTGACATTGTAGCGGTTCACTTCATGCTTTATTGTCCTTGCCAGAGGCATGGCAGGCAGTCAGAGAAGCCCTCAGTGCCAGTTAACTGTTCAAGTGCCTCTCAAGCAAATTGTTCCAAAGAATTCCATGATATGATATGATATACCAGCCGACCCTTTTAAGCGTTTATGTAGGCCTTTAAATGGACATCTAGGTTGTATATTATACCCAGCCTCTGGGGATATAGCTCACTATGTTGTTCACTGTGAATGTAAACAGATCCAGTTAAGAACAGCCTAACTGCTACACAGGCCATGTGGAAATGAATTGAATGTATTTATCACTTAGAGGATTCCTCTTTCATATTTGAGGCATTTGAGATCTGTCAAAAAAAAACTATTTGCTGTGTTGATATCAGGTATATCAGGGCTGGGGTCAGATTACTTTGAAATGTAGTGAATACAAATTACAAGGCAATGTTCGTAAGCATAATTAGTAGCATAATCCCTGTCCCGTCATCCCTTGGATTAAAGATAATATAATATAATCTGAATACTTTTTGGATTACTGCATCTGATTACTGCGATCAGTTGCTGCTTCCTTGACAATGTAACTATAATCTAATTACACATGTTTCTGAATGATGTCTGGGCTCAATATAGTTACTTTGTAATCTGTTCACATAATGCTGATTACATGTAATCAGTTAGTATACCATTAACCCTGGTTATTCAGTTGTTCATTTATGAATTTCATATCCAAACACTCTCTCATAAACTCATGCTTAAAAAGATAAGTAAAAAAAGATAACACATTATGAAAAATGATTTAACAAGGAATAATCTGCGCACTCTCCACACACACACACACACACACACACACACACACACACACACACACACACACACACACACACACACACTTCTTGTTAGGATAACCACTTGAACCCCAGCATGCCTATTCTGGGGTAACGTCAAAAATAGCAGATCTACAAGCTCATACGGTGTGAGCTTGTAGATCTGCTATTTTTGCTCAATAGATTTGGTGCTCAACAGAAAAAGGCGCTCCAAGTAAAGTTGTATCTCAGGTTTGTGTGAGCTCTAAGAAGAGAGGGTTTAAGTGGTCAAGTGTAGAATGCAGTGTTCCTGCCATCGTCTATTCCTAATGTGGGTCTCAACCTTGTTTGAGCTCTGGACCACTAACATATTTCACACAGTCCTCAAGGACCACCTCCTCCACCCAACAAAGTTATATGCAGTATGTTTAGTAACAAGAAGGCTTGACACAGTCATTTCTATTTTATTTGTTTATTTATATTTTTATCAATATGAATTATTTAACATGATGATCTTGAAGCCAGATGTTTATTTGTAAATAGCAGATCTACAAGCTCCCGTGTCGCAGTGCAACGTGTTGTGAGCTTATAGATCTGCTATATACCGTATTTTCGGTGCATGACACTGGCCGGAACAAAGTATATTAAGCCAGTCAATATTTCATTTCAAGCTTTTCCCCCCACACTACGACTATTGTAAATATTTGATGGATTTATGAAATAATATATTAAAACATTGATACATTTAAAAGGTAGGGCAAGTGATTTTCCTTTGTTAAAATAAGTGTTAAATAAATAGCTCTATGTTCTGATAGTACACATTGCTATTTGTTCAGTATCAGGAGTCTCCATGTCAGCTCTTTAGTATACATGTAATGCATTTTCAGGTCGGGATACCAATGTAATCCAATCAGGAGAGAGAACTCACACAGGATATGGGATAAACAAGTGAACTTGGAATTGATGACACAAATTGAAATTGAAATTTGGCCACCCACCTGAAAATGTATTTCACATATCCCAAACATATAACTTGCCCTACCTTTAAGAAGGGTACACTATAACAATCAGAACCATAAAATTGTATGTCTGAGTTATATTAAAGAAATAAAAGGTCCTGTACCTGCGGCAGTAATTCTTTATACTGTAAATAAACTGTATTGCAGACCAAAAGGAAACCACAAAGCTGTTGCTTTTGAAATTAAATGTAGTACTTTATCTGACCCACTCTTAATCAAACAAAATCATTCAATTCAAGTAAACGATCAGTACACTTCAAAAATACAAATGAAAACGATCAAACTCAGTTCTTTTAAATGTCTCCAATGAGTATTGTAATCCAAAAGTCATCCAAAAGTAATCCAACCGATATTGTCGACCTATTTTCCGAAAATCATGTAAATCCCAAAGTCATCAAATGAAAAGGCAATGCATTGCATAAAAAAGTATATTCCTCACCCAACCTTCAAGTCAGGAGGCCACATGGGTTCCTTTGTCCAAAAGCTCTGACTGGCTTCAGAGCTAAACCCTCAGAAATGTTCCTCGACCAAACTTCTCTCCTTCCACTCCCAAAGTTCTCCGGCCACACTACTCAGTGGTTTATTAATTTCTGGTTTATTATAAAAAAAAAAAAAAAATTGGTTTAGTTTAGGCTTACAAGAGTCTCTCTCTCAAACACCACTAAACACTCTTTTTCAAAACCTAAAATGGAACGGCCGCCTCACTTCCTGTACTTTTATAGCTGTTCCTGATACCTCACTTCCTGTGGAACTTTGTGTGCTGCTTTTTCCCCACAGCTCCCTCTATGAGTGAACCAAGTCAACAGAAAATTGACACTATGCAACCAAAAAACAAAACAAAAAAAAAAACAGAAGTCTCGCTAGACGAGATTGAAATCTCGAGATTTCAATCTCATCTAGCGAGACTTCTGTTTTTTTTTTTTGGGACAGTGTTCTGTCACTATGAACGTCAGATCTCACAAAAAAAAACAAAAAAAAAAGCTATTAAAATATGTGATCTAACCTAAGGCCTATCCGCGCACCTTTTAAGCTGTGGCGGCTCAGGGGTGGAGTTATGAAATTTTTCTACTGTACCATTCCTAAGATATCATAACGTCATAGAAAAGGTAAGAAAACTTTAGTCCAAAATTCTCCTTTAAGAGGCAGCCGCGCAGCAACTAGTCAGTTAGACGCGCTGTGATTGGCCAGTAGTTAACGTGATGTGATTGGTCAGTAGTCAAACAGCCCCGCGGAAGAGCCTTGTATTGAGATACCGGTTGTTACAATGAACTGCAGAGGCCAATGAGGTATCTAGGTTTCTATCTATCTATCTATCTATCTATCTATCTATCTATCTATCTATCTATCTATCTATCTATCTATCTATCTATCTATCTATCTATCTATCTATCTATCTATCTATCTATCTATCTAGACGGGACACTGCATATTAATTAACAATACATATCGATGTAATGACAATACACTGGATTCAGCAATGATGCTAATTTTCATCTGCAGTCCCCACAAAAAAAAACATAAAAATAAGCAACATTGCATCTCTATACATATACGTTGTCATACAACGAAGAGTGAAAATAGCTGATCTTCAAGCTCTTCAACGCATCGCAATGCGATGCGTTGCGAGCTTGAAGATCTGCAATTTCTTGTTGTGTTGTGTTGTGTTGTTTTAAGTCATTCACTGCCAGACTTATTTCTGGCCGCGTTTGCCCACTGCCAGCGATTTATTTTTTAAATTTCTTACCCTTTTCAAGTAGCCACAGAATATTTATCTCCAGTATGATCGATCCCCTGATGGTTGCTAATCACTGAGGGTTTCACTTTCACAAATGTCAACGAGGTCATCGCGACCTCGTTGACACATGTTGTCTGCCTTTGAAAATAGCATGTCTGGACCAAAAATACATAGTAAGAAAAAAGGAGCCGAGATACAGCCTTTTTAAGTAATAAGTTAACCAGGAAGTGAATGGAGCAGCAAATCTTCTTTATGCACTGTCTTCAGAGTGAAATGAACAGCGAGGGTTCTTATCATGTGGTGCTCGTTGTGGTTCCAAACAGGAAAGAGGAGGAGCTTAACTCTAAAGACGCCATCATCCTCCACCAGTTCTCCAGACCCCAGAGCGGGGTCCCCTCCCTGTCGCCCTTCTGCCTCAAGATGGAGACCTACCTCCGCATGGTCGACCTGCCCTACCAGGTGTGTATGCACTTGACTAGAGAGAGAGGGAGGGGGGGAACACACAAGATGGACAGCAACAACAGCCAGGTTGGTGTCAGTCAGGGGTTGCCGCTAGCAGGACACTACATGGGGAAGCCAGAGGGGGGAAGAGCATTTCTACGACATACAGTTCAACCTTTTCACATTTTGCCCCTTTGGGCAAAAGAGAAAGCACTTGTGGAGGTGTGTTGTATAGAGCAGTGGTTCTCAAACCTTTTCATGTCAAGGACCCCCAAATTGACACTTATTAGACCGCGGACCCCCATTCGAAAACATATGCCAGGGACCCCATAATAAGAGAAGATTTTTACGGCTCTAGCAGTGATTCTCAACTGTTTTAATTTGAAGGACCCCCAGTTTGACATGCATTAGGCTACGGACCCCCATTTAATGGCATTTCTATCTCTGGGACCCCAATTTATATTGTAAAATCAATGTTAATTTACAGACCCATAAGGGTCCATTTGGTTCCTAACTATCCATCATTTAGCTGGGGACCCCCTGGAACTCCCTCAAGGACCCCTGGGGGTCCCCGGACCCCACTTTGAGAACCAATGGTATAGCGGCACCTCAACATTCCACTTTCGTGTTGATTAATGCATTAATGGTATTGTTGACCCGCCCTGTCAGGTGGGGATGTACTAGAGAGAGAAAGAGAGAGAAATTGACAGATAAAGAGTGAGAAAGAAAGATAGAGAAAGGAAGAGAGTGCTAAATAGAGTAAAAGAAAGAAAGAAAGAAAGAAAGAAAGAAAGAAAGAAAGAGAAAACTAAGTTCCTTTCCTTTTCTGTCCTCCACCCTCATCCCTCTCACCCCCCCTGACCTTCCTCCCTCTCCTCACCCCCCCCCTTTCCGTCCTCCAGAACTACTTCGATGGGAAGCTGTCTCCTCAGGGGAAGATGCCGTGGATTGAGTACAACCAGGAGCAGGTGTGTGGCACCGAGTTCATCATCGACTTCCTGGAGGAGCATCTGGGCGTGAGCCTCAACCAGAGCCTGACGCCGCAGGAGAAGGCCGTGTCCCGCGCCATCACCAAGATGGTGGAGGAACACTTCTACTGGTGAGGGTTAGGAGAAGGAACACTTCTACTGGTGAGGGTTAGGAGAAGGAACACTTCTACTGGTGAGAGTTAGGAGAAGGAACACTTCTACTGGTGAGGGTTAGGAGAAGGAACACTTCTACTGGTGAGGGTTAGGAGAAGGAACACTTCTACTGGTGAGAGTTAGGAGAAGGAACACTTCTACTGGTGAGGGTTAGGAGAAGGAACACTTCTACTGGTGAGGGTTAGGAGAAGGAACACTTCTACTGGTGAGAGTTAGGAGAAGGAACACTTCTACTGGTGAGGGTTAGGAGAAGGAACACTTCTACTGGTGAGGGTTAGGAGAAGGAACACTTCTACTGGTGAGGGTTAGGAGAAGGAACACTTCTACTGGTGAGAGACAGCGTGGCAGATAGCCTGGCAACAAGAGAATTCACCCTTCAGGGATAAAAAAAAGACCCAATCTCAGTTCCTCCAAGCATTTGTGTTCTCATGTGTCTCACGCACAGTAAAATCTTGAGGGTTAAAGGTGCTATAGACACCATTCAGCCACTAAATGACACACACCAATCCACATCTTATCGCCATTGTTGGATACGGTTCCTTATTTCCCAGAGTCACTGCTATAAGACTCATTGTGAACCATTGTGACGTGTGCTTCCAAGTATGTCTTCCATTTTCATTGCTCCCCAATGCAAATGGAAGCAAACATGGATAACAGTAGCTTACAGAAGTGAACCTCACGATCATTTTTGGACAATCATTTTAACGTTAACATTATTTTACAATCATTGTAATTTGTGTAGGGGAAAGTGATACTTTTTGTCAGGGTATGACAGCAGAGTATAGGTTCATTAAACTAAAGTTTTCCCAATCAACTGGGCAGGCAAAAACCTAAAACTTTAGATTGTACATCCTGTAAGTCTTAATCTGTCCCTGTGTGTGTGTGTGTGTGTGTGTGTGTGTGTGTGTGTGTGTGTGTGTGTGTGTGTGTGTGTGTGTGTGTGTGTGTGTGTGTGTGTGTGTGTGTGTGTGTGTGTGTGTGTGCGCGCGTGCGTGTGTGTGTGTGTGTGAGCGTATGTGTGTGTGTGTGTGTGTGTGCGTGTGTGTATGTGTGTGCGTGTGTGCGTCTCCCAGGACCATAGCTTACTGTCAGTGGGTGGACAACCTGGAGGAGACCCAGAAGATGCTGTCGGTGAGCGGCCCGCTCAGCGACCTCCTCAAGTGGATCCTGAGTCACCTGACCGGCGGCATCGTGAAGCGGGAGATGTACGGCCACGGGATTGGCCGCTTCTCCCAGGAGGAGGTGTACGCCCTGATGGAGAAGGACATGCGCACGCTGGCCACACTGCTGGGTAGGAGGACTGAGCTGTTGTAGTGACCTGTTAGTTGCAAAACACAAGATTATGGCTTATGCTAATTCTAATCAATGTAATCCTAATTAATTACATTAAACACCTCACCCATTTTCAACCGTATCTTCGTGTAAAGCTCCTTATAAGATGGCCACATTTCTACATGCTCTGCATTTCAGAGGTAGGCTATGGACAGTTTTATTGATTTCACAACACTGGCTTCTATTTAAGTGTGTTAAGTTTCCAGGAAGAGAAAGGCTGTAGTTTCTATTAGCTTGGAATCCCCACTGATGATGTCACTGGTAGTCAGGTTTCTGAACTGTCCACAGCTCTTTTCTGAGCTAGACAGAAATAATAGTGGCATCACATAATGATCAATAGTGAGGAAGAGCCTTTTTATGAAGATATAAGGTAGAACATGGCTGAAGTGCTATGCTTTAATCATAGTTTACGGCTAATCACTGATATGTTGATCTAGGATTTATGTATCCCAATACATTTTAAACATTGCTTAACAAATCAGCGATTAAAACTGTAGCCTGTGATTAAAACCTGATCCTGCGATTAATTCATGGATTCATTTTGATAGTCTAGTACAAGGGTCTTCAACAGGGGGTCCGGGACTCCTAGGGGGTCCTCAGAGCTACTATAGGGGGTCCGCCAAATCTTTGTGTGATAGGATTTAGGTTTTTTACATTAACCACTTGAACCCTAGAATTCCTTTTCTGAGGGGAACATTAGCCAAAAATAGTAGATCTACAAGCTCTCAACGCCTCGCAGCGCGAGGCGTTGAGAGCTTGTAGATCGGCTATTTTTGGCAAAGAGGCTATAGGTGTAGAGGGAAAAAAGAGCAGACTAAGTAAAAAACAAAACTTTAATCTGAAACACAATTTTATACAATATAGAGTAGGGGGTCCCTGCTTCATCTCTCTCTCAGCTAGGGGGTCCTTGGGCTGAAAACGTTGAAGACCCCTGGTCTAATACCCACCATGATGAATTGGCTGATGTAAATAAAAAGGAGCGTTCTCGTGAGCCTAAGCGTTAGCGTTACTTTTTGTATTCCCCGTTGAGAGGATATAGACCTATAGTAACTCATGCTGCCCAAAGAAGAAATGATTGAAACAGTCTATACCTTTAAGCCTCTACAGTACTATGATGGTGTTGCTCGCCAAAAAGAAGAGATATACAAGCTTCTAGGGCAGGGGTGATGCAACTTTGATGATGGAAAGGGCCACTATTATTTCCACACTCCCTCCAGAGGGCCACATTGCATATACTGTCAGGCAGACACCTCTTATCTCTTAAAACCTCTTAAAAGTAGCAAAAATAGCCGATCTACAAGCTCAAAACGTTTCGCAGTGCGACACGTTTTGAGCTTGTAGATCTGCAAATATTTGCTATTTTTAATTGGAATCCTGAAAAGTACGATTTTTATTTCATTTCAAATGCATTTAGTTATACTTATGTTAACTTTATGAACTTAAATACAAATACATTGGACGTAAAAAAGACAATAGTATTTTAATACTAGTCATTAAGCTACTAATATAGACTGAAGTAATTAAAGCGGGTCATGTTTGCATGTTTGGAATCATAACAGCTGAAATCAATAATATATCACTATTCTGATATTAACCTGCGGACCGCATTAAGTGAAGGTGGGGGCCGCATGTGGCCCCCGGGGGCCGCCAGTTGCCCATGTATGTTCTAGGCGGCTAGGTAGACAGATTGACCTTGATTGATCCTACAGAGGGAGTTCAGTTGACGTGTTTGGCTGGGGTTGTTATTTATGTATGTTTGACTTTAAGGATCCCTTTGCGATCATCAGCGAGCCAGGTGTAAACAGAAACCATCGCACACTCTGTGTCTCCTGTACTTTAACATAAAGTGTCACTGGCACAGAGCATATATTCTTTAAATGTGACCAGTGAGTGTGTCAGTGTGGGTCATGAGGAGCATGTAACCTCAAGAACCATGATTAGAAATGGTGGTGATGGTTTAAAACATGGTGGATAGCACACTGCTGACCTCTTGTGGTGGAAACTGTCTCTACAGACACCCTGGTGGTTTATGATGATAGATGCAGATAGTGAGTCAGATCTCAGGCTTTGACAAACGGTGTGCTGCACTCCAGTTAAATTCACCCTATGCTCTCATGGGAATTTCCTATGCTCATATTCTATTGTCATTCCATGTATGTTATGACTATAAGCACATGACTCTTTCAATTAACATGGACATTACAGTCCAGAGATCACAAAATGATTATAATAATTATCTGTGAGAAGTGAATTCTGAAACGTGCTTTCAGCTATGCTGCACCGTTCTCTAGGAATCTACTACGAAACCATTTGAGGTTATAGTTTCCCTCACTGGAATTGATCACTTTAATAAACAAACTGGTCACCAGCTGCTTGTCACTATACTTTGAAGATTTAGGGCACGTTTATTATGTGGTTTTTGTGTGTTTGTTTTAATGTTGTTTTTATGCTTTTGGCCAGGGGCCCACTTGAAAAAGAGATGACAGTCTCAGTGTGGTTTTAAAAATCCCAGCTAGGCAGATTACAGTTGGATGTCTTCTATAATTGGTCTGGTACCACCACAATGTGCTCATTGAAATGTGATTGTCTCTTTAGTGTGGAACACTGTGTCTCTTCCAGTCATTATCAGCATGCAGTTCTAATTAATGGCCCGCAGCAGATGTCGCTATGTCCCCGTCCTGCTGGCTTCAGAAGCATTTTTACCCCATTCATTGGAGTTTTGGTCTGACTTTATACTTGATTATATTACCTTAGTAAACATTTTCAGAAATACTTTATGTTTTCAATCACTAGTTTAAAGTCTTTTTTCAATTATCATGATATGCGTTAAGTACATTATGATCCCATAAATGTTAAAATGAATGATAAAGTAGGGTATGTTTCTAGATCAGGGGTCTTCAACGTTTTCAGGCCAAGGACCCCCTAGCTGAGAGAGAGATGAAGCAGGGACCCCCCTCTATATTGCATAAAATTGTGTTTCAGATTGAGCTTTTTTTGTTTACTTGGTCTGCTCTTTTTTCCCTCTACACCTATACCTCTTTGCCAAAAATAGCCGATCCACAACGCCTCACGCTGCGAGGCGTTGTGAGCTTGTAGATCGGCTATTTTTGGCTAAAGTTGTCCTCAGAAAAGGGATCCTACGGTTCAAGTGGTTAAAAAAAAAGTCATATAAGATTTGGCGGCCCCCTGTAGTAACTCTGAGGACCCCCTAGGGGTCCCGGACCCCCTGTTGAAGACCCCTGAAGTAGGGTATGTTTCTAGAGCTTCTACCGAGCTGCGGTAGCAGCCAACAGCAGTCGTTTAAACGGTTGCTTTTCGGGACCAGTAGTTCCAAGATGGTGGATTTGAATTTGCCGAAAAAGTGGCTTCAAAACGGGTCTGTAGAAATTGGTCACATGACAGTTCCGGGATAACGGTAACAGGGATAAGAAATACCTCATGTGTCTCTTCTTCTCTCTCCAGGGGATAAGAAATACCTCATGTGTCTCTTCTTCTCTCTCCAGGGGATAAGAAATACCTCATGTGTCTCTTCTTCTCTCTCCAGGGGATAAGAAATACCTCATGTGTCTCTTC
>NC_137616.1:48527894-48545394 GCF_963280865.1 Gymnoscopelus braueri | reverse complement strand
TTGGACGGTAGTATTTTGCGTCTTTGTGTCTTGGCCCTCTCAGTTTAGAAAAAAGCGACTGGAATGGAAGAAATTACAAGATTCCAACAGAAAGAGAGAGAGAGAGAGAGAGAGAGAGAGAGAGAGAGAGAGAGAGAGAGAGAGAGAGAGAGAGAGAGAGAGAGAGAGAGAGAGAGAGAGAGAGAGAGAGAGAGAGAGAGAGAGAGAGAGAGAGAGAGATGGAGACATGGAGTACATGACGCCATCGCTGAGAAACTCCACCCGGCCGACATCATCCACAATCGCCGCTGCTACTTGTTGTTTGTCGCGTTGGCACCACCATGACAACCGTGTGTGTGTGTGTGTGTGTGTGTGTGTGTGTGTGTGTGTGTTGTCTGACTGGCCCTTGACTTGTGCAACATACAGTGGTACTACTTTTGATGTCGTCGCTGTCAGGTAGAAACCTTGTATGTCCAAAACCAGTACAAGAAAATAACCTGTGTTCCCAATGGATGTGGTTGTTATTTAGTCACAAGCTCTTTTAATACTTATCAATATTTATAAAAACCCACAACAGACACACTGAACCACTTTAAACCTGGTCTCCCTATTTTAGGCTTCGAAAATCTTCAAAGGCAGAACATTTTTAATCATCAAATCTGAACAGGGGGGAAACCTTTTTCAGAAATTGCTAAAATATCAGCTCTACAAGCTTGAAGATCTGATTTTTTTGCTACTTTTGCGTGATACTGTCGTACGACAAATTATATAGAGCAGGGGTCTTCAACAGGGGGTCCGGGACCCCTAGGGGGTCCTCAGAGCTACTACAGGGGGTCCGCCAAATCTTTGTGTGATAGGATTTAGTTTTTTTACATTAACCACTTGAACCCTAGAATTATTTTTCTGGGGGAACATTAGCCGAAAATAGCCGATCTACAAGCTCTCAACGCCTCGCAGCGCGAGGCGTTGAGAGCTTGTAGATCGGCTATTTTTGGCAAAGAGGCTATAGGTGTAGAGGGAAAAAGGAGCAGACTAAGTAAAAAAAAAACTTTAATCTGAAACACAATTTTATACAATATAGAGTAGGGGGTCCCTGCTTCATCTCTCTCTCAGCTAGGGGGTCCTTGGCCTGAAAACGTTGAAAGACCCCTGATGTAGAGGGCATTCAAAACAAAATAAACAACATAAAAAAGACTAAATAAGGAGATACAAGGTTTCTGCCCGACAGCAACGATGTGACGTGGATCACGTGGGGAACGGTACCGGTGCTGAATGATCACAGATGATGTACATTTGATATGCGATCTGATTCCTAGATCCAATAGTATTTAATTATACACATGGGTATAAATAGATAGATAGATAGCCTGCAAATAATATTATAGTTCCCTCTGTCACATAGTGTAAATACTATAGTAGGCTAATAGATGGTTCTCACAAGTCTCTCCGGTCCTTCCACATCAGTAGCTAGTTTAATGAAACTCCCTCTGAACCCCAAACCCCCCGGGATCTGTGCGCAGAGCCTTATGGCATGTTTCTGACCATATGACGGCCATTTCATCTTTTCATCTGTCCAATTATCATTCTCCCAATATTTGTGGCATCACATTACAGTTATCACATGAAACGCCATTGGGTGGTAATGCAGTGTCAAACGGATCTGGTCCCCTGGGAAGGGAAGAGCCAATGTTGCTGTTCTCCCCAGGATGGCTGGCGGGGGGGGGGGGGGGGGGACCCTGCCTGTGTAACGCCCGGGGATTCGAACCTGGGGCTCCCCCCGCGTGGAAAGCCAACATCTTATCCACTAGCCTATAGGGGTATTCCCCCTTGTTTTGCTTCAGGTGATAAACGATTCCGTCCAAAGCGGCTTACCGACTCATGACGGCGCGCTCGTCGGCCCGGCGCACGCGGGCATCGGCTGCTCGCCGTGGGCGCTATAGCCTGCCTGGCGGCTCACTCGGCCGCGGCTCATCTGCCTTGATGTCAAGTGATTTGAGGAGCTTGAGGTGAAAAAAACAAGCGCTCCTCTTCCCCCGACACTCCTGGGGGAAAACAACATTGCATTCTTGGCGAGCCGGCCGCGAGTCAAACCGGATACCGTTCTATTCCCTTTACGTAAGCACCTGAGGATTAAGCGATGTCCATACGTCTGCTTTTTTAAAGGAAAGCGTATACATTACAACCCACAGACGCTTAACGCAACAGCTCTCCAGCGCTACGTCAGCAGGAGACTGCATTATTATCTAGGTTGTCCTTTCATGTGTTTCCTTCATCATCTTGGATTGTCGTTCATGTCATTGAGGGTTCGAGCTTCCGGGTCAATTCCATCTGCATCGATCTAATAGATTTTAGGTGTTTAATAGTATGTGATGTGAATTCAGACGTTGAGAGAGCGGATGAAACAATCATGTAGAAATAAATTATAATAGATTTAGATAGACTAATAAATAGATATATTCAGAAAGTGCATGGCTGGTACGTGCCAATGGAACGCAGTAAAATCTTAATTTAACCGGGAAGAGGCGTACAAAATGGAACCGTTTGGACACTCTTCCGTGTTAAAATAACACTAAAGGACTTTACTGTGAATTCAACCCTTTACGCCACTATGTAGATAAGGTGTTTAACTGTGTTTCTTATGCTGGCCTGCTTTTTACGTTTGTCCGCTGTGATGCTGTGATCGTTTTGTTAGAGACTCTGGCCACAAGCAGCTCACTGCTACGGTGTTGCTAATCGGTGTTGTTGATACGGATGTTTCGCCATTTCTCAACCCAGCGGTAGGCTATACTTTTACCTACAGTGATGGTAGGGAAAGGACGTCATGATGTGTGTTGTGTGTTGGGAGTTTGCAAACAAAGGTCTTTCTTGTCTTGAATTCGGCTCCTTTTTGTGGCTCGTTGGCAACTTGAAAAAACGTATTATGTTTAATGTAATTTCCCATAAGATGGTTGTTCCAAGTTCATGCACTACAGTACCTAACGGGAGGACAGAAGAAATATGTCACTGACACTGAATACGCTCTGTATGGCAAACGCAACGCTCATGATGCCTGTGTTGTCTGCATCTCCAAGACAATGGCCCCCAAATACCGTATGTACTGTATGTGTGTCTGAAAGAATGACTTTTATCTGGTCCCACCACCCTCCTCTGTCTGCGTGACAGGAGGGGATCACAGCCATAGAGTGAACAGACAAACGTCACGTCATGCAGCAATAACAGGTCCTTCCTGACTTCAACTAAAGGGAAAAAGGTGTCTATTTCTGTTCATCCTCATTTTACGGTTGGCTGCGGGGCGTCTGGCTTTTACGTGTTTGTCGTTCAGCAAACGCATCCGCCGGCCTAAGCGTGTGTGTGTGTGTGTGTGTGTGTGTGTGTGTGTGTGTGTGTGTGTGTGTGTGTGTGTGTGTGTGTGTGTGTGTGTGTGTGTGTGTGTGCGTGCGTGCGTGAGTTCGAGCGTGCGTGCGTGCGTGGAGAAGCAGGGGGTGTAATTTTCTCCTCTTTTGAAGCATGAATGAGTCATCTTCTTTGTTGATTTAATGTATGATAGCAGCACACACAACAGCAAGCATTCACAGCTGGGCCTTTTGCTCACACACACACACGCACACGCACACACACACACACACACACACACACACACACACACACACACACACACACACACACACACACACACACACACACAATTATACATAGCCTATTCAAATATCCTCAACAACACACATAAACACAAAAGTGACAATGATACTTAAATATAGTTTGCAATACTCTAATGCAAACAGCACAGTTAGTAGAACAGTGAGTTAGTTCATCTGAGTGCTCAGAACAAAGATTTGTTTAATATGACGGAGAAGATAAGCATTTATTAATATTATTATAGTCCGACTTGAAACGAAAGCGTTTGCTACGTTTAAAGTGAATCAGCAGCGCTGCACGCCCATGTTATGAAAGAGCCAAATTCACAATACAAGCTGAAGTAGTTCTAATGTCTAATTATAAAATCTGAAGTAGCAAAAATATGAAAACAAAACGGTTAATGGCCGATCAATGTTGTGTCAAAACGACAGCATACAGTATGTGTAAAGATCAGGATGGTGGATAGAAGAACTGTGATCAGTGTTGCCAGATTCTGTGAGAGAAACAAGCAACCAGGTCTAGGAAAGCCAGCCCAAAAGAAGCGACTATGGACCACATGAGCACTTTAACATATACATCAGCTATTTGAAAATAGCCGATCTACAAGCTCACAACGCGTGGCGATGCGACGCGTAGATCGGCTATTTTCAAATAAAATCTTGCGGGGAAATTATGATAAGCAGACCTGGCAACCCTGACTGTGATGTCATTCAATGTGACGGTTGGATTACATCACATCATATAGACCCTGAAGAAGTGTGACGTCATTCATTGTCACAGTGGATTACATCACATTATAGACCCTGGGGCTTGATGTCATCCTTGATAATGACGGTGCGTTCACACGGGCAGAACACATTGAGTGCCAAGAACGCATATATGCGTTCTTTGCGTTCTTTTGAATCCATCACTTGAGTGCCAAGAACGCATGCGTTTTTTTTTTTTTAAACGTCTTTGACCCAAAGACCAAGGAGATATGATTTTTTGAAGATTTAAACTCCCATCCACTTCCTTGTTAACTTAAAACTTAAAAATTCTGTATCTCGGCTCCTTTTTTTTCTCAATGAAAAATCTCTGGCATAAAACAGCTAAAAAATCTGAAATAACTCTGGCATTCCATGTGTTAAAAGATACATCATGCTACCATTCATTTTCAATGGAAACCATGCAGCGACATGAAGATACAAAGATACATCCAACGTTTGTAGCTGTAGCTCTATAGCGACAAAGATACAAAGCTACATATTCAAGTTGAGCAGGGTTCAACTTCCAGATACAAAGCTACAACTGTAGCTCCGATGTCCGCGCGTTTGATGACGTCAGCGACCGCGTTGAGCAACACAGATACAAAGATGCGGTGTGTTTTTGTATCTTTATATCTTTTAATCTGCCTGTGTGAACGCACCATCACATGATGATGATGGTTTGGTGGCTTTGATGAAAAGAACGATGCAATGATCATGTTCATGGCCATCCTCTTTCTGTGCTTATTCTCCTGCAAAGCATGATGCATTATATATGCTCTGCTGCTCAGCCAGTGTCAAACAATACACACGTTAGGTTAGTTACATGACAAAGGCAGAGAAACCCCAAACGCATCTGATTTACAAGACAGTAGGATGAAACCATGATACTTTATTTACCCACATTAACCCATTAACTATTGTGGGTCTTTGAAAATCCTCAAAAATAGCCAAGGCCTGTATGCTTAATTACTTGCTGCATGCTGGTGCTGCAGCTTGATTGGCTATTGTTCGCCTTTCGCGATATCGGCATAATGACAAAAGTAGGTTTAACGTTGCAATCTGTTTTTATGTCCTATACCCAGGATTTAAATGACTCAGTAGAAGAACAGGGAGACCAAATACAACCACCACAGTTGTATTAGTTGTATTGTATTAACATACAGTATACTTCTAACATACAGAATGATTGAAATAACGTTTTGTTCACTACAAAAAGTTATGGATCACAGCTTTGAGTGGTTGAGCCTTTGTGTGTGCGTGTGTGCACGTGCGTGTGCGTGTGCGTGTGCGTGTGTGTGTGTGTGTGTGTGTGTGTGTGCGTGTGTGTGCGTGCGTGTGTGTGTGTGTGCGCGTGCGTGTGTGTGTGTGTGTGTCCATAAGGAATCCATGGTCTGAAACAGTTGTCTTGTTGTGTCTTGAAGCCCTCTTCCTGCATGTTTTCTGGCCATTGGGCAGATGCAGCCTTTATGGGCATGGATTCCTACAGATGTTTACTTTATATGACAGTGCCGGCAAGAATATGATTTGTGTTTAACGTGCAATACTCATTCATTTGATGGTCCATTTATTTCCAACTGTTTGTCGTTAATTGATGCTGTGTGCCCGTGAAAGAGACTATAGTTTTCTTTTTTTTTCTCACTTGAGTTGTTGCTGCTGACTATTGTTTGAAATTTGGTTGGTTAATTGCCTTTTTGTGTGTTATAAATAATAACCAATTTTCCCACGTGCAATACTGTATGTGTCGCTACGGGTGTCTGGCTTCTGTTGACATGTGGTCACACACTGAACAAAAGTCACTTAGTGCTTAATAAGCGTGCACTTCTCATCATGTCGTTGTCACGAGTGCATGTCTGGACTCTACGTTTTAACGTGGCCATTGTGTGTCAAACTTTGTTGATTGTGTCAAACCCTGCTGAAATGGCATTGGGTTTATACGTGTACCATAAGGGCGTGTTTGTAGTGTCCCTCATCACATTAACAACCCCAAAGGATTCAAATGAAGAATGCATTTCATACATAGAAGAAGCAAGGTTTGATTTGTTTAAAAAAGGAAAAACATTGTCTTATCCACTTAAAAGCCTACATGCTTTGTTGTATGACAAATAGTGAAAGATCGTTCAACATTTTCCCCCCAAAATAGATTTCAGTTATCAAACATAAATATCAAACATATCAGACAGTCTTTAATTCGGTCTGACCAAAAGCAGGGATAAATCTATCCCCACCGGCCATACTAATGAATGATCAGAGACATGGGTCATCTTTGGGCAATTTCCTACTTTGTCCTATATGACCTTGTAACTTGTCTTAAATAACCGCTTAAAGGAATAGTTCACCCAAAGAAATGACTTATTTTCTATCAATTACACACCCCATGAAGCCTTGAATTTTATGTTTTTGCCGCATTCCTGAGCCAATAATTTGATGACCGGTGGAAAGATGCTAATGTCTCCGGTAGGAGACACAAAGTTTGACACTTTGAGTCTCCTACCGGAGCTGCTGCCGGTCATCAAATTATTGGCTTAATAGGAATGCGGCAAATACCTAAAAATCTCCATGAATTCAAGTCTTCATGGGGAGTGTAATCGACAGGAAAAAAAGTCAATTTGGGGGGGAACTATCCCTTTAAACCCTAGCATCCCTATTCATGGGGGTGAACATTGCCAGATAATATTTGGTGTAGAGGGAAAAATGGAGAGGGCCCAGTATAGACCCCTGGGGGACTCCGTTCAACGACGTATGGGTTATCCGTCGGGACTCGTTCCACAACCTCACTCCCTCCTCGTTGAGACGTTTGTGCTTGTAGAGTCTTCCAGGCCATGTTATTATTATTCATATGTATCATGTTAGTGCATCGTCATGTTAGTGCATCGTGAGCCCGTGTTGTGTGTGTGTGTGTGCTAAAACCTGTGTGGACTGTCATCAGACTGTAAATAATAACTGTGTTCATGACCTTAAAAAAGACACAAACACAAACCTGTAACATAAATGAACCTTCCTATGAATGTACCATATGTAGAAACCAGAGGAGAGGCGGTATTATTACAATGAGTTACTCATCATATTTCATTAAATATAGCTGTGGTCATTTTATACCATGTTTGTTTGAGTTATTGTCGGGGGGGGATGGGGGCTATTCTGTTTGATCTCTGTCAAACAAAATGTTTGTCGATCAAGTACACCTCACCATTGCGCCAAGGCACCTTTGGGCCCTCAACAGGTGTCTCCTAGTATTTTTTAAGTGTTCTTTTGTCATTTATATTTGCCTTCAAACCTTTAATGAACTATAAATGTCCCATAGCGTTTTTTTCCCCCCATTTAATTTCACTTTGTTTTATTATTTTCACATTTCTACAGGTGTAAGACATTACATGTAAGTATTTTCCCCTAGCGTTTTTGAATTCTTCTTTTCTGTGTTAGCCTCAAGATTGAGGCCTGGGATTTGAACAAGGAAACTGTGGTCAGAGTCAGATCACTGGAACACTGAACTGTATCATGTTCATACCTGGCTGTGACCTAGTCGTTTTGAAGTGTTCTTTTGTAAGTTCGCCTCAAAACTTAACTGCAGAAGGTCTGGGACGCAAACAAGGAACCTCTGTGTTCAGATACAGGGCAATATATAGACCAGAGCCTTCTATTAGACTCTAATAGAAGGCTCTGGTCTATATATTGCCCTCTCTAATAATTAGAGAGTTGCGCCAATGAGGGGTCAGAAACAGCGTCGGTCACGTGGTTCATGTAGCTGGAAGGAGCCGTCGACTTCAATGCATTCCATGAACTTCCGGTTTAGGGATTTGTCACTATTCGCCAATGTATGTAGAAGACCTGGCCCGAAGAAGTGAACGGAGTTGGCGTAACTCTCTAATAGATGGCACTGATATAGACCACTGTACTATAATACCATCACACTGAACAATCGTCCCCTATTGTTTTTTAAGTGTTCTTTTGCATGTTATTCTGGAAATCTCACTCAAAGACAGAATTTCTGAGTGTCTGTGCACTAGACCACCGCACCGGTACATCTTCTCAATCACCAGTTGTCCCCTAGTGTATTTGAAGTGTTCTTTTGTATGTTATCCTCAAAAGTTAAATGTTGTGTTCAGACACTAAGCATTAGACCACTGCACTATAGAACTTCCCACTACAGCTGTGTCTCCTAGTGTTTATGGAGCATACTTTTCTATGTTAGCCTCAAACTTTAACTACATGTCAGGGTGTTTGTTTTACGCTCGACCCAAATGCAGGAAAAGTCCAAATCGATATTCTCCAGTCAATACAAAACTCAAGGGGGCAAAACTGACAGCAAACAGGGATAAAAAATAAACAGAGGAGCTAACAAACACTCCCAGAAACAAAGAGGCATTTATACACCAAGGTAGATAAAAATAATTTTCACAACCCAGCAATTCCAGCCGGCAGATTCGTTGCATTGGGAGGCAAACTGCAGCCCGGAGTTTGATGGAATACATTGAGATTCAATGAGGGCCATGTGGACCAGCTTATGAACAAACACTATTTCTGAACGACTGAGACCTTTGTGAAATACTCCGGCCAGGAAAATAAAAGAAGACATAATTATCACACATTGTTTTCTGCTGTGTTGCTTTTTGATGTGTACACTACGTCTTTTTATTGAGGTATCTAAAGAGCACAACGTACGTTTCTGAACATGACACAAGTATCACCAGACTGTCGGTCATTGACAGTCCAACAACGAAATATGGCGATACCGCCGAGCCAGAAACTATACATGGCGCTGTTTACATGCCTCAATAAAGTTACAACGTGCACAGTGTGTACAAAAAAGAAGACAACAAAATATCGCTTCAAAATAAAACATGGAGACCGATCCTGACACTACAGACAGCATTGGACTCGAACAAGCAACCTCTGGGTTCACTGAGAGGGCACCAGACCAGACCACTGCACCTTGTGGTTGGAGTGTCCGTCCTGAGATCGGGAAGTCGGGGTTCAATGCCCGGCCGGGTCACACCAAAGGCTATACAAATGGGACCCAATGTCTCCCTGCTGGGCACTTACAGTATAGCGTCAAGGGTTGGATTGGAGGGTAAAGTGCCTGTGACATACTAGCGTCATGTCCAGGGGGTGTACTTGTGCATCATGTCCAGGGGGTGTACTTGTGCATCAAGCCGCCTCACGCTATACAGAAACAGGAGATAGGCTCCTGCCCTATGGGCCTCATGGCTCGGGCGAGGCTTACTTACAGACAGTGGTGGGAAAAGTACTACATTTTTTTACTTAAGTTAAAGTATCAATACTGCAAAAAAATAAATACTCTGTTACAAGTAAAAGTCCGGAATTCAAAATGTACTTGAGTAAAAGTACAAAAGTATTGGCATCAAAATGTACTTAAAGTACCAAAAGTAAAAGTACTCATTATGCATAGAATGTCCCATTTCAATTTTTCAAATCTTTGGAAGAATCTTTGAATCTTTTGAAAATAGCAGAGCTACAAGCT
The DNA here is from genome assembly GCF_963280865.1 of Gymnoscopelus braueri. Lineage (NCBI taxonomy): Eukaryota > Metazoa > Chordata > Actinopteri > Myctophiformes > Myctophidae > Gymnoscopelus > Gymnoscopelus braueri. The sequence continues at coordinate 48,535,554 of NC_137616.1, read as the reverse complement.
TGTAGATCGGCTATTTTCAAATGGCCGAAATGTACATAGGGCTGAAGTGGTTAATGTATGTTTTATAATAATAATCAAAATCTACAAAGTAACTAACTAAATTAAACAAATAATTGTAGTGGAGTAAAAGTACAATACTTGGATCCAAGATGTAGTGGAGTAGAAGTAAAAGTATTGGAAATTAGAAATACGCAAGTGAAGTACAAATAACTCAAAATTGTACTTAAGTACAGTACTTGAGTAAATGTGCTTAGTTACTTTCCACCACTGCACCAAACACAGTGAACAGTTATCTGCTGTGTACATGTCAAAGTTCAGAGGGCTACATTAGCACCCAGTACTTTAACCATGTCCCTCTCCGTCTCCATCACAACTGTGTGGCAAGTATAAAACCTTGGAGGTGGTACAACGCTGACATATATATAATATGGTTTTCATAATCCTTTATTCCGTTCAACAATGCTTTAAATCCCACCCGACAATAATGGAGGATTAGCTTCCTGACAGTTACTTTGTGAGCTCTGGAGGGAGAGAGAGAGAGAGAGAGAGAGAGAGAGAGAGAGAGAGAGAGAGAGAGAGAGAGAGAGAGAGAGAGAGAGAGAGAGAGAGAGAGAGAGAGAGAGAGGGGGGAAGAGAGAGAGAGAGAGAGAGAGAGAGAGAGAGAGAGAGGGGGGGAGGGAGAGAGAGAGAGGGAGAGAGAGAGAGAGAGAGAGAGAGAGAGGGGGAGAGAGAGAGGGAGAGAGAGAGATAGAGAGAGGGGGAGGGAGAGATAGAGAGAGACAGACAGACAGACAGACAGACAGACAGACAGACAGACAGACAGACAGACAGAAGGAGTGTGTGTGTGTGTGTGTGTGTGTGTGTGTGTGTGTGTGTGTGTGTGTGTGTGTGTGTGTGTGTGTGTGTGTGTGTGTGTGTGTGTGTGTGTGTGTGTGTGTGTGTGTGTGTGTGTGTGTGTGTGTGTGTGTGTGAATATTTCTCATTCCTTTAATGTCTGTGTACTCTACACAGTATAGTTACTGTAATAATGTGAACATTATAGATCAGCCATTCACAGGTTATGGTTCAGGGCAGGGGTCTTCAACAGGGGGTCCGGGACCCCTAGGGGGTCCTCAGGGTTAAAAGAGGGGGTCCGCCAAATCTTTGTGATAGGATTTCTTTTTTTACATTAACCACTTGAACCATAGCATCTCTATTCTGAGGAACATTAGCCGAAAATAGCAGATCTACAAGCTCACAACGCATTGCACTGCGAAGCATTGTGAGCTTGTAGATCGGCTATTTTCGGCAAAGAGGTTTGGTGTAGGAGCAGATCAAGTAGGCCTACTATTAGGCTGCTATATATATATACTATAGTATGAAGGTTTTCGTGGTTAAATGTCTGAAATAAACAAAAAAACGTTAATTTACAAACAACACTGACGATGGTCTTTGAAGCTATCTATGAAAAAAGTTGGGTCGCAGCACAATTTACGGTACACTAATTTGACATAATAAGCAGTTATTACAAATAATGTGTTTCTTATTAGCAATAATGTTTTGTTATTAGAAAGAAACAAACGTTGTTATACCCTTATTTTTCACTATTATCCCTTAATTATCTTCTAATTAGAAATTGAATGAAACGTAACAAAAGGCGTTATTTGAAATGGTGTTCTCCGCTATTCGACAGATTCCTATAGGAGGCTAACAAAGCCTAATAAGACCTAACAAAGCCCAATAAGACCTAACAAAGCCTAATAAGAAATACAAGTTCTTTATAATTATAATGCCTAATGTTAATGTTATTTCCACTTACTTGACCGTCACATTACAACCCCGCAACTACTAACTACATGATGTGATGTTAGGCTACCATTAGTCTACTGTAAGGGTTTCGTTAGAACAAATGTGTTCTTTATTAGGCCTTTATTTAATGTTATTTCCACTTACTTCAAGTTACTTTACATCTAATTACAACAGAACTGTACCGTAAATTGTACATCAGCCATTCCGGGCTAACTTCATGACACATTATATTCTTCCTACCTTTTTGCTTAATAAAAAATATTTTGTTGTTATTAGGAACAAATTACCTCTCATTAATACAGAACTGTACCGTAAATTGTACATCAGCTATTCTGTGCCAACATCAGGACACATACCTTATTGCTTCTTAACACATAATATGTACTTATTAGAAACAAATTAACTCTCATTACTACAGAACTGTACCGTAAATTGTACATCAGCTATTCTGTGCCAACATCAGGACACATACCTTATTGCTTCTTAACAAATAATATGTACTTATTAGAAACAAATTAACTCTCATTACTACAGAACTGTACCGTAAATTGTACATCAGCCATTTCGGGCTAACTTCATGACACATTATACTTCTGCCTACCTTTTTGCTTAATACAAATTATTATGTTGCTATTAGGAACAAATTACTTCTCATTACTACAGAACTGTACCGTAAATTGTACACCAGCCAGTCCATGCTAACGTCATGAAAGGAGAATGCATGCTCGTTATATATCAACATTAGCTGATTATTAGTCTAATTTCTGACAAACTGTAGGCCTACTTCCAAATAACTTACCTGCTCCAGAAATGTTATGGAAGCCCATTGCACATGACTGCTATACTGCTCACTATTACATATTATAAAACATGAGGCACATTAACTTAGGCTACTTTCTCAATACATTTGGCTAGGTGAAGACAAAATAGCCTAAACACACCCATAGTGGCTGGTTGCTGTATAGGTCATAACATCAACTCGGAAAGCTTAATAAATTGAAACAATTGCTGCAGCTTATTTTATTTTCACTCACTGCAAAATAAGCCATTTTGAAAATGAAATCCAGTATTATGGACACATTTATTTTAAGCTTTGCCACTCCAAGCACTTTATGAAAGGACACTAAAACAAACCTTGACAATTAACAATAATACATTTCTCTGACAAACGTTGAATAAAATATATAAAACAAGTGTCCGAAAGTCTTTATATTCCAAAACGATCCCGGTGTTGCTTCTCACACTGGACGTTAGCTCAGCTAGCATGAGAGGCTAACAACAGTGTAACTCGAGACGCCTGCTTACTACAGTAACGTTAAACCAGGACTCGTCTTGACTCCAAACAGGATAAATATTAAACACTATCAATACAGATGAGTAAACTCATTCATCACTTATGCACTAAGTGGTACGATTGTCACGTAATGATCCCATTTAAATACACTATGTGAGTCCTTCAGACACACTAAAACCTCTCCGTCTAAAATTGGCTAAGCACACACACATCCCAGCTCGTCCCGCCCCCCAACCAATCATATGCTTGGAAAAGTGATGGACCGTCATAAAGACCAATCAGTTAACAAGTTAGATCGCCCCTACAGGAGCTACAAGTTAGACTGATCTCTTAAAGTGGTACTAGCTTCTAAAGACTCTTAAACAAAGTAAAACACAGTGGCTAAAACTAAACATACACATACGACGGAGTGGGTTAAAAGAGTGGTCTGGAAACATGATGTTCATTCAACACAGTCAGCTGTCGACTGCCCCTCTTACTGGGTTTTTTATTGAGTACACAAATACACGCCCCCACATGGGTGGCCCAAATCATCTAATCAATCATCAATTTACTTCCCAATGAACTCTTAAAGGGAGAGTAGTAATAGTAAGTAATATACATAGAAAGACAGAGCATATCTTAACACCCTCTCTTGCTCTTTCTTTAACTGCATATAAGCATAAGTACAATTTTTTTTTTTTTTTTCTCTTTTTTTTTTACAACTCATCCCCCAAAAATGAATGCATCGAACTTGTCCAACTTAAACCTTGTTGCAGGCTTTGTCATCATATCTGCCACCATTTCCTCAGTAGGACAAAATTCTAACACAATGTGCCCATTGTTCACTGTGGATCTGATAAAATGATACTTTATGTCAATGTGTTTGGATCGCTGTCTACTGACAGGATTCTTTGCTAGTGCAATTGTACCTTGGTTATCTTCGAAAACCTTTGGCAGTGGATACACTTGCTCATCAAGACAATCTAAAAACTGTCTAAGATACAAACATTCTTGTATTGTGGCTACAAGGGCCATATATTCTGCTTCACACGTGGACAGAGCTACAGTTGGTTGTTTCTTAGTTTTCCAGGAAACTAGTGTGCCATTCTTGGACAGGCTTACACAGTAACCAGTGGTACTTCTTCTGTCATTTTCAACTGCCCAGTCTGCGTCACTGTACGCTTGCAGACCTAAATCATCACATTTAGTGTAACATAACTCCTTGTCAACTGTACCTTTAAGATATCTGAGAACATGTTTAACTGTTGCCCATTGCTCTACAGTTGGCTCCGAAAAGTACTGTGATAGCTTGCTTACCACAAAACTTAAATCAGGTCTTGTACAAATAGACAAATAAATGAGGCTACCGACTACCTCTCTGTACTTTCTGACGTCATCCATCATGTCGGCACCGTCAGTGTAGACTAGTTTTTGTTCACAAGGTGTAGACCTTGGTTTACAATCCTGCATGTCAAATCTTTCCAGGATTTTCTCAACATACTGTGCCTGTGACATTCTCACACAGTTGTCAACTTGGTTGAAATCTATACCAAGGAAATGCCTGAGTTTTCCCAAATCTTTCATCTGGAACCTTGAAGTAAGCATCGCTTTCACAGACTTTAGAGCATTATCATCACTTGCAGCTATGATTATATCATCAACCCAAATGACCATTAACACCTTGTCATTTTCTGTCTCTCTTGTGTAAACACAATTGTCGGCCTGATTTTGCACAAAATGGTTCTTAGTCAGGAAATCATGTAGAACTTTGTTCCAATTTCTGCCCGACTGTTTAAGCCCATAAAGTGAGCGTTCTAGCTTGCAGACCAATTTTACATTGGAGCTAGATTGCACCTCATAACCTTCTGGTTGTTCCATGTAGATCTCACAATCTATTGGTGCATTTAGATAGGCAGTTTTGACATCCATTTGGTGCAGAATCAAGTTTTCCTGTGCTGCCTTCTGCATCAACACTCTAACACTTGTCATGTTAGCAGTAGGAGAAAACGTCTCCTCATAGTCAACTCCCAACTTTTGACTGTACCCTTTTGCCACATACCTGGCTTTAAATTTTTCAGACCCATCAATGTTTTTCTTCATTGCATAAACCCATCTACCCCCCACAGCTTTCTTACCCGCAGGCAAGGTGGTTAGAGTAAATGTGTCGTTTTCCTTAAGGGACTGCATTTCTTCATCCATAGCATTTACCCAATCTTTCGATCTGTCTGAGCTTATGGCACCTTTAAAGGTTACAGGTATGTTGCATGTGACTCTATAGCAGTAATCTATGTCGCTGTGGACCGGGTCCATTTCAGCATACTGAGAAACATTGTCACGTAGATGAAATGGCTTCATTCTCTCTCTGGAAGGGTAAGTTTTACGCTCAATTTTAGCTTCAAGTACATTTGGTTGGCTAATCTCCTCAGTCTCTAGGACTGGAACCTCTTCAGTTTCAATGACTGGAATTACATTTTTCTGTCTGTATCTCAGACCCTCATCTTCATCCTCAGGTGAAACATTAGTCTGGGTTTGTTGCTCAACACAAGGCTGAGTAACAAACTTCACTAGTCTACTTTTCTGCACCTTTTTGCTGTCTGGAAAATAAACAAGATAAGCTGGACTGGTTTTGTCATATCCAACAAACACACCTTTTACACCCCTTGGGTCGAGCTTCTTCTTGTCTTGGACGTAAGCAAAACACTCTGAACCAAATTTTTGCATTCTGGACAGGTTGGGTTGTCTCCCAGTCAACGCCTGTAATGGTGTTTGCTTTGTGCGTTTATTAAAACACCTGTTTCTAATCATAGCAGCTGTCTGAACAGCATAAGGCCATAAACCTTTTGGCAGCCCACTTTCAATTAACATACATCTCGACATGTCAAAAAGTGTGCGCCAATTTCTCTCAGCCGTTCCATTTTGATGGGGCGAATATGGGGCTGAGGTCTCGTGTTTAATACCACTTTTAACCATCAAAGACTTAAAGCTCTTAGCAGTGTATTCGCCACCATTATCTGACCGAAGGCGCTTAATTTTGCCATAAGGCGCTACATCGGCCAGAAAACGCTCAGTGGCTTGCACTGTGTCACTCTTATTTTTCAGATGATACACAAACACTGTACTGGAAAAGTCGTCAGTAAATGAAAGTGTATACTTAAACCCCTCTCTGGATTCTGGGGTGATAGGGCCGGCCAAATCTGTGTGCACCAGCCCTAATGGCTCAGTAGCTCTTAAATCGGGAGCTCTGTTTCTCGTTTGCACAAATTTGCCTTGAATACACACATCGCAATGTGGAGGCTTGTTTGTCGCCCCTTTAATCTGCATACCCTGTACTACAGATGGCAACTTTAGAATGTCGTCATAATTACAATGCCCTAAAATCTGATGCCACGTGTGTAAATCAAAACACCCTTTAACTTGATCATCACATTTCACATCTACTGTGTACAGATAATACAATCTATTGTGTACGTGTATGGGAAACTTCGTACCATTTTTGTGGACCAGAACGTCCTTTTCTTTCTTGAATATCACCGTCGCGTCGCTTGCTGTCGCCGCCTTCACCGAGAAAATGTCTTGTGGGTAGGAAGGGACATACAAAGCGTTTTTCAACGTAGTCTTCAGTTGTCGTCCTCGGCTGTCTGTCAGATAGACCACCGCGTTCCCCCGGCGTTCTGCTACGCCGTTGCACCGTGTGCCATCTGCCAGCTGAACACAGTGGGACTCAGCCTTAAACCGGCTGTCAAAACACTTGAACTTCGCCTTGTCGGTGATGATATGCGAAGTCGCTCCGCAGTCGACCATTAAGCCCCTTGCGTTCACACCTCGGCTAGGCTGGTCCGTCGTCATGTCGTTCAGCTTGAACGTGTAGTCGTCGTCCTCCGCTGTCTCTTCAGCAGCTCTGCGGGCGTCATCGCGACCTCGCCGGTTCTTGCTCTTACAGGTCTCGTCTCTGTGTGTAGTGCTCCGGCAGTGACTACACCACACCTTGCGTTGACAAACACGAGCGAAATGCCCGCTGGTTCCGCATCTGAAACAGACCTTGTTCGCCGCCGTCGCCTGCTGCTCACTTTCGCCTGGACGCGCCGCTCCTCTGCCGGGTTTCGCTGCTTGTCGTCCTCGCGCCTCCATCACGTTGTCGTCCGTGTCTGGCACACGCATTTTCTCAGTGTTCTCGTAGCTCCGTAGCTTCGTCTTGAACTCCGGGAAAGCCACGGTATCGTCTGTTTGCGTGATGTGTATCACAAAAGGCTTGAACGATTCAGGTAGCCCCTTTAAAACCATAGCTACGAGCAAACCATCGCTCAGTGTCTCGCCTGCGTTCCGCAACGCTGTGATCGCTGTTTCAGCGCGAATCACATATTCGGTCACACTTTCACTGCTCGTTTTCTGCAGCGATGTCAGTTCATTATACAGGCTTATTATCCGTGGCTTTCCTTTACCTTGATAATAGCCTCTCAGAATCTGCAGTGCTTTGCGGCCGTCATCCGGGGCATCGCGCATTACCAGTGACAAACTTTTGTCGTCCAGGAACTGTATTAGTTCCGCGTACGCCTCCTCATTTTTCAAAGTGTCTTGTCTCCGCTCTTCTGCGTTGTC
>NC_137616.1:48517894-48522894 GCF_963280865.1 Gymnoscopelus braueri | reverse complement strand
AAAACAATATAGTTTCTTTCCATTTTTTTTAACAACGAATTGTGATGAATCTATTCCTCTCCCCCAAACTGTGAGAGAAAATCACCCCCAAAACGCTTTTATATGAGGGGTCTTCAACGTTTTACAGGCCAAGGACCCCCTAGCTGAGAGAGAGATGAAGCAGGGACCCCCTCTGCATTGTATCAAATTATGTTTCAGATTAAACATTCTTTTTTTTTTTTTACTTGGTCTGCTCTTGTTTCCCTCTACACCTACACCATCTTTGCCAAAAATAGCAGATCTACAAGCTCACAACGCCTCGCAGAGCGAGGCGTTGTGAGCTTGTAGATCTGCTATTTTTTAGAATAGAGATGCTGCTTCAAGTGGTTCATGTAAAAAAAAAGATTTTGGCGGCCCCCCCCCCCTGTAGTAACTCTGAGGACCCCCTAGGGGTCCAGGACCCCCTGTTGTTGAAGACCCCTGTTATTACAGGCTTTTAGTTTTTTTTTTATCACAGGATCAGAGCATGTTGGTGCTTTTGGCACAAAAGACTGACTGACAGGAAAATCAACAAACAAACAAACAAAGCCATATAAAAAAAAACAATAAAGTTATACATCCCACAAATAGTTCATCTCAGTGAATTAATGCAGTGCTTCTCAAAACAAGTCAAGGACCCCCAAATATGATATGTATTCGACTGCGGACCCCCCCATTTAAAAAATATATATTCTAAACCAGGGAGGGACCCCCATGAAGAGAGGATATGTGTTGTTAAAAATTGTCCAAAATATTATTCCAAAATGTCCACTTTTTTCTTTTTTCAAAATGTGTCGAAGCTATAGCTGATCTACAAGCTCACAACTCCTATATCTGCCATTTTGATCTGCTACAGGCCTATTTTCGAATAGCAGAAGTATATAAAATAAAGGTTCCTCATTTTGCTGCATGGGGGGACGCCCTGGAACCCTCTCTCAAGGACCCCCTGCCTGGGGGGGTCTCCGGACCACACTTTGAGAACCACTGAATTAATTAATGACTTTGTCATTACAGTTACAGTGTAGCCACATGGGGCCAGCGGCTGGTACCATTATTATATTCAGGTTTTTATTTTTTAATAATAATAAAGGAAGGCAGAATGGACAGAATGGATTCTGGGTCTTTCTGTTCACAGTATCATTATATATATATATATATATATATATATATATATATATATATATATATATATATATATATATATATATATATATATATATATATATATATACATATACATACATACTGTATATATCATAAAGGAAGGCAGAATGGACATGGATTCTGGGTCTTTCTGTTCACAGTATCATTTGGAGAGAAAAATAAAAGCACAGAAAATAATGAAAGACCAAAAAACCACACACAGTGTAAACAGGCCCATGAAGTAGCTACACATTATTGGCACGAAAACAAACGCCTTCAAGTTCAAATTTTAACTCAGCTTTGACAATACCCATATTATTATTATTATTATTATTATTATCATTATTATTATCATTATTATTATTATTCAAATATACGTTATATCTGACTAAATAGCCTACTTCAAATCCCATCTCAATTCTGAATGTAAAAATACAAAACGGTTCAGAAAAACTCGTTTGAATTGAATTGCGTTTGAATTAAATTCTGACAAGAATTGCCTGCCTATATATTCCACTCAATATAGGCAGAATGTTTTTTAATTGATAAATGAATACATCAATAATAGCCAATACATAATAATAATAATAATAATAATAATAATAGCCAATAATATAATAATAATAATAATATTGGCGAACATTAAAAATAATAATAGTAATAATAATAATCCTACAGTATAAGGTAAGGTGACAGTGTGTGTGAATCAATGTGTATAAACGGTACAGTATGTTGTCTCTGTTTCGTCGAACCCCTGTTGCTTTAGGACGGAAAGATGGCGTTTATTTACCCAACATTGTCGACCACCGACCACTTCTTGTCATCCAGACCCTCTTCTAGACCGTTCCCCCACACAGACAGGGAAACCTCGTGTCCTCTCCTTCCCTTTATGCAACACGAGCTACAACGTGATAATATAGAAAATCATGTCACTGTCGCTCGGTGAGCCTTATGGTAGTTTTTTGGTTAAACACCCACAGTATTGTACTGATATACTCCATTCTGCTGCTGCTTGGTAATTCATCTCCACGGCGTGAAAACCGTTGTTTTGATCTGAGTGCTGTTGTTATTCCCACCGCAGGGGTCCATCAGGGGGTCCGCCAGCACTGGCTCTGGTCCAACGCGGAGCGGTCAGTCAGTGGTCCAGCACACAGAAACAAACAAACAAGGGGAACATTCTGTTCCCTCTCGGGGGTCCGTGATGTGATGGCGACGAACGGTGGCGTGTGTTTCTGGGGGTCACTGCACGGGGGTCTGCGCGCCGTGGTGCGGCGGGGTGTCCCCGTACATGTCCTCCCCTCCGCCGGCCAGCGGACCCCCGGCGGGGGTCATCCGCTTCTCCTTCTGCCGCCGGTTGCAGAACCAGACGCGCACCACCTCCTTCTCCAGCTGCAGGCTGTCCGCTATGCCGGTGATCTCCGCGGCGCCGGGCTTCGGACACTTGAGAAAATGGCTCTCCAGAGCGCCCTTCACGCCCACCTCGATGGAGGTCCGCTTTTTCCTCTTGCGCCCCTGCGCCGCGATCTTGTCCAGGCTGGTGGGGCTGCCCGACGTGGAGTCCGCCTCCTCCAGCCACTTGTTCAGCAGGGGCTTCAGCTTGCACATGTTCTTGAAGCTGAGCTGCAGAGCCTCGAACCTGCAGATGGTGGTCTGCGAGAACACGTTCCCGTACAGCGTCCCCAGAGCCAGACCCACGTCCGCCTGCGTGAAGCCCAGCTTGATCCGCCGCTGCTTGAACTGCTTGGCGAACTGCTCCAGGTCGTCCGAGGTCGGCGTGTCCTCGTCCGAGTGGTCGTTGTGGTGGCCCCCGTGGTGCCCCGGGTGGAGGTGAGCGCCCCCGGGGCCGCCGCCGTCGCTGAGGTGCGGGCTGTGGCTGTGGTGGTCGTCGTCCCTTAGCGCCGGGTGGTGGTGCATCGCCCCCCCCGGCTGCTCCGCGGCCCCCGCCGGCATGATCAGGCCGAAGCCGGACGTGGAGTACACCAGGCTCTGGCCCTCAGACGTCGCCATGCCGGGGATGTGCGAGGTGGTCGTGCTCGTCCTCCATGCCCTGGCGTCGTGATGCGCCTGATGCGCTAAGTGAGGGTGTCGCTGTTGCTGCTGCTGCTGCTGCAGACTGGCGGAACTCTGCTGCAGACTGGCAGAACTCTGCTGCAGACTGTTGGCGGAACTCTGCTGCAGACTGGCGGAACTCTGCTGCAGACTGGCGGAACTCTGCAGCTCCTCTCGGTCGCCGCCGCCGCCGTCGTGGCTGTTGTCGTGGAGAACGGGCTTGACGTCCTGCTCTCCGAGCGGGCTGGGCGGCCACGGCGCCCCGCTGTCCCCGTGGTGCGACAGCGCCGTGATCCACTGGTGCGCGTGGCTGAGCGGATGGTGGCCGGCGGCGCTCACATAGTCGTTGTGGAGGAGGCTGTGGTGCGCGTCCCTGTAGGCGGCCGCCTGCTGCATGCCGTCGGACTCAGGAGGCGCGCCGCTGGAGGAGAGGACGCTGTAGTGGCTGTTGGACGTGGCGGTCGCCATAACTCTCGGAGCCAGAGTGACGGCCGGAGGTAGAAGGGGGCTCTGCCGCTGACAGGGGGTCCCTGGTAGCGTCTCTCTGAGTCTCCAGCATCTCTGTGCCGAGGGGACCAGGCGGCAGGACCCCGAGGTCCGCCTCGCAACGCTCTTTATTGGCCAGGAGGAGGCTGACAGATGTGGTTCCCCCTGACAGACCCCCGCTCATTGGTCACGGGAGATTGTACAGAAACCCCCCCCATCACTCTGCCGCTCCCGCAGCGCGCGCGTGTGTGTACGTGTGCGTGTGCGTGTGCGTGTGCGTGTGTGTGTGTGTGTGTGTGTGTGTGTGTGTGTGTGTGAGTGCACAAAGTGGAGAGAGAGAAATGGGCTTGACTGGACTGTAAACACACACAACACTATGTACCTACACGTAACGACCGGGATACGAACCCGGGTCTCCCGCAAAGAAAGCCAACATCTTAACCGTTAGACTAAATTCCCTATAATTCGGGAGGAGATAATAGAGTTTTATCTAATCAGGCTGAGGCTGTGAGCCACTCATACATACACACACACACACACACACACACACACACACACACACACACACACACACACACACACACACACACACACACACACACACACACACACACACACACACACACACACACACACACACACACACACACACACCTCTAGCTTTATTTATGGCAGCACAATGATGTTCTTGTGTGATATATATAAGACATATTATGACCTTTATCTGAAGCATTAAGGTCAAATATAACTAGCTTTTAAATGTATTGTCCATTCATGCATCAAACCGGTGCGTAAAATAAGACTCGCATAATGGGAAGCAAAACAATATATGCTTTTTCGTCTGTCTTCTTTTACATGTGGGTCCATTTAGCTATATCCTATATAAATCATTTTATAGACACCAAAACAAGTCGCCAAAAATAAGGAAATATAGGTCCTATTTCAAGTTATATTATATATAGGCTACATTTCATTGGGGGGGATACAAAATGGAAACAAATGAAACTATAGAGTCTATTTGGTTCCATTTTGTATGGGATACTCAGAGTTAAATGAGCACTGAGGGTTTTACTGTGCAGAAGTGGCTGTGACAAGAAACTTCTAGCTAGAACCCCCCCCCCCTCTCTCTCTCTCTCTCTCTCTCTCTCTCTCTCTCTCTCTCTCTCTCTCTCTCTCTCTCCGTCCAAAGAGAAGAAGAACATTTTTGCCAGGCCTCGGCCCCGTTGCCATAGCGAGCGCAGTGAATGGAACAACACACCGCCCACGTCACAGCTGCATTCGGCCTCTCCTCTCCTCTCCTCTCC
>NC_137616.1:48350053-48517694 GCF_963280865.1 Gymnoscopelus braueri | reverse complement strand
AAAGTCCCTATAGTCCCTATCACACAATGATCTGGCGGCCCTCCCCTGCAGTATCTCTGAGGTGGTTCTCAAAATTTGTCATGTCAAGGACCCCCAAATTGACACTTATTAGGTCCGTGGCATATCTTTTCAAATGGGGGTCCGCGGACCCCCATTTGAAAAGATATGCCACGGACCCCCCCCACAAGAGATGATTTTTACAGCTCTAGCTGTCAATTCTCAACCATTTTAATTGAAGGACCCCCAGTTTGGCATGCATAAGGCTACGGACCCCTATGTTATGGCATTTCTATCTCTGGGACCCCAATTCATATTGTAAAATCAATGTTCATTTAACTCTGAGAGTATACAAATGTATGTGTACACTCTCAGAGTTACAGACCCATAAGGGTCCATTTGGTTCCATTTGTACACTCTTAGAGTTACAGACCCATAAGGGTCCATTTGGTTCCTAACTATCCATCATTTAGCTGGGGACCCCCTGGAACTCCCTCAAGGACCCCTGGGGTCCCCGGACCCCACTTTGAGAACCAATGCCGTAGGGGTCCCAAACCCTGCCAGAGTCTGGTGCTAAGTGACATGATGGATCATCACGGAAATGACAATCACTGACACTTCCACCACTTAAAACCTATATACTGTAACGCTTATAGTGGACCGGAGTCCCTCAAGGCTCCATACAGGGCCCCTCCTGTTTTCGCGCGGCACTAAATATCTTCACCATGAACAGCCATAATAAAGCTCAGCTGTGAGCTTGTAGATTAGCCTGTTTTCCACCAAATATCCAGCCAGAGCAGGCATGCTATATAGGGTTCATGTGGTTAAGTGGTTCATCAGTCTGCAGCTGTGCTCCTACGGCTGGGTTTTACGTTGGGCTCATGATATGGTCTCTGTCGGGTGGAAACCTCGCATGTCCAAAACTAACGCTTTTCATGATTCAAATTCAAAAGCATCAAAAGTAGCAGATCTACAAGCTCAAAACGTGTCGCTTCGCGCCGCGTTTCGAGCTTGTAGATCTGCTATTTTTGATGCTTTTGTGTGACGCTTGTAGTATGATCAAGTACGGCGTTCATTTATGGAAAAAACACAAAAAGGTTTTAAAAGGATCCCTGGCTAATAAGCCTTAAAGGGATTGTAGGCGATTCAGAGATAAACAAAGAAAAAAATCCAGCAGTTCGTTTCCCCGACCACCAGGGGGTGACGCACGGAGGACTTCCATAGAGTTAAGGAGACTTCTAAACCGTCCATGCCGAATATAGGTTACTTTATTCGGATACAATTCGCGGAACTGCCCGCCCCTGCCGGTTCTCTGAATTTTTATTTTTAAATAGGCTCTTTCATGACAAATTGACCACATATATGAAGTTAAACAACTAAATTCTATCCAAACGCTGTCTGAAAAGTAAATTATGTGCCTCAAAAACGGAGTTTGAGAGCATTTTAAAACCGAAAGTAAAAAGTCCACACGGACACGGACGCGCACGGATGCGTGCGTGAATTTACGCACCGGATACCCGGATGTGTAACCTAAATAGTAGGGAAAATACGGATTTCAGAAAGAGGAGTGTTTTTCAATGCAGGAAAACACCCCAGCATCATTATATAGTGGCTGATAGAGGGGAAAAAATGCAAAATATATATATAGAGGTATTTTTCAAATATAGGCTTAATGTTGCCTACTATACCTTTAAAAAACAACTTAATACATCTTGTGGTTCATATGAGCATCAAATCAATATTCTAAATATGCTGTTTTTTTGCTCGTGCATTCCATACATTTCACAGGACTAGACCACACATGACATCATCAACCTGCGACAGACATTGCCCCTCTTTGAGTAAAAGATTGACCGTTTATTAAATAAATAAAATATTTAAGGTGTTTTAAATGTTTTATTTTAGTTATAGAGGGCAATTATAATGTATTATTGCATATTTGGCTTATTAGCCATGCAGGGATCCTTCCAGGATCCAGGAAAAAAATGGAGATAAGAGGTTTCTGGCCGACAGCAACGATATATCAATGCTGCTCCCAAACTGGATAACAGAATGGATCCCCTATATTATATATAGCTGGGAAAGGGTATTATATTGGTACACTGACAGTTAAAGGTGGGGTAAGTGATTTTCTTTGGTTAAAATAAGTGTTAAATAGCTCTATATTCTGATAGTACTCATTGCTATAGAGTGTTTGTTCAGTAACAGGAGTCTCCTTGTCTCTCCAGCTCTTTATAAAACAGAAAATGCATTTTCGTTTCAGTTTCAGTTTCATTTCCAATTTTATCCAACCAGGACAGAGAACTCAATCAGGATACAGATTAAACAAGTGAAATTGGAAGTGATGACACTAAGAAATGAGCAGACAAAATTGGAACTGGAACACTATAAAAATGAAGCTTAAAAATGGGTACTTTCTCCTGATTGGCTGAGATTTTGACACCTACCGGAAAATGTATTTTCTGTTTATTAAAGAGCTGGAGAGACATGGAGACATCTGTTACTGAACAAACACTCTATAATGATTACTATCAGAATATAGTGCTTTAACCTTTTAACAAAATACTTTTTGTTTTAACCAAAAAATATCACTTACCCTACCATTAAGGTACTGTAAGTGATCATTATTTGGTTAAAACTAAAAGTTGTTTTGTTAAAAAGTTAAAGCTTTATATTCTGACAGTAATAATGTGTGTTTGTTCAGTAACACTGTCTCTCTTGAGTGTCCAGCTCTTGATTTAAACATAAAATATTTTTTTACATGTTGGGACACCAATTTCATCCAATCAGGAGAGAGAACTCATTCATCAGCTTAAAGTTTTTATAGTGTTCCAAATTCCAATTGTGTATGCTAATGTGTGTGTGTGTGTGTTTGTTTGTTTGTCTCATCACTCCCACTTTCACTTGTTTATCCTCTCCTGATTGGATAAGATGTTGTATCCCAACCTGAACATGTATTTTCTGTTTCACTAATGAGCTCTAGAAAGGGGAGACCCCTGTTAGTGAACAAGCGATCTATAGCAATGATTACTACGGGAATATAGAGCTATTTAACACTTATTTGAACAAATACATATCGTGTGCACCTCGTTTAACACGGATGACGTTACAGTACAAGCAGTAAGAAGTTTTCTTTTTCCGAACAAAAGACGACTGCATTGAAGGAAGCATGAGCTCAGTTCGGGGTTCTCCCCAGGCTGGCAGAGGGAGAGTAGCGCCCAGGATTACATACTTAGGCAATTGGCACTGGGTGAAAAAAATGGGTTACAAAAATCGTGGGATAAAAATTTAGAAAAAGAAAAAAAAAGGCGATAGATTGATCTAAGGGTTCATACGATATCCATCACTCTCTCCAAAGAGAAACGCTCGTTACTGTTGGCCACTACACCAAGAGGTTGACTTTAATTGGCATTGTTAATTAACAAACAAGGATTATGAATGGCAGATTATTGAGAATTATGATGTGCTTACATGGACGTGTGACAAAGATAGAGAGATAGACTGTGACAGTGGAGCACGTCAGGGGGAAATATCTACCCGTCAGGGGATTGTGTGTGCGTGTGTGTGCGTGTGTGTGCGTGTGTGTGCGCGTGTGCGTGTGCGTGTCAGAGGAAAAGAGAAAGAGAGTCAGTTGATGATCAGATGCCGAGTCCACACACACACACACACACACACACATACACGTATACTATTGCAGGCAGCGGTGTGATAATGACATGGAAATGATATGGTAATGATATGGTAATGATATGGTAATCTGGCAACATTATTCTACCCACCAGAGACTGGGGAGGGAGAGGAACCGACCACAAGGTTCAACACACACACACACACACACACACACACACACACACACACACACACACACACACACACACACACACACACACACACACACACACACACACACACACACACACACACACACACACACACACACACACACACACACACACACAGTGTGTGAATGAGAGGTAATCTGGTGTGTGCTATCACCTGTCACAATGTTTATGCTTGTCTTTGATTGTAAGCTGTGTTGATGCTTACATCAGCATGTCAGCTATCAATAACACCATAACATCCAGCAACAAAGGCAGTGTGTAAGTGATATATTTGTGTTAAAATTAAGCGTTAAATAGCTCTCTATTCTGATAGTAATCATTGCTATGGAGTGTTTTTTTCTCCAGCTCTTAAATAAAGCAAAAAGAAAAATACATGTTCAAGTCAGGATGCCAATTTCATCCAAAGAATAAATGGTAAATAAGCCGGCAAGATTGGAATAGAACACTAATGCAATTGAAGCTGATGAATGGGTTCAACACTTGTGTTTTGTATGGTAGGTGATGTCGTGGTTAAAACAGCAGTATATGTTACACACAGAGCACTTTGTTTTTCTTTCTTTTTATTTTCAAACCCAAAGCAAGTCAAAAGTCAATTTGAAAGCAGCTTGAATCAAACTGATGAAATCAAAACTTGGCCAATCGCTATTTCCAGACATTGGTGGAAAAAATTACCTTGCCTTACGCTCTTATAACCTTCAATCCGGGAAAGCATATATGCGTCATTCTTTTTTTTTTCAAGGACCCCCACATTGATATATATTTGCTCGTGCATGGACCCCCATCTGAAAATCTGAAAACCCCAGAAGAGAAGATTTATGTAAAAAAGAAAAAGCATAAATGCTCAAAATCTTCCAAACACTGTTGAGACTTTTTCAAAAATAGCAGATGTAAAAGCTCACAGCGCGAAGTGACGTGCTGTGAGCTTGTATATCTGCAATGTTTTAGCCATAGCCAACGAATACATTTTTTAATACAAATTTCAAGTTTTCAGAAAATAGAGAGACTAGGAGTGACACACAGCAAGGGTCCACTGGGCTCGGGAATTGAACCCGGTACTCGCTGACAGGCTGCAACAGAACCTATAAGTGGTATAGAGCACCGAAGTCCTGACGTCACTCGTTCATCCCCAGGTTTGCGGAAGTAATTTCTCTATGGAGAATAACATTGGGTCATCTTAGAATCGTCTCATATAAGAATTGTGGTCCAAAAATAAACACCGCGTGTCGGCGTTATTGTCAGGGAGGAGGTTCTGTATCGTTTATGATAGTCAGTCACTTATATTTGATACAGTCTGTTTCTGGCGAAAATGTAACTAATTCGGCGGAAGTAACATTAGCGTTTTCTCACCGTCAGTTGATGCTTCATATCCATAAGAGTCAACCCGCCGTGGTCATTTGTTTATTTTTGGAACACAGTTCTTATTTGACGCGATATTAAATACGTCTATGGGATTCAGAACGGGGGTGGAAAACTGCGAACCAGGTAGACAAACAAAGGATGTGTAAATGACGTCAGACTTCGGCGGTCTATGCGCCTTAACCACTAGGCCATCGCCGCCCCTAATGTATGTTTTGTATTAATAATCAGGATCTACAAAGTAAGTAACCAAAGGTTTCAAATAATTGTAGTGGAGAAAAGGTAAGCATCTGAGATGATGTGAGTAGTAGTATAAAATGTATTGGGAAAATTGACATATACTCAAGTAAAGTAAAGTTGTACTTGAGTAGTACTTGAGTAAATGTAGGCTACTTCCCACAATGGATATTCCTGAGCTTCCAGTACAGTGTATTGACCCACAGTGAATGCAAACACTGCCACCCTCTGGTCGAACGGTAGTACAACAGAGCAGATAAGGAAATAGGGAAGACATGAATAGAATTTAAATATGAGAATGTATTCATTTTTGTCTTCAAACATTACGATGCTAAGGCATTGAAACATTTGAAGACAAATGGATACATGACACTACACTCCATCATTGGTTCTCAAATGTGGGGTCCTTGGGGAGGTTCCAGGGGGTCCGCAGGAAAATGTGTTAATATAGCATCACAATCATTTTAACCACTCTATCCCTTTATATGTTGGCTATTCAAAAATAGCAGATCTACAAGCTCGCGAGCTTGTACATCTGCTATTTGTTTTTATTCTTTTGAATTTTCTTAACATATATCTCTTCTGGAGGTCCCTGGCACAACATATTTTCACATGGGGGTCCACGGCCAGATACATATCCATTTGGGGGTCCTTGGCATGAAAAGGTTTGAGAACCACTAACTACATTACTGAATGCATGGACAGGGGTCATCACATGCAATACCTTCACTGACCACCAGTGGTCCATGGACCACCAGTTGAAAACAAGCCTGCTTCCAGAACAGAGGAACACTCCCTGTTTACATACAGTACAGTAGGCCTACAGTAGAGGTTCTCAACCTTTTATCATTTCAAGGACCCCCTAGTTTGATATGCATTACCCCACAGACACCCAGTTTTTTTTGGGACCCCAATCTACACTGTAAAATGCTCAGTGTTAATTTAACTCAGAGAGCGTACATACAAAAGGGTCCAAATGGTTCCATTTGTTGGCTCTCAGAGTTACAGACCCCGTAAGACATTGGTTCTCAAAGTTGGGGCCGGGGGAGGAGGGGTTCCAAAGGGGGTCCCCATGTAGCAAAAGTTTTACCCATATTTTATATACTTTGGCTATTCAGAAATAGCATAGCGCGTCACTTGAGCTTGAGCACTATGATCTTGTAGATCTAATATTATAATTTTTTTGTGAAAATTTGAATATTGATAATATAATATAAAGTGAACATTTTCAACTCTGGTGGTCTGTGAAAATATTTTTGAGATGGGGGGGTCCAGAGCCAAATACATCTCCTTTTGGGGGTCCTTGACATGAAAAACTTTGAGAACCACTGGGGTAAGGGCCCCATCTGGACCCCTAGGTGGTCCCTGCACCTTACATTAAGACCCAGTATCCTCTGCATCCTGGCTGCCCCAGCATCCCTCTCTCTCTCTCTCTCTCTCCCTCTCTCTCTCCCTCCCTCCCGCCCGGCTCGCCTTTAAGTGGCAGTGATTGACAGGAGGGCTATATCCATGCAATATCGCCTAGCGCACGTTCCTATTCCCTCCCCGGCGCCTCCATCCGCCGCTCAAATTAACCTTCCGTGCCACCGGGAGGGGGCCCCGCGTGGGCCAATCAGCAGGTGATTAGGCCGGGGGTGGGAGGGGTGAGGGGTCACCGCGATGGGGCCATCGCCAGCCTGATTGGTTTCAATCAGCGGGGCCGGCCGCAAGGACAGCTGGGAGCTGAGCCGCGGCGAGCGCTAATCAACGTGTCCCACAGTGAGGCATGAACAGTCGCACACGCACACACAGACACACACACACACACACACACACACACACACACACACACACACACACACACACACACACACACACACACACACACACACACACACGCGCACACACAGAGGCAAACATACATTGATTGATGTCGATGTGTGTGTACACACAAACAAGCAGGAGAGCACATGTGTCGATGTGGGGGTGTGCGTCCACAGTGTCGAGAGAACAAGAGAACACACACACACACACACACACACACACACACACACACACACACACACACACACACACACACACACACACACACACACACACACACACACACACATACAAGAACCGTAAACAAAATCTATGCTTGAGAAATGTCAGAAAAAATATGTTGACATGAATGACATGAGAGATGCCACAAAAAGGACACAATGTCACCACATAAACAAGAAAACATTGTGACAAATAAGACCATACATTGTGACAGTACATTAAGAGCATACATTGTGACAGTACATTAAGACCATACATTGTGACAAATAAGAGCATACATTGTGACAGTACATTAAGACCATACATTGTGACAGTACATTAAGACCATACATTGTGACAGTACATTAAGACCATACATTGTGACAGTACATTAAGAGCATACATTGTGACAGTACATTAAGAGCATACATTGTGACAGTACATTAAGAGCATACATTGTGACAGTACATTAAGACCATACATTGTGACAGTACATTAAGAGCATACATTGTGACAGTACATTAAGAGCATACATTGTGACAGTACATTAAGAGCATACATTGTGACAGTACATTAAGACCATACATTGTGACAGTACATTAAGACCATACATTGTGACAGTACATTAAGACCATACATTGTGACAGTACATTAAGGTTACATTACACTGCAGTTACAGAGGCTGCAGGAGAGACTTCCCAGCATGCTTTGGGGCGCATCCATTATTCCTATTATTGTGTTATTGTTTTGCCTTTGAGAATAGGTCATGATTAATGTCGATGATTTATGTTCAATTCATTTATGTTATAGCCCAGTGGTTTTCAACCTTTTTCATGCCAAGGACCCCTAAATTGATATACATTTGTAGTGGGGCGGCGTCGCACGAGAATCGTTCAATTTTGTGAAGAAAGCGCCAAATTTGGCAGAAGTGTTGATTGACATATTGGAAACAAAACTGGATATTGGGACATCACAAATTCTCACCCTGGTGGGCGTGGCAGCCATTTTTCAAAATGGCCACCAGCGGTTGATCAAATCCTCTTAATTTTTTTCCTAGTAGGCTAAAATGTTGCGTGATGTACAGTATGTGAGTATGAAGGTGTGTGGGTGTGTTCATGCTAATTACCTAAAAGGGGCGTTGCAATGGGAGTGGCCTAGTTAGCAGCAATATTTGGGGAGAATTGTTCAAATAGTGATACAAGTTGGAAATTTGGTACAAATCATCTTTGGAGATCACGCTCCGATTTAGAAAACCGGGCCACTCCTAAATCAAAGATGGCAGCCGTTTTTTTTCCAAGATGGCCGCCAACACTGTTTTTGCATTTCTGCATATCTTTTAATTATTCACCAAAATAGCACTCCCATAGTATGTTTTTGAACATTTTCAAACAGGAGTTACCATTTATAACCATCTAAATTAAAACATTTCAAAAACACGCCATACAACTGTGCTCACAGTCAAACTCAAGGACAAAATCTCATGACTTCTTAACATGTATAAATGTTTTCCCATCTAGTTCTGTGTCTTCCTCTGTGACTCCAGCCACCTGCATGTCGTCTCTCACCGCATCCTTAAACCGCCGCTTTGGCATTTGGCCTTTCGTCAGTGCCACCGTTTCCAAGCCGTACAGCATCATGGCTGGTCCCCCTACCGTCCTATACATCTTCCCTCTCACTGGTATCCTTCTGTTACAAATAACTCCTGCATACAGAAAAAAATCACATGGATGCACCTGGGACATATCAGTGTTGTAGCCTGGGGTCGATGGGTGTTTCGGGTCTCAACATGGGTTCGGGTACGCAACAACCTCGCCGAGGTGACCCGGGCTGGGGTTTGTCAAGCGCCCGACTTACATCCCAGTAGCTACCCACGGTCAGTCAGTCCTCTTATGGCAAGACAGGGCCTCTCAGGCCGCTTATCCGAGGCTACTCTGCCAGGACTGGGGGAGAGCGGAGGATCTGGCACGTGGAGGGACTAGGCTCTGTCGATGGCCTCCTGGCCGGGCTCCTCCTTCGTCTCACCAGGTCCAGGACCTGAGCGTTGCACCAGACTCCCCTGTTCCAAACATTTCATTCTGGCGTGATGGTTTCTTGGGCCGTGGTGGTACTACAGGCTCCACTTGCAGCTTGCTTGAATAGCCCTCCTTAAAGGCCTCACCGTGGATTTGTTGGGCTTCTTCCTCACGGAAGACACAGGCTAGGGCGCTAACCCATATTGCTCCCGGATGCTGTCTACATTCCGGCTGTCAACCGTCTCTCCAGTGGTCACCAAACTATTCCTGGTTGTCACATAGTCTATTCCTATGAGCCACTATGCATAGAATAACACCGACACTGTCCTCCATCCGTTCCCTCAAAGTACTCCTTCCATTTTCTCAACACACTGTCTTCGGTTGCCAGAACATTTCCAACCATCCTTCATCACCTTAACCTCTTGCTCATCCTTCCCATCTCAGTACCTGTCTAGCCAATCGGTGCAGGTCCCTTTCTCCCTCCTTGGTGTCCAACCTTTCATACAACTTCTCATACTCTTTTCCTTAACCCTCACCACTTTTTTCTCCGCCTTACCCCTTATCCCTTTGTACTCCTCCCTACTTTCTTCATCTCTCTGGCTGCCTTTCTTATCTCCTCCCTGAGCTCCACAGCGCATTGTTCTTTCTTCATCTTCACACCTAACATCAGCTCCCAGTACCTACCACAGGACTCAAGCCATGCTACTCGATATGCTGAGTTGGCACCTTCACCGTAAATGGTAACTCCTATTTGAAAATGTTCAAAACATACTATGGGAGTGCTTTTTGGTGATTTGGTAATTTACCTCAAAGAATTATGGTCAAAATTATGCAGAAATGCAAAAACAGTCAAATTTTGGCAGCCATCTTGAAAAAAAAGTGGCTGCCATCTTTGATTTATGACTGGCCCGGTGTCCTAAATCGAAGTGTGATCTCCAAAGATGATTTGTACCAAATTTCTCGCTTGTATCACCATTTGAACAATTCTCCCAAAATATTGCTGTTAACTAGGCCACTCCCATTGCAACGCCCCCTTTTAGGCAATTAGCATGAGCACACCCACACACCTTCATATTCACATACTTGAGCAACATTTCAGCCTACTAGGACAAAAACTAGGAAGATTTGATCAACTGCTGGTGGCCATTTTGAAAAATGGCTGCCACGCCCACCAGGGTGAGAATTTGTGATGTCCCAATATCCAGTTTTGTTCCCAATATATCAATCAACACTTCTGCCAAATTTGGCGCTTTCTTCGTAAAATTGAACGATTAGGCTGATTTCTCGTGCGACGCCGCCCCACTATTGGCCGCGGACCCCCGATTGAAAATGTTTTGTGCCAGGGACCCCCAGAAGCAAAGATATGAGTTAATTTTTGGCTTTAAAAAATATAAATATTCAAAGATATGCACACTTTTTCAAGGTTTTTCAAAAAAATAGCAGATCTACAAGCTCATAGCGCGGCACTCGGTGCCTCGCTATGAGCTTGTATATCTGCCCTTAAGGAACGTTATGCGATATCCATTGTACCGCGTTGGCAGAGTATTGTTGCACCTGTTGTCCGAGTGCTTAGTGCCATGCAGTACACATTATCATACAGAGAGGCCAGTCTATGACATCAGTGCTATGACGTCATATTGTTGACATCGGTGATCTCCATATAAGGGCATAAAGTCACAACAGACAGATAGATAGATGCAGAGATTTGTGGATTTATAGATATTTCTGGACAACCGCCGCTCTGACTTGACAACCTGTCTACTTTCTCACCTGGTAACAATGAACAGAGAATATATATAATCTAATAATAATAATAATAGGTATAGATCCATATTTATAACATCATTCTAATTGAATATTGGGGTTGCTGTGGGTAATGTAGTCAGCTAATGTCATTTTGACATTTACTCTTTCACTTCAACCTGGCTATTTTCTTGATAACAAAAAGGAAGAAGAAGAAAACATCCATCTGCGGAAAAACTGATATTTACAATGTCTGGGGGTTTGTTCCCATACTTCAATATACCTTCAGAGTAAAGAAACGTTGTGATCAGCTGATAATGTTCTTTGACACAAATTACGCTATTATTATTCTCACACCATGTCACAGTGATAAAAAACACCAATTTGACCCAACGTCATCTATTGGAACCCGTGCCCAAATTTGGACATGGCTGACACAACATAAGGAAGAGTCAACAATTCAGATTTCAAAGTATGAGAGATTTAGTACTCGAGTACGGAGACAGACTTATACACGTCCAATATAATGCAACGGAACGTCCTGTCTGACCCAACGCACGCATGTCAGGTTTGACTACTGTTCATATACTGAGCCACATATCAAATCTTCCTCACATGGTCAAAAGCTACTCAACTCATTTTATCTGTTATTCACAACAACACATGGTAACAAACTTCAGCTGCCAAAGTTAAGAGGCGTTAACTACAAAACTGGTTAAACGAAAAGATACAGAAGCACACATAAAGTAAGAGTACATAATGTGTCCTGTATTGTCATGGATGGTGTGGCATCGGTTCTCAACATGGGGTTCGGCGACCCATAGGGTTTCCAAGCAGTGTTGATTTCGTCGACTAAAACTATGACGAAAAATGTGCTTTTTTCTCACTGAATAAAACTAGACAAAAACTAAATAAAAACGAAGCTATGACTAGACTAGACTAAAATGTTAGTGAGGGACTTAGTGGAGAAGAGATCCAGTAGAACTAAAAGACAAGTCATTTTATGTTTGGTTGCGCTCTGAAAATAGCAGATCTACAAGCTCACAACGCGCCATCACGACGCCATCAAGGCACTGACAAAAAAAATGTTAGTCGACTAAATCAATTGTAGATCTGGTCAACTATAATCTTATGATATTTAGGCAACTAAAACTAGACAAAAACTAAAATAATTCAGATGACTATAATGACTAAAACTAAATGGAATTTCTTTCAAAAGACTATGACTAAAACTATATCAGAATGTTCTGTCAAAATCAACACTGTTCAACATGGATTGGCGCTGATGTCAGAGATCTCCACATACGGTGGTATGGGTACGGATATCGTTGTCGGGGGTTATTGCATCGACAACACATTGCAAATATCCAGTCCATATATGGGCAAGTGCGGCCACCACAGACACAGACAAGACAGACACGATGAACCACTTCAACTTTATATAGTAGATAGAAACTAAAGAGTCAGCAGACATGGCCTGACCCACATCACTATGCATGCATGGTCTGACATCACCGCGACGTCACCGTCAAATTGATATTTGTAGAGAAACTGGAACCAAATACAACACTGTCTTTGTTTTTTCCCATGGCTACTACATGAGTCAGTATTCATCCAGGCAACATGAATCTGCTGCAGACTGTCACCTGAGTGGAGCTGTAACAAGAACCCAGGATTCACCGTGAAAGTAAACACCTAGAGGAGAGAGTGTTTCCACGTCTCACTGACTTCCTGTATTGAGCAGTGTGTTTGTAGCTTCACTCAGAGACTAAATGGCTTCCACGTTGTCTCTTTCAGAAGAGGATCTGTCCTGTGCGGTGTGTTTTGACATCTTTAAAGATCCTGTTATGCTGTCATGTAGCCACAGCTTCTGTAATGCTTGTGTGCATACATGGTGGAGACGGAGGAAAATAAAAGGCTGTCCAGTTTGTAGGAAAGAAAGGAATTCAACGTCTCAGCTACCCCGTAACCTGGCTCTGAAGACGCTGAGCAAAGTGTTTGTAGCTTCTCTAAAAAGAGACAAAATCACCTCCCGGGTGTCATTTAGAGAGAATCATTTCTCCTGTCCTGTGTGTCGTGACGTCT
This sequence comes from Gymnoscopelus braueri, assembly GCF_963280865.1. Lineage (NCBI taxonomy): Eukaryota > Metazoa > Chordata > Actinopteri > Myctophiformes > Myctophidae > Gymnoscopelus > Gymnoscopelus braueri. The sequence goes on along the minus strand of NC_137616.1, from coordinate 48,504,418 downwards.
TTACAGATCCCGTTCTCCTGTCATGTGGCCACAGCTTCTGTAATGACTGTGTGCGGATTAAAGAAAAAGAGAATTGTCCAGTTTGTAAGAAGGAGAGGAAGGCTGGTTGTTCACCCCGTAACCTGGCTCTGAAGAACCTGTGTGAGGCCTTCATACAGGAGAGACACCGGGGAGTGGATCGCAAGGAGGAAGAAGCCCATGAATCACCCAAGGTCTTTAAAGAAGTCAAAACAAACCAAGCAGAACGACACGTCGAGCTTCACGATAAAAAGTCTTTGGAAAAGACTGAGGAGAGGAAGTTCAAGAGGGATTGTTTCGTCATTGGTTGTATCGGGTGTCTCGGTTTCGCTAGTCTCGGTCTCAGTATGATATTTGGGCTGTGGTGGGATTCGGGTACTAAAGTATACGGTTAGAGGAGCGCCCTCGTTGCCGGTTCGAATCCCCGGACCGGCAGGAAAAATCTGGGTGGGGATGTGAATGGTCACCGCTTTCCCCAACACCGCTGAAGTGCCCTTGAGCAAGGCACTGAACCCCAACTGCTCCAGTGGAGCTGCTTAGTGGTCAACAGCATAAGACTGTGGTTGTACTAGTCAGCTCCCAGGCTTTAATGTGTCTGTCTGTCTGTCTGTCTGTCTGTCTGTCTGTCTGTCTGTCTGTCTGTCTGTCTGTCTGTGTGTTTCTATGTGCAGGGCGTTGCTGAAAATGAGCACTTGTGCTCAGCTACTACCCTGGGTAAATAAAGAACACAAAAAAAAAAGCGATTATTTTACAGTGCGGTGAAGAGGGTGATGACATTCAGCAAAGTGCTGTATTCAAACTGTGAGAAGGACTATATAACCTTATCTATGTGGTGTACACCCATATCTGGTTCTTTAAACCAAACACTTTAGCTCAAGACCCAAACACAAGAGAAATGTGCCATCTCTCCCTGGGACCCCAGGGGCGTGATTATGAATGAAGTCAACTTGAAGGCAACCTTATTGACCATTGTTGAGCTGTAGCACCCTCTGGTGGTGGAATAATGACATTATAGTTTTATGTTCTAAAGTGCAGGGCAAAAAGACTTGAACCACTTGAACCCCATGCAGGCAGCGTCCATATTCTTGGAGGAACATTAGCCAGAAATAGCAGATCTACAAGCTCACAATGCGACGCATTGTGAGCTTGTAGATCTGCTATTTTTGGCAAAGCTCAAGTCCAGTTATCTAAGACTACAGTGGTTAACCTGATTAACCTGATTAACATTACATTACAAAAATCTTTTTTTTTCTTTCTTCTAAACTAAAGTAACCAAATTGCCAAAATAGCTGATCTATAAGCTCCCAATGTGTTGCATCACAACTTATTGGAAGCTTAGTGTTTGCTATTTGTAATATGACATAGTGCTTAATTAAGTAGTTAAAGTGGTGTACATTAAGTGATATGTTTGTTTAAAAAAAAAAAAAAAAAGGTCAAAATCCATGTCAAAGCAGACAGGATCTAAATGTCTCAATAGAAGAGCAGTGAGACCAAATACAACCACCACAATATGTAACATACTCTATCATACAGATTACATCGTATTAATTTAGCATAGGCCTACTCTACCACACAGATTATATCGTATTAGCATACTCTATCATACAGATTGGACAAAATAAAAATGTATTCACCAAAACAAAGTCATATAATACATCTTTAAAGCTCTATATTCTGATGGTAATCATTGCTATAGTGTTTGTTCAGCAACAGGGGTCTCCCTGTCTCTACTATAAAAGAAAAAAAATGCATTTTCAGGTTGGGATACCAATGTAATCGAATCAGGAGATGAAGGCGTTGGCTTTTTTCAGCACAATGCATGACCACTGGTTGTACATATACATCATGAGATAAGACAAGTCCACTAGGCTATATATAGTGCACAATAATTAGCACCACACCAAACTAAAAAGCAGGGACATCCCAGGGGTCCCCAGCAAAATAAGGAACCGTTGAAAACACTTTGAGACTTGAGACTTTTCGCAGCACGTTGTGAACTTGTAGATCACTGGAATGAAATATCTTCAAATGGCGGTCACTTTACTCACTGATAAAGTGAAGTATAGGGAGTGATATCGGACACAGTCAAAGAGTGAGAGATGAAAACAAAATGCACAATGCAGCCACGGAATCCCACGGTCAATTGAAGTAGGCCAGGGGTCTTCAACGTTTTCAGGCCAAGGACCCCCTAGCTGAGAGAGAGATGAAGCAGGGACCCCCCTCTATATTGTATAAAATTGTGTTTCAGATCAGCTTTTGCTGCTCTTTTTTCCCTCTACACCTAAGTTCTCCTCAGAAAAGGGATTCAAGTGGTTAATGTAAAAAAAAAAAAAAAACATCTCACGCAAAGATTTGGCGGACCCCCTGTAGTAACTCTGAGGACCCCCTAGGGGTCCCGGACCCCCTGTTGAAGACCCCTGAACTAGGCTACTAATTGCATTGGATTCCTGAGAGAGAGAGTTACAGATGACAGAGAGAAAGGAAAGAAAGGAAAAAACAGAGAGAGAGAGAGAGAGAGAGAGAGAGAGAGAGAGAGAGAGAGAGAGAGAGAGAGAGAGAGAGAGAGAGAGAGAGAGAGAGAGAGAGAGAGAGAGATGCACAAAATGCAGCCACAGAATCCCACAGTAAGTGGAATGACTAATTGCATTGGACTTGTTGATGTGTCCCCCCCCCCCCCCCCCCTGACATCGGTTAGCAACGCTGCGTCCTACAAACGTCCACGGCCCAGTGCCTGTGTCCAGTGGTGGAAAAAGTACTCAAATGCTTTACTTTAAGTAAAAGTATCAATACTGCAATGTAGAAGTACTCTGTTACAAGTAAAAGTCTGGAAATCAAAATGTGCTTGCGTAAAAGTACAAAAGTATTGGTATCAAAATGTACTTAAAGTACCAAAAGCAAAAGTACTAAAATGTTTGAAAATAGCACATCTACAAGCTCACAACGCGTCGCGATGCGACGGGTTGTGAGCTTGTAGATCGGCTATTTTCAAATAGCCTAGGTATAAAATAGGGCTAAAGTGGTTAATGTATGTTTTATAATATAATAATGTATATCTGCAAAGTAACTAATAACTCAAGTTTTCAAACAATTGTAGTGGAGTAAAAGTACAATATTTGCCTCTGAGATGTAGTGGAGTAGAAGTAAAAGTATTGGAGATTGGAAATACTAAGTAAAGTGCAAATACCTCAAAATATTACTTGAGTACAGTACTTGAGTAAATGTACTTAGTTTCTTTACACCACTGCCTGTGTCTCCTCACATGTGGAAACATCCTAATTCTCCCTGCTACGCCTGATCACTGATCACATGCCAATTCAGGCCTGAAGCTTACAGTGGTGGAAGTACTGAAATGTTTTTACTTAAGTAAAAGTATCAATACAGAAATGTAGAAATACTCTGTTACAAGTAAAAGTCTGGTGTTCAAAATTGACTTGAGTTAGAGTACAAAAGTATTGGCATCAAAATATACCTAAAGTACGAAAAGTAAAAGTACTCATTATGCAGTATATATGTCCCATTTCACAAGTTCGTCATGCATAACAAATCTTTTCTAAATAGCAGATCTACAAGCTCACAACGTGTCGCATCGCAACGCATTGTGAGCTTGCAGATCTGCTATTTTCAAATGGCCGAAATGTATATAGGGCTGAATCGGTTACTGTACATTTTGTAACAATAATCAAAATCTACAAAGTAACTAGTAACTAAAGTCTTCAAATGACTGTAGTGGAATGAAATATAATATTAGTAGAGTACTGAAAATTGGAAATACTCCAGTAAAGTAAAAAATACCTCACAACTCTACTCAAGTACAGTACTTGAGTAAATGTATATTTAGTTACTTCACTCCACTGATCACATGCCAATTCAGGCCTGAAGCTTAGCAGCTGACTGGTCAAACGCAAAACTATAGTGGACTCAGAGAAAGGCCCTCCCACCCCATCATGCAGCACAGCTCTGGTGACCTTCCCTTCACAGGCGTGGTATTGGAGCAGGGGTCATCGCTATGCTGGCTTGTGGTGGACATTCTTGTCAAAATTCTATTTTTGCCATGGACACAAAAATGAGTGGAAAATTATATTACCAGAAACACACAAAGAGTTATAGTCTTAAATGACCTTTATTGATTGATTGATTGATTGATTGATTGATTGACATTTTTATTAGGCAAAAGAATGTAAAACAACAGTTACATTTATAATACTTTTGTCTAAAAGGTCCGACCAAAAAAGTCCTTGCGGACTTGTTTTCGTTGGGGTCCTTGAATTAATTTCATAGACATATATAGTAGCAACCAAACAGTTCAAAAATCAACATAAAAACACAGAGAAAAAATACCACTATGTACAAAAAAAAGCATGAAAAAAAAAAAAAAAGGGGAGAAACTGGTACTACCTCCTCTTATGGCCTCCAGAAAGATGAGTTTTTAGGGCTGTTTTAAATGAGCCCAGCGAACTGCATTTTTTGAGGGATGGGGTTAGACTATTCCATACCTTGGTGGCCGTGCTGGAGAAGGAGAATTTGCCCATGTTTGTTTTATGGGTGGGTGGTACCAGATTGTTGTTTACGCTCCCTCTAGTTTTGTGACTGTGGGTGTCACTAACTTTTTGGAGGTATTTTACAGGTCTGTAACTCTGAGAGTGTACACATGGAACCAAATGGACCTAACGGGTCCATTTGGTTCCATTGGTACACTCTCAGAGTTATGGGTGTCCTTGAAAATAAAGAAAAGTTTGAAAACCGCTGTCCTGGACTCCTAATGTGCCATAGTGTTATATTGAATCAATGTCATATATTCTGAAGAAAACCTGGAGACTGAGACATTCAGTAATTGGGTCTTATGATCAAAATAAGAACATTATAATAAATAAATAAAAATCTAAATTTTCCCACGGACAAGGCCAAGTCTTGCCACGGACACATTGATGACCCCTGTATTGGAGCAGGAAAGCAATGACACGCTCTATTTCGAAGTGGAATCTCACTGTTGAACAATTTCTGGGGGTCATTTTTGCATCTGGCTTTTGTGTGTGCACCCCAGACAGTTTTAAAGTCCCTTGATTCAATATTTATATTCATTTGATTAGACCCCCCCCCCCCCATATAAGCCCATTCAAATTCAAACTCCATGTTCCACTCATTGAAAACACACTTCTGGTGACTAATATTGTCCTTCTAATGTATAGATGGGTTTCCGCGCGACGTCATCACAGAGCAGAGTGCGCAATCTGCGCATGCGTGGGGTAGAACGAACCGGAAGCGCCCTTCACTCTGTTGTTATTTTCGGGATTTAGATAGGCATAATGCTGCTATTATAGGCATAATAGGCATAATGCTGCTATTATATCGTCAGTGTCCAGCCGGGACCAGCTAACTCCATTTTCATAAATCAACGCTATTGATGTAATATCTATAATATTTTTTTTAATAATAACATATGAAAAGTATTAAAAAGCGCCTCTGACGAAAACTCCTAACTCCATTGGACCCTCAAACTGTCCGTCAAAAACAAACAACTCCCCCCTCCTCTCAGGCTCTCGAGAAGCTCTGCTCTGTATGAGGCAGACAGGGAGAAGATTTTTCAATGCTTTTGGGAGAACTGGGAAGAGAAGAGAATGTATGTGCAAGGTTTGATAGATGTCACCCCAGTAAAGAGGAGAAGGGTGTCTTCACAAAGGTCATCTGCTCGTGTTTTCTTTTTAAATGTTAATGGACAGAGAATGAGTGTGTGCAGGAGTTTGTTTCAAACATCTCCAAGAGCTCAAGGAGATCATGCCAAAAGACTTTCACAGCTTTTATGACAATCTAAAGCACTAAGAAACACCCACCACACACACGCAACACACAACACACAACAGTGTGATAATAAAATGTTGATATATGATAGGTAAATTCAACTGTGGTTGTTATTGTTAGTGCAGTAGGCTACAGATTTGACAGATTCTATTTTTCATGAATGTATTTTGTATTTATATGCCATTTATTTATTGTTGGTGTGCCATGATCGCTTTTGTTAAATACATGATTGAGTATTGAGGCAGAATTGTTTGTTGCACTCAACTGTAGAAGAACAACAGTGGTAACAGTTAGATCCATGGTTGTTTACAATGCATGTTAAAATAAAAGTTGTTTAAGTACAGAATTCAGCTTGATCTATAGTATATGAGGATGGCGCTCACCATAAATAGCTGATCTCCAAGCTCACAATGCGTTGTGATGTGTTGTGAGCTTTGAGATCCATTGCCAGCTGTTCTTATCAATGATGGACAAAACCTCCTAACTCCACTTGCACTGGATTTGGGTAAAGTGGTGATAATATAATGACACATGCAAGTATCTGATAATATATAAAGTCACAATACCAAGTTTGATGAGGCAGTATTGCTTGGTTTTAAAAATATAAGGTTTTCTTCATTTTCTGAAAAATTTATATTTTGTTTTTCATTTCCTGAACAATTACCATTTTGGATTTAGCTGGTTCCGGCCGAACAGCAGAGATATACAAACAGATCCAACTTCTGACAAATCATTTTTATTGAGTAAAGAAGATATTACAAACTGCATCATTTAATCTACTTTCATTAAACCCGGTGAAGACCATTTCTTTTATGAATGTACATTTGACTAGAGCTGCTGCGGGTAATAGCGCCCTCTACTGCTCAACCCTCCACTGCGCGCGCATCATCCTCTCATGTTTACAAACAGGAAACCCATCTATAGGGAGACCTTCATCAGTTATTCCATGCATGCGACTTCATGGATTTCATGCATGGACTTTACAGCACTCCTTGTCCTTGATATTACATTATGATGAAATAACTAATTGACAAATCTAGTATAGAGCCCTGGAGGATCCCGGTCAATTAAGTATATTTAGGGTTAAAGTGGTCAAATGTATGTCATGTTCGAAGTGTGATGCTAGAAGCGTTGCAGCGCTGCAGCGCTGAGAGGAGGTGTTTACAGTATCAAGAAGAGGAAATTCCCCCAATATCCCTGGTGACAATTATCTGCAGCACATTTTTCTGTCACATGCTTTTTTCCCCCCTTGCACAGCATAATCCTCCGTTAATGTTGGCCTAACACTTTGAGAGTGTACACATGGTTAAATGAACACTGAGGATTTTGGTGTGTGTGCTTCTTTTTCGTTCTGTCATGGTCCTTCTCCCTTTTTATGTTGCTCTCTCTCTCTCTCTCACGCACGTGCCTCACATGATTGTCTTATCTTGTGAGGTTAAGCAAACTACGTAATGAGGAGTCAGTAGTCATTCCACTGGTATGTGTACTATACGTGGTATGCCAAAACGAGGAAGTGTGTCAGTTGTGCCAAGTATGCCAGTTGTAAGTATGCCAAAACGAGGAAGTGTGCCAGGTGTTAGCATGCCAGACAATGAAGTATGTTTCTGCTTTTCATAAAGGTTAAAGGTTAAAGGTTCAAGCCCCCCCCCCCAAAAAAAATCTATCCATGGAGACTTGAATTAATTTTCATGGGTGTTTTTGTCGCACTCCTAAGCCAATAATTTGATGATCAAATTATTGGCTTAGGAATGTGACAAAAACAAAAACATTGAAAGAAATTTATTTTGGGGTTAGGTCTTCTTCCCGTCTCTCCAACTCATTGGTAAACAGAAAATACATTTTCAGGACAGGACTGCAATTTCATCCAATCAGGAGAGAGCACTCATACAGGATACAGAACAAACAAGTGAAATTGGAAGTAATGAAACAAACAAACAAACAAACAAACATATCAGCAGACTAATGTGTGGAACCGGAACAAAATTCAAAATGAATGAAGCTGATGAATTCTTGTTGCAGGGTTCTCTCTCCTGATTGGATCAAATTGGCATTCTGACAAAAAGAAGATTGAAGGTTGAAGAACCCCTGCTCTAAAAGCCATGAAAAAACTTTTCTGTAACAATAAAATATCACTTAGCACCCCTATTAAATATACAATTATTTTCTTTCGGATGATATAGCCTTGAGTTTTCTCCATTCAATCCGGGAACGCATCTGTGTCATTTTAGATGTCGTTGGGCTATTCAAACATAACAGATCTACAAGCTCATAAGCTTGTGGATCTGCAATTTTGGGGAAAAATCATGAACATTATTTTGTGCAAATCTTTGAATATATATACATATTTTTTTCTTTTTTAAGCGAACATTTGTAACTCAAATCTTTGCTTGTGGGGATCCTACAAATGTCTTCTAAATCCTAACGGTTTTCTTTTTAAACTACATCACATGAGGAACAGAAGTACACCCTCCCTCCCTCCCTCCCTCCCGGCCACATCAATCAACTTACACATCGTTATTATTATCACATGATACTATGAAGCTTCAATGTGGATAATTATTTTATGAGTTTTATTACTAGAAGTCATGTAGCAAGACCTAGTGAATATTCAGAATGACGGAGCACGTTGTCTAGACCCTCCAGAAAAACGCGGGCTAAAACTCTTGATCATGCGGGCTAAAACTCTTGATCATGCAGGCTAAAATCCTTGATTTTGCGATGAAATATGCGGGATTTTTTGCAATTTTATAAGGTGAAATATGCGGGAAGTTGCGAAATATGCGGCAATATGCGAATATGTGAAAAATGTGAAAAGTTGCAAAAAATTCGAAATATGTGAAAAGTTGCGAAATATGCGGAAATATGCGATGCGAAGCGCATATTATACGATGCGCATATTATGCGATGCGGCCTTTTTGAAAAAACACAACCCCCGCATAATTATGCGCCATTTTGCTGATTATGCGGTAAATTATGCGATCGCATAATCACATTTTTATCACATGTCTTCTTCATGTAAAGAAGATCTCCAGGCTTGTATTTCTTTGATGATCACATTCTGTTATGCATCAACGTTACAGTGTGAACCAAACCACCTTCATAATTACTGTCTTCATCTATCATGGCACGTATAAAACACCTCGTTAACTTCTCATGCCTTGTTATTAAGCTTCGTAAAGCATTGGTTCTCAAAGTGGGGTCCGGGGACCCCACCCAGGGGTCCTTGGGGGGGTTCCCCAGCTAATTTTGTTCACAGATTTTAACCCCTTTATCCATATTTTATACGTTGGCTATTCAAAAAAAGCAGAAAAAAAAAAGCTCACAGCGCGTCAATTCGTGCCGCACTGTGAGCTTACAGTACATCTGCTATTTTTGAATAATTTAGATTTTTTTTAACACAAATCTTCTCTTCTGGGAGTCCCTGGCACAAAACATTTTCAGATGGGGGTCCGCAGCCAAATATATATACATTTCGGGGTCCTCGACATGGAAAAGGTTTGAGATTACGGTGGTAAAGTCTTCATTCAGTGGCTCAGTCATAAAAAATAATAAAAATACAGACAGATCTCGCTGATGTTATTGATTGACTCTATAAAACCAGGTAAGGGGTTTATAGGCATGGTGTCACTACATTGCAGGAACTGAAATTCTACCTGGGGATCGAGTTCTCCTCCACATTGTGTATAAAACCAGAAATACCGGATTGTGGTTGAATGCCTCCGCCTATCAGTAGCTGTTTACTTCTGTGAATGTGTGCTATTATATGTAGTGAATGGAGACTTTGAAGGAATTTACTGAACATGTTCTGTGAGGTCACACTGACCTTAGTACTATAACTATTTAACCAATAAAAAGTATTAGCAAGAGCTTGTGACTAAATCAGGGGTCTTCAACGTTTTCAGGTCGATCTACAAGCTCTCAACGCCTGCTATTTTCGGCTAATGTTCCCCTCAGAAAAGGAATTTTAGGGTTCAAGTGGTTAATGTAAAAAAACGAAATCCTATCACACAAAGATTTGGCGGACCCCCTATAGTAGCTCTGAGGACCCCCTAGGGGTCCCGGACCCCTTGTTGAAGACCCCTGGACTAAATAATGTAATTAAATAATGTATATTTATTTTTTTCCATGTCCTGAAAAGTAATGGCTTTGGACATAGAAGGTTTCCACCCAACAGGGACCATTATGTTCTTTGAGTAATTTAAGTTCCTATTTATCACAATGAAAACACACTTTCAAGGTTTAAAAAAACAAAACATACCATGACATATTTTTGTTGTTGTTGTTATATTATCAATAGAAACTTCGTTTTGCCAATTATTTGGGGGCCCAACTTGCAATGTCTTCACGACCCACCAGTGGGCCCGAGAACCACTGATGCAAATGAATGGAAACCATTCTAACGATCATGTGATATCATGCACGATAAAACCTCAAATAGTTGCAATCATGCTCGATCATGTCATAGTTGTTACAGGTCTAGTGTGTACTGTGCTCACAACAACGCTCAGGACAACAGAAGGTAGAACAATAACTCATCTATAAGGAATGAAGAAATAAGTTAGATAAAGTGTTGAGAAAGTATAACAGAGAACATGAGTCTTAGAATGACACTGAGCTGTAAGGCCAGGATTACCATCGAGTGACATTAATTTATTGCAAAAAGCGATCCCAGTGCAGAGCACTGCATGAATGCAGATTCAGATATTAATAACAAACTGTCATCCCACAGACTTTAGCAGCTTTGCTTAAGTCTTAAGTTTTTCTACCAGAGGGGTGCATGGTCTCCAGGTGGAGTTGCCTAGCAACCGCTGTGGATATTTCTGAGTGGTAACCTCTGATGACAGGCAAGACAGGGGGGGGGGGCTTACCATCACCTAAGAATTAGCAGCCACTTTGTTAACCTGATTGCCAAACATAGATGGAAATTTCAAAACATTGCAGAATATAGCCAAAAATAACCGAATATAGCCAAACAGTCGAATATAGCCAAATATAGTCAGATATAGACGATCCACAGCCTCACATGTAGATAGGCTGTATAGTACATCTATAATTGTTTTACTTCCTTTACATACCTTTGTTTTATGATTATTTCACAATACCTTTGTATGATTATGTTTAATTATATTGATGATTTGGTGCCGAAAGAAAGAAAGAAAGAAAGAAAGAAAGGTGTCTTTAATTAAAAGACTACAGCTGCAACAAGGAATCAGAAATAAATACATCGCTAAAGACCAGCCTGTCACTCAGGATTTGTTGTACAACACATGCAAGGCTATAAATGTAAAAACGTTGAATTATATTCCTCAGACTGCCTGATAAAATATACTAACAGTGTAAATAGCCTTATAGACATTAGATTAGCCATGTTGTTGTTACATTATGGTGGAGGGGCATCGGTAGCAAACATCTTATACTTCATCGCACCATATCAGAGTTACACTGAATTAAATATTCACAAAACTATCAATGCGTAAAATTGCACGTGCAGTACAGTATTGGGAGTTCTTTATTCACAGGAAGGCAGTTCATAAATATTAAAGCAGAGAGGTAGGGGTTCACTGGCCCCTATACAGCTCATTCTGTATGCATACCTTCTTTTGATTTGTAATGTGTACAGTGCACTGCTACTTCAAAGTGAAGTGTGTTTTACTTACATACGCTTTGTGTCAATTAAAGTTACAGGCAGAAGAATAAATAGAACAATTCCTCTGATATGTGACGATATGGTGGTTTGTGGCTGTGTGACTTGACTATGGTTTCTTGTGTGGGTTTTTTAACCCTTTCAATCCGGGAACGCATCTGTGTCATTAATTTTAGATTTCTTTGGCTATTCAAAAAATAGCAGATATACAAGCTCATAGTGCGGCACCGAGTGCCGCGCTATGAGCTTGTATATCTGCTATTTTTTTTCAATCGTGAAAATGTTTGAGAACCACTAATATATAGCAACATACGTTTAAAAAAACAAAACTGTTAGGATTTAGAAGAGATTTGTAGAATTTGTAGAACATTTTTCATGTCAAGGACCACCAAAATGATATGTATTTGGCCGCAGACCCCCCATCTCTAAATATTTTGTTCCAGGGACCCCCCCAGAAGCAAAGATTTGAGTTACAAATGTTCGCTTTAAAAAATATATATATTCAAAGATTTGCACACATTTTCACGATTTGAATAAATAGCATATAAACAGATCTACAAGCTCGTATATCTGCTATTTTTGAATAGCCCAAAGAAATAAAAAATGACACAGATGCGTTCGTGGATTGAATGGGTTAATGGAGGTTGACGCAGCAGGTGATGTATAGCAAAACAACATGATTGGACAGTGTATATTATGCATTGAAAAATAATGCGTTTGAAGGTGTTTGAAGTAAGAGAGACGACATAGAGATACGAGCGAATAATCCAACAACACCAATTCAACTGTAGCGTGCGATAAAGTAAATAAAACCGTTAGTGATCATCAGAGCTTGAAATGTCTCCACTAAACACATAATAATACTATTCAAACAGAAATCTGACCATTTAAAATTCACGGTAAATATGACAATTTAGTATTCACACAGAAATGACCGGTGTGAAGTGTAACAGTAGTAAATACGACCGTTTACATTTGACATTTGTCAGAACAGAACATCATGTGAAGTCAGTCTGACTTCTCTGAGGCTGAATATTTCAACTGTGATTTAGATGTTAGAGTGGCGTTTGGTGCAATAATGGCATGTCATTTCATTTGAGGGTTAGGGAGGGTTAAAGGGATAGTTCACCTAAAAAAATACTCATTTTCTATCAGTTACACACCCCATGAAGCCTTGAATTCTTGGAGATTTTTTTTGGTTTTTGTCTCATTCCTAAGCCAATAATTGATGACCAGCGGACCATATGCTAATGTCTCCGGTAGGAGACTCAAAGTTGACTCTTTGTGTCTCCTACCGGAGCCGTCGCCAGTCATCAAATTATTGGCTTAGGAATGTGACAAAAACAAACAAATCTCCATGAATTCAAGTCTCCATGGGGTGTGTAATCGATGGAAAATAAGTCATTTTGGGGGTGAACTATGCCTTTAACCTCAACACGAGTAGAGTGTTAGAATGCTTTTGTTTAGTAGCCTAATTGTTATTATAATTAATTTCCTGTATTATATTTCAGATCCCGATATTCTGTGACGATGTGACTAATCAACATGAGGAAGCGCATGATGCACCGCATTTTAAGGAGAGGTCGTTTTCACAAGAATTGCTATTATTACAGTTGTGTGTGTGTGTGTCAGGACAGATTACTGGTCCAATTACTCACCTCTCCCATGCTGACACAGTACTCTTCATGAAGGGAGGAAGAGGAAGGAGGGGTCTGGGGCAGGAGGAACGTTCAAGCAGGAGAGCCCAGGGTGAGGGTCCCCAAACCAGACAAGCTGTCAGCCCTCCTTCACCGTCGGTACCTTCACCACACACTGGAGGAGAGACCATTAGCATTAGAGATGAAGGACGTTTGATCACATTGATTGAATGAATGTCAACAACAATGGACATTTTCATCAATTAAAGCTGCACTATGTAGCCTAACTTTCCTCTTCTACCCCGGATTTGAACCCGGTTTCCTGCGCAAGTGCTTCAATGTTTACCATTTAGCTAATAGAGCCTGCCTGCTTGCTCAGGGGATAAATTGAATCGAGGAATCAGGTCAAGATTCCTGTGCCTGGGTGAGACATGACCTTTGACACCATCTAAATGTCTCAATAGAAGAGCAGGGAGACAAAATACAACCACCCCAATTATATAATAAGTTATATTGTATTAAAGGAGGAGTTCACCCAAAAAATTACTTATTTTCTATCAATTACACACCCCATGAAGCCTTGATTTCATGGATTTATTTTTGTTTTTGTGGCATTCCTTAGACAATAATTTGATGACCGTGTGTATTTCCGGTAGGAGACACAAATAATCTACTTTGTGTCTCCTATCGGATACATTAGCCGGTAGGAGACGGGAATCAAATTATTAGCTTAGGAATGCGACAAAAACTAAAAAGAATCCATGGATTCAAGGCTTCATAGGGTGTGCAATTGATAGAAAATAAGTAATTTTTTGGGTGAACTCCTCCTTTAACATACTCTACCATACAGATTGTATAAGTTATATTGTATAATACAATATAACTTATACAATCTGTATGGTAGAGTAAGAGTATGTAAATACAATTTGTATGAACATACTCTACCATACAGAGTGGATGGGTGCATTTCTCCTTTCCGACATGTCGCCTTTCCGACGTTGACGAACCCTATACCTAACCCTAACCCTAACCATAACCGCACGCGGAAGCCACTAGTCGGAGTGGTGAGATGTCGGAATGGAAGGAGCACCCCAGAGTGGATAACATTTTATTCATTAAAAAAAGTTGCATATAGTGCTGCTTTAACCACATCATAATAATAGGAAAACCTTCAGCAAAAATAGCAATTGGAAAGAATGATGGGGCCGAGTATAGACCCCTGGGGGACCCCGGACAAGAAGCACGGGAATATAGCACTCACAAATCAGCTGGAAAGCTGAAAGCTTCCCCCCAGTGGGATCAAATATGTCTAAATTCCAACTCTGAACTGCCCAGTCCAATGTAACCATACAAACAGCACATTTATGAGTGAATGTTACAGTACAAGTCCTTTACCCTCTGATACAGGTGAAATGGGCCCAGTTCTCTCTATAGTGGCCACTTTATAAAAGTGGCCACTATAGAGAGAACTGGGCACTTTAATGAAGTATAGGTAGGTAGCCTACTGGTGAACTGGGCATTTGTATGAAGTGGGCACTGGAGGGAACTGGGCCACACACTTCAAGTGGTGCCTGTGCAAATCTGTATATGTATCTTTGTCTTAAGAATTCATTACTTATTTATCTATTTATTTATTTTAGAACACGGCTTGATAAACAGCACCACAGCCCTAGAATATCTGTGATATTACATCATGTAGCACTTAAAGCACTGTGTGTGTACACTCTACTCACCCAATAATAGACTCTATGCACACAACAGCCATATTGGAAAGAAATTGGGCCTCTTATTTCCTGCACAGGTCTTACCACTTATACTACTAATTAAGGCTCTGTTCCTTAGTGTAGCACAGTGGTTCTCAAACTGTAATTTTTCACGGACTCCATAACTCTGAAAGGGTCCATTTGGTTCCATTTGTTGTTCATATCTAGCTGTAGTAGAATACAACTCTCGTAGACGTATTTATGATTCTGACGTTTTCAATCTACGAGAGTTGTAGGGTTCACCCCCCATGGACACAGGGACTTTCATCACTATACCCCGTAGACACTCTAAACATGTACAAATTGAAAATAAAGGGGCTTACTCCCACGCCCCAAATGTTAACTCTCGCTACGGGGTAGTAGTTTAATGTAATAATCCATATCTTTCAATAAAGAAGTGTTTTAATGCCGTCTGTGGCCGAATGCCATTTTTTCACCCTCGTTTACTTCCTGTTTACATTGAGTGTAATTCCGGGTTTCACCAGATGGGCGCGTAACTACCACTACCACCAATTGAGAACTTCCGACAGAATCGGCCACAGACGGCATTAAAACACTTCTTTATTGAAAGATATGGATTATTACATTAAACTACTACCCCGTAGCGAGAGTTAACATTTGGGGCGTGGGAGTAAGCACCTTTATTTTCAATTTGTAGGTACATGTTTAGAGTGTCTACGGGGTATAGGGCTAAAAGTCCCTGTGTCCATGCGGGGTGAACCCTACAACTCTCGTAGATTGAAAACGTCAGAATCATAAATACGTCTACGAGAGTTGTATTCTACAGCTACATCTTTTCCATGAGCTTCACAAGGACAACATTCTCCTACCAGCAGGAGCAGGACTGAACAATTGTTTTTATTTTTGTTGCAGGAATTAACAAATAAATAAATAAATGTAAACTTACTCTGGGGGAGCACATATGGGGCACACACTTGCGCACATGACGCGCCCCACACTGCGCACACAGAGCGCAGGAGGAGTGTGTGCGCTAGGCATGGTTCACACGACGCTCGTCTGTCACGAGCGTCATGGTGGAACTTCAACCTGGTTTTTGGCACTTTATTAATTTACAACCAGCACATCTACATAAACGTTCAAATGTCAAATATAAAACGCTTACCCCACGGCCACATATGTAACAAGTTAAAACGGGTGGGTCTAAGTACCCGTATTTTCCGTATTATTAAATAAAAAGCCTTTTAACCCGATTGGTGGCCATTTTATCATAGAGTTATAATGTATCAGAGTGCAATACTCCCTCCCAACCGATGGGGTCACGTAATGAAAAGCGAAAGGTGAAATGGCCATCAATCAGATTTAAATGTTTTTTTATTGAACGATACAGAGAATACGGGTACTTAGACCCAGGCGTTTCAACTTGTAACATCCGTGGCCGTGGGTTAAGCGCTTTATATTTGTAATTTGAACGTTTATGTAGATGTACGGGCCGTAAATGAAAGAAATGCCAACCAGGTTGAAGTTCCGCCATGACTGTAACGTTATGACGGTCATGGTTCAGGTCTGTGTGTGTGTGTGCGCAGACACGGATATGAAACGCTGAAGAGAGGAGAGGAAGCCAGCCACACATTAACCATTAAACCACAGAGCTCACAGCCCACTGCTCTGCACTGTGTGGACATGCTGTTACCACATCATCTGAGGAAATAACTGACACAACACACACTATACAGGTATGTGTTCACCTTCCACATGTTCTATAGATCACTATAGCTCCCAGGAGTTATAAATAATAGCCAGATGATTTAGCTTTTATTAGCTTTAGGTTAGCTATGAGGCATTATTATCAGTTTGTGTCCAAACACAGTGGTCTTTGGACAGGTTTACACACTGATGTTTTAATTAATTAACGACAACGTGCAATGAACTAAATGATTAATGATTAATACTATCTGTGCTGGTTTAACCATCTCTGGGTGTGACCACTATAGTTCTGTGTTATTATCTTATCTGTCTAAGTAACAAACAGCTGTTAGTGAAGCAATGCAGATCAGCTGTCACTTTCTACAGGAAATCATTATTACACAAAGAGATTGTCTTGTGTAATAAATTCATATGTAAGTGAGTGTCCATGATGCAAGAGAACAACATATACAGATACATAATAAAGTATGAGTTTAGTAATAGTTATTGTGGCTTTGGCAGCAACCAGAGGATTATGTGTTTACAGCACAAGTCACTGTGTTGACCAGTGTTGCCATGTCTGCTTATTATAAGCCACTTGGGCTTGTTTTTCTGTAAACCTTTTTATAAAAGTTTTTTTCTTGGGGGGGGGGTTTCTAAAGTGTAGTGCTTATTTCGGCTTCCTTCATTATGTTGTTTAAACCAGTGGTTCTCAAATATGTTCATGTCAAGGACACCCAAATGAATGTGCATTTGTCCACAGACCCCCCCCCCAATCTGAAATGATAATTTGTGTCAGGGACCCCCGTACCAGATTTGTGTGCACACTTTTTTCCCCTCAGGTTTTTTTTAACGTGTTGTCATAGCTGACGTATATATATATATAGGTTTGAATGTGCTCATGTGATGTAGCCTGTAATAGTTGCTTAATTTGGTGTGTGTTTTCTTAGACCCGGTTGCTTGTTTCTCTCGCGGAATGTGGCAACACTGTTGTTGACATGCATGACTCTCTTGAAGCGGGGTTAATCCTATTCCCACCAAGGTGGGGCACATCATCACATCACTAGAGACTTGTGACCATGTGCATTTATACATCATGGACTCCTTTGAACTGTTCAAAGTTGAAGTGTTCTGTCTTACTGTCTTCACTGTAAAACACACTGCTGTGCCTTGTGATCAATGTGAAATGACTTAGTCAACATTGTTACACATTAACCCTCTCAATCTGGCAACGCGTCTGTGTCATTTTCTAGATTTCTTTGGCTATTAAAAAATAGCAGATCTACATGCTCATAGCTCACATGAGCTTGTAGATCTGCTATTTTTGAAAAAATCATGATTTTCTTTTTGAAAATCGTGAAAAATGATGAAAAGGTTTGAGAACCACTGATATAAAGCAACGTAAGTTTTTTTCAAAAACACTGTTAGGATTTAGAAGACATTTTGTAGAATCGTAGAATTTGTAGAAACGTTTTCACGTCAAGGACCCCCAAAATGATATGTATTTGGCCGCAGACCCCCATCTCAAAATATTTTGTTGCAGGACAAAAAATTGCTTGAGTTAAAAATAAATAAATAATGTAGACTCAAATATATAGATTTGAGTAAAAATAGTAATGAAGCCTTGAATCCATGGATTTGTTTTTTGTTTTTGTGGCATTCCTAAGCTAATAATTTGATTCCCGTCTCCTACCGGCTAATGTAGCCGGTAGGAGACACAAAGTAGATGATTTGTGTCTCCTACCGGAAATACACACGGTCATCAAATTATTGTCTTATGAATGCCACAAAAACAAAAATAAATCCTGTGAAATCAAGCCATCATGGGGTGTGTAATTGATAGAAAATACGTAATTTGTTAAGACCTGACTGAGGCCCATTCTACAAATGCCTTCTAAATCAGCAGTTCTCACACTTTTTTGAGAAATTTCAAAAATAGCAGATTGTACAAGCTCGGAGCTCGCTGTGAGCTTGTACATCTGCTATTTTTGAACGGCCAACGCTAAAAATCTAAAATGGCAACAGATGCTTTCCTGGTTTTAATGGGTTAAAGTTGTGTATTCTTAACCCATTAAGACCTGAAACGCATCTGTGTCATTTTTAAGATTTCTTTGGCTATTCAAAAATAGCAGATATACAAGCTCGTAGCGCGGCACTCGGTGCCGCACTACGAGCTTGTGGATTTCTTTTTTTCTTTAAAAAAACTGTTGGGATTTAGAAAACATTTTTAGAATCGGCCTCAGGTCTATTTTTTATGTTTTTTGGGGGGTTTTATGACCTCAATTACACCCATAAAATCTGAACTTTGAACATTCAGTGGATTGTCTGTGGTCTGGGGTTTTCTGAATAATTAGGCTGAAAAGTAATCTGAGCTTGGCCCTTCGGCAGTGAGGTCACAGCCCATTAATCCCGCCCACTCTCCTCCTCGCCCCTCCCCTCCCCTATCCTTTCCTTTGGGGGGGGGGGCGGAGCAGAGGCGATGATTGACAGGCAAAATCCCTCACCAGCGACACCCGCAGGCAAAGATTTCTTTTTTTTAAAAAGGCTTTAGAAATGTGAGAGAAAAACACCTGCCATGGATCAATGCAGTGGAATGTTTTGTTAAAACTTTCTATACACGTTTGAAGGACCATGACAAAGACTTTTAATGTGTGGTAAAACTGAACGTCATGAAACCTTTAAGGGTTAAAGGTGAATTTTGGACCACAGTTTTCTTACCCTTTCCATGATATATCTTAGGATGAATGGTACAGTAGAAACATGTCATAACTCCATCCCGGGGTCCGCCACAGCTTAAAACGTGCCCCAATAGGCCTTGCGTTAGATCGCGTATTTTAATAGCTTTTTTGTTTTGTTTTGTTTTGTTTTGGTGAAATCTGACGTTCATAGTGACAGAACACTATGCCAAAAAAAAAAACGGAAGCCTCGCTAGACGAGATTGAAATCTCGAGATTTCAATCTCGTCTAGCGAGACTTCCGTTTTTTTTTGCGTTTTTTTTTTCTCGTTGTAAACACGTGTAAACATGATGTGTAAACGTGATACAGCAGCTGTAGTTCTCTTCTCAGCCATTTTCATGTCAAGGACCCCCACATTGATGTGTATTTGGCCGCAATTTGATATGATATTGTGCCAGCAGGGACCCCCCATAAGAGATTTGTCAACATCTTTGTTGACAATAGCAGAGGTCTACAAGCTCACAGCGTTGTGTAGAATAGTCTATTTTCAAATAACCCAAAAATAAAAAAGGGCTTTAGGTGTTCCTACTAGTGATGAGCGGGTCGACCCGTAACCCGCGGGACCCGCGGGTCAACCCGCGGCGCGGGTAGGTCGAGTCAGGATTTCAGAGAAAATTATGCGGGCTGAGGGTGAGCGGGTCAGCCGCTCTCCACGAAAAAAAAAAAAAAAAACCCTATTTTGACCAACATGCTTGTTTATTCAGCCCATGACAATGTTGTGCTACTGTAGACATTTAAAGGGACTTTGGGTACTTAAAAGAGCGCTATATAATATATATATATATTCCCACCGCGGGTCGCGGGGCGGGTTGAGCCATAGATTTATATATGGGTTCGCGGGGCGGGTTGAGGCGGGTCGCGTTCCGTCGCGGGTTGGGGCGGGGCGGGTCATGAAAAAACCCGACCCGCACATCACTAGTTCCTACTGTTCCTTGTTTTGCTTGGGACCCCCTGGAACCCCCTCAAGGATCCCTGGGGGTCCCCGGATCCCACTTTGAGAACCTCAACTGGTTTTAGAGAGAGACAGACATTTTAGAGCAGGAAGGTGTACATCCATACACAGACGTCCAGCTGGAGTTGAACAGAGGACATAGTGATTATGTGGCTCATTATCCTTTCATCCACCGTTACCCAGCAGACAGCCATGTTTAACCTCCCACAATGTCAGTGTGAAATAATATGGCCTCTTGTCCATCCATATGAAAACATATCTCTGCTCTTATTACCAGAAACAGATCATATCCCGGGAACAGTTAACTTTTAAACTGAAACCCTATACATTTCATTTGTTTATTTTTTTTTTTCAGTATCTGTACTCTTTACTTGAGTATTTTTCTTTGGACAAATATTGTACTTTTGACTCGACTACATTTCTAGGAAAGGAAAAAGTAAATGTAATTCCCAGGATTTACATTTAGGGCAGGCGAGATTCTCCCCCCCCCCCCCCCTCTATTACCCCCAAAAAAGAAATTTCAACTCAATAGAAAATCGGCGATCGAAAAACCGGCGAAAGTGGCCGTTTTTCAGATGTTTTGGCCATTATCTCAGGAACGTTAGGTCCAATCTGCTCAGTTCAAAGCCTGTTGGATGCGTTACTTTGAGGACATTAAGCACACAATGACACCTTTTCGGGTTATTTAGTTTTTTTTAGGGGAGGCGAGATCTTAGTTGGGCCCTGCCTCTACAGTGGGTACGCCACTGGTCCATATCATGAGAAAGGCTGGTATTGCCTTCATATTTTCTTCTGGCTGCAACATTTAGTAATATCGTTGCTGTCGGGCAGAAACCTTTTATTTCCATATTTAAACTTTTTGTGTTGTTTTTTCGTAAATTAACGTCCTATTTGATCATACCACAGCGTCACACTAAAGCATCAAAAGTAGCAAGCTCGAAACGCTGCGCCAAGCGACACGTTTCGAGCTTGTAGATCTGCTACTTTTGATGCTTTTGAATTTGAATCCTGAAAAAATTAACAGTTTTGGACAAATGAGGTTTCCAAACCCGACAGACGATATATATATCCGACCCCAGTAACCCAGGGGAGATGCAATTCCAAATCTAATTTGTCTCTGTATATCTATACTGGGTTTCTTTTGTAAGGCTATTTAAGTTTGTCACACTTTAATACTTATTACTGCTTTAGCACCCTTGTATTATATTCCATTGCTTCATCATCGTACAAGAATGTTGCACAAAAGTAGTGAAAATAGCAGATCTGCAAGCTTACAACGTGTCACGATACGTTGTGAGCTTGTAGATCTGCTATTTTCACTAGTTTTAAATATTTTTTACGCACAGTTTTGGACATACAAGGTTTCCATCCAACAGCAACGATAACCTAAGTTTGTATTATAGCTTTTTTTATTATACCTTTGGGACCCCAGAGTTTGGCATGGGCCGGGTTCTAATTGCCTACACTACAAACACACAAACATACAGAGAGCTTGCTCTCCCACCCCCCCCTCCAGCTCTCAACAGGGGTCTTCAAGGTTTTCAGGCCAAGGACCCCTTGGCTGAGAGCGAGATAAAAGCAGGGACCCCCATTATGTATTGTATAGAATTTTAATTTTTTCATAGATTTCATAGGCAGCTTCATAGACTTGTTTCACAGCACTATCATGTTGGATTCATGTTGATGTGTATTTCTAGACATTTAACCATGCACTTAACAACTCATTCAGTGCCAATGACGTCGCCGACGTCACGTTTTTCATAAGCCCAGAGTGCCAATGACGTCTCCGACGTCATGAAAAAAAGAAAAAAAGATATATATATTTTTTTTAAATTTCTTTATTTTATTTTTTTTAATTATTTTTGGAAAAAAAAGGTTCAGAACCCAAGATATGATGATTTGAAGATTTGCTGCTCCATTCACTTCTTGTTTAACTTCTTACTGAAAAAGGCTGTATCTCGGCTCCTAAGCACTTTTTTTTTACAATGTATTTTTGGCCTTGGCACAGGGGTGATATAGCCAGAAATATTTTTGGCACTGAATGAGTTAAACAATACTTAGTATACCTGACCTTTCACTCTACTGTACTTAGCCTGCTCTTTTTCCCCCCTATATTAAACCACTTTGCCGAAAATAGCAGATCTACAAGCGCACAACGCCTCGCAGCGCTTGTAGATTTGGCTAAAGTTCTCCTCAGAATAGGGATGCTTGATTGAAGTGTAAAAAATCACACAAAGATTTGGCGGACCCCCTGTTGAAGACCTCTGTGCTAGAAAATAGAAAAATGGGATACGAAATAATATTACCTTTTTGGGCGGTGAAACCGCCCCTATAAGTGAGATTTGGAAAAATGTACTTTTTCTTGGGCAGTGAAACCGGCCCTAAAAGTTTGTACAATTATCCTGCGCTGTGATTGGCCAATCACAATCTATTCAGGACTGTGATTGGCCAGTGTCACATGACACATGTGCATAGCCCTATATAAGCAACCATAACTTTACAAAAACCATAAATTTGTTTTTGTAAAGTTATGGTTTCGTCCATCATAAAGAGTGTTTCAATAAATGTATTTATCTTTTGTACATGATTGGTTGACTCCATTCAGTATTGTGATTAGCTAGCAAGACACCGCCCACTTCACACAGGGTGTGATTTTTTATTTAAATGCACAAAAAGGTTGTTTTCAAAATAAGGTAGTCTCTTGCAGCAGCAGAAGCAGGCAAATAAATATCTGAAAAAGAGGAAGTTTATTCCAGTCAGATGAGCTTTGTTTTGAATTGAGCAGTGCAGCTGTGTTTCAGCTCACTGATATTAGCATGACTTTGGGGAAGCAGCCATACCGTGGGTATGGCTGGGGAACCACAGATGGAGCAGAAATGCTTACAACAAAAATGACAAATGAAACCTCTTGAATCTATTTAGTTCTGTATTTTTATAATGATCTTCTTCTTCTCCCCCTCCGCTATAACAGAGTCCAGTGATGTCTTCCATGTGGTGGGAGGAGCAGGCCCTGCTGGCGGCTAACGGCACTACGCCGGCGGACAACAGCAGCTGCTTCAGCTCGGCTCAGAGCACCGTGCTGAAGGGGGTCAGCTTTGGAGGGGTCCCCATCGTCCTGCTGCTGGACTTCACCGTCTTCCTGGTGGGTTGGGTCATTGTTTACAGCAGTCCAAGGACCCCTTAGCCGAGAGAGAGATGAAGCAGGGACCCCCACCCACTCACCCCCCACTACATATTGTATAAAACTGTGTTGCAGATTAAAGGAGTAGTTCACCCAAAAAATGTACTTATTTTCTATCAATTACACACCCCATGAAGCTTTGACTTCACAGAGATTATTTTAGTTTTTGTCGCATTCCTAAGCCAATAATCTGATGACCGGTAGAGTCTCCGGTAGGCGACTTAATATGCAGGTCAATTGAGTCTCCTACCAGAGTCATAATATAATAAATAGCCTGTATACAACTGTTTTAATTCATGTGTAATTGATAGAAAATAAGTAATTTTTTTAGGTGAACTACTCCTTTAAACCTTTTCATACATTTCATAGATGGCTTCATAGGCTTGTTTTGACAGCACTGTCATTGTGTTGTGTTGTGTTGGATTCATGTTCAATGTATATTTTCAGACATTTAGCCACTTATAAACTTGTACCTGGTTTGCTCTTTTTCACTCTACACCAAACCACTTTGGCCGAAAATAGCAGATCTACAAGCCCAGTTGTAGATCGGCTATATTCGGCTAATGTTCCCCTCAGAATAGGAATGCTAGGGTTCAAGATTTGGGGGCCCCATTGTAGTAACTCTGAGGACCCCGAGGGGTCCGGGACCCCTGTTTAAGACCCCTGGTTTACATTAAGTGTGTCATGTCTCATGTGTGAACATGCAAATCGTCGCTGTCCGGCAGAAACCTTTTTTGTCCAGATTTAATCTTTTTATGTTTTGTTTTCATGAATTATTGCTAATGGGCCCTATGCATTGATTGATTGATTGAATACTTTATTTAGAAAGACATGTAAAAGTACATGGAAGTACAATTCACAATACAAGGTCCTCTAAACTGGATCGCTCATGAAAGCACAGTGGCTTATTTAAAATGAGATCCCCACGCACTCAAATCATGATGACATTTAAGACATACAAATATACACTACTATGCAGAACGTCATACAATCAGCTTACATGTTACTGGTATGAAAAACAATAAATATGTACAATAAACAGTTTTAGGAGGGGGGGGGGTTAGGTTAAGACTTTGTCAGGGGCCAGTTTGGAATTGCAGCCTCCTGAAGGTGATTCTTTAGGGCAGTTTTGAAAGTGAGTAGGGTTTTACACTCCTTTACTCCTTTGGGTAGGGCATTCCAGCAAGTGCTACATTGGCATGAAATAAGAGTGCAATGTTACTTCATTCAAAGGTTTTACCAATGATATTACTAATTAAAGGGATATTTCACTTTCAAATAAAATAAACATTAAAAACAAATATAAAACATAAATGAAAAAAGTTATGGAAAAATCATGGCCCCCTCACGCATTAAAAGGACATTCTAATGCCTGAGGGAGCCATGATTTTTCCACTACTTTTTTTCATTTATTTTATATATATATTTTTTATGTTTATTTTATTTGAAAGTGAAATACCCCTTTAAGGTTCTGTTCCATTTAGTGTAGCAGAGTCTTTCCAGAGAGCCACTGTGTTTGACTGGAATGGAACACAACTTATAACTAATATCAGAGGTACCAACATGTGAAGGAAGTAACGTAACACTCCTCTTTCACATAGGAACATAGGAACATAGGAAGAAAGACTTCATATTTGTATTTGCGAGGGCAGATGTTTCTTTGCTTGTATGCATAGGGCCCATGTATTCTTTGTCATACAACAATGTCATGCAAAATAGTGAAAATGGCCGAACTACAAGCTCACAACACTACATGCAGTGATAGGGATGATGTGAGAGTGCGGTCTAGACAGTGCGGTCGTGACTCATGTGGCGAAAATAGCACAGGAATCAAACTCTTAGTGGCCAGGTGTAAATGGAACGTGAACCAGTTGAGATGCAATAAATGACAATTGTAAATGGGACTTGTGTGTGTTTAGCTATCCTTATAATAACTGACATTCATACTAGTTGAAAGTGGAACAAGCATGCTAACTTTGATCTATTCCTGCTCTTTTCTCTGTCACTCACATGTGTCTTAGCCGTTCTGGTCGGCTAAGACACACTCCTGACCAAAAGGCCTCTTCTACGCCTCTTTAATTGCTTCTTTGAAATGGATCCGACATCTCATGAGCTTAGAGAGCGTGAGAAATGCTCTCATTCATGCCATTCATTATTATTGCCGCTTAGAACCAGTGGTGGAAAAAGTACTCAAATATTTTACTTAAGTAAAAGTATCAATACTGCAATTTAGAAATACTCCGTTATAAGTAAAAGTCCAGAATTCAAAATTTACTTGAGTAAAAGTACAAAAAAAAAAACCAAAAGTAAAAGTACACAGTTTTTTGAAAATAGCAGATCTACAAGCTCACAATGCGACGCGTTGTGAGCTTGTAGATCGGCTATTTTCAAATAGCCTATGTATATAAAATAGGGCTAAAGTGGATAATGTATGTTTTATAATGTAATAATTTATATCTGCAAAGTAACTAGTAACTAAAGTTTTCAAATAATTTTAGTGGAGTAAAAGTACAATATTTGCCTCTGAGATGTAGTGGAGTAGAAGTAAAAGTATAGACGATTGGAAATACTCCAGTAAAGTAAAAGTATCTCACAATTGTACTTAAGTACAGTATCTTGAGTAAATGTACTTAGTTACTTTACACCACTGCTTAGAACTAACGTGTGGGCAATGAACAAAACGAGTGCATTGCAAAGCATCTCATACTGTTGTAAGCCTTGTTGACTGGTCAGTGGTCACCAGTAAAGTGACATTGTATTGGTTGTGTGTCGTGTCAATCACAGGTGCTGCTGACCCTCTTCACTGTTATCAGGAAGAAGATGTGGGACTATGGGCGCCTGGCTCTCGTCTCAGACAACAATGAAGGGTCAGTTTACAGTATATCACACCCACAAGATGGAGGTCAATGTGAAATGTTACCTTTTCTGTTTGTATGAATGGGTTATGTTAGGTTCATTGTTTACCTGAATACCCGGTATCCCACGTTATTTGAGACACTACATTGTTCTCTCTATCTGCACTCTATATGACTATTAACCTGTTGTTAGTTGACTAGAGCAGTGGTTCTCAAACTTTTTCATGTCAAGGACCCCCAAATTGACACTTATTAGCCCGCGGACCCCCATTAAAAAAGATAAGCCAGGGACCCCCATAAGAGAAGATTTTTACGTCTCTAGCCGTAAAAAAATTATTTCAAGGACCCGCAGTTTGACATGCATTAGGCTACGGACCCCCATTTAATGGCATTTCTATCCATGGGACCCCAATTTATATTGTTAATTTAACTCTGAGAGTGTACAAATGGAACCAAATGGACCCGTTAGGGTCCATTTGGTTCCATTTGTACAGACGCATAAGGTTCCATTTGGTTCCTATCCATCATTTAGCTGGGGACCCCCTGGAACCCCCTCAAGTACCCCTGGGGGTCCCCGGACCCCACTTTGAAAACCAATGGACTAGAGTTCATGCTAAAGGCTGCAGCATATTCCAACCGACGGTAAACCTTCTGGCGAGGGCATGGCTTCCGGAAACCGAAGAAAGTTTGGCGAGGACGAGCGTGTTTTATACTCTCCACTCTGAGTTCTGAATGGTAGAATGGCTCACTGTATACTGTACACTGCTGGAACAGTGATTTTGTATCGTCCAAGCCAAGGTGTAGAGCTGCTTTAGACACTATTAGGACAAGAAACAGAACTCATTTACTCTTTGGAGCGCCTTCGTTTATTTTAATACACCGCAGTCCGCCAGAATAACAACACTGTCTGTCGCACGTGACACCCAATATGTCATCAGTCAGTCTGCACCCTCTCTCAGGCATGAATAATCAAACCCTGTGCCTACTATTTTAATACGGTCCTAAACCGTTTGCTTACATCCATCGCCTTTTTATGGCGACAGACACAGTGGGCAAAGTGTGTGCTACCTCTCTCCATTCATTAACTGCTTTCTGGTTGTCTGTAGTCGCTCAGAGAGGGAGTACAGAGGTTTGTACCTCCTTACTTCTTCCAAACTGACCTTGATGCGTTGCTGACAGATTGCGGAGAAAAAAAAACATATGCTCATTGAATGTCTGACCCATCACACATGACGTTCATCCAGCGGACGTATTCGGATAGTTGGAAAATCTTGGAGGTGCAAAAACAGCCGAAATGAACAACAGAAAGGCCAAAGGTCTTATGATGTCATTTTGTTCTTATTGACCTACTGAAGGTGAACACATGTCGGGGTCAGATGGAGTGTGCTGCAGCCTTTGCTCTGCTTATTACGATCTCGTACTTGTCTTACCAGACCCGCTCTAGTGAGCGGGTCCTGACGCTCAAGGTTCCATTTGCTCATACAGAGCTAGGCAAGGCAGCATTTTCTATTAGTGCTCCATCTGCTTGGAATGAGCTCCAGAAGTCCCTAAAAATTAGATCGCTGCCTTCCTTGGGCCAATATAGGGCAATGGTTTCCAACACTTTTGTTCCAGACTGTAACCGCTTCAATACATTTTCTGATGTATCTTTTTAGTTCTTGAAAACATTTTTGAGTATTCCCTGTCTTCTGATTATTTAATACATTAATATTGATGTATATAAATGTATCTCTGTTGATGTTATTGTTGTATCTCGGCTACATTGAAAATGAGGGCCTGCCCCTTAACTGTATTCCGAGTTGAAATAAAGGTTATGATGATGATGATGAAGTCGCCCTGGATAAGAGCGTCAGCTAAATGCCCAAATTGAAATTGTAGGTGATGAACAAAGCAATTACGATGAATTAATCACTTAAAACCATACATCATTTGTTGACCAGGGTCCCCTAGGGTCTATATTGGGTTCCCTCCTGTTTGCCTCTACACCAAATCTCTTCGCCGAAAACGGCCGCTCTACACGCTCACAATGCATCACAACGCAAATGCAATGTGAGCTTGAAGAACTGCTATTTTC
The DNA here is from genome assembly GCF_963280865.1 of Gymnoscopelus braueri. Taxonomy (NCBI): domain Eukaryota; kingdom Metazoa; phylum Chordata; class Actinopteri; order Myctophiformes; family Myctophidae; genus Gymnoscopelus; species Gymnoscopelus braueri. Next base: position 48,476,118 of record NC_137616.1, on the reverse strand, counting down.
ACAGAATGTTCACCCCCCCCCCCAGAATAGGGATGCTAGGATTCATGTGGTTCATTAAGGTGTTTTATTCAGTGGTTTTGTCATTTGTTTTTTTCTGCACCAGGTTCGATGAGACGTCACACCGCCGCTACGGACGCATGTCGTCCTATGTGTCGTATTCAGAGGAGCAGGAGAATGAGCTGGTACGGAACACACACACACACACACACACACACACACACACACACACACACACACACACACACACACACACACACACACACACACACACACACACACACACACACACACACACACGTGCATGGAGTAACGTTCTCAGTCTCCACGACTGATCTCAGTCATTTGGATTCTTCTATGGAAGTGTGTCATAACTAATAACCGAAAATAGGCGATCTACAAGCCTTACAACACGTCACAGCGCGCCGTGTTGTAAGCTTGTAGATCGCCTATTTTTGGTTATTAGTTATTTTATGATTAAAAGAGTATTTGAAGGCCCGGGCGGCTGGCGTAGCCGTCTGGGCACCTAGGCCTGACTGTCAGCGTGGTGTCGTGGTGTTCGAGTCCCGATCCCGACGACCTTTGCTGCGTGTCCCCCCCTCCCCCATCTCTCTCCCCATTTCCTGTCAGTCTACTTTTCATTTATCAATAAAGGTAGAAAAAGCCCTCCCCCCCGTTTGCCGTTTTTCGTAACGGCAAACGTTAAAGCCTCAATCTGCAATTTCTTCAAGTGGTTGGCTGTGGGGGGGGGGGGGGGGGTCTCCTTTCACACTCTTTTCACAAATCACATATTAGGACGGCCATGTGTCACTGACTGTATCCCCATAAAACTTCTAAGAACAGCAGAACTGATCACAATCACTGGTGCGATCATATGCATAAACTGTGACAAAACTGCTCTCTTAGAAAAACGCTAAAACCACTTCCTGTTTGCCTTGTGGTTTCTGTGACGTGACAGACTTTAAAAAAAACACAGTTTTTAGTCACAAGATGCCATTTGGTCCTGTGTCTTAAGCCTGATTCATACTCATGTTCTAAATAATGTTCAGAAAACAAAAATGACTTTTAGCCTGTATTGACGAAAAATATATATTTCCAAAATGGGGAATCCAGGTGGAAGTGATAAAAAAAAAAAACGTCCACACAGAATGATAACTATAATGACAATGATGTGAAGAATTTCCACACTGATGAACGATAACGTTCTCTAAACGTGTTCAACAGGAGTGATGTGTTGTATTAATTCAGATGGATTTTCATTGGCGGTCAGTGTTTCGGATCGTTCCATCAAATCACTCTGAAAGTGATCTCAACGACATGGTTCACCACTGAACAGTGTAGTAGTTGTTATGATTTAGTTGTGTTGTGGTCTCAGCCATCCACCTTAGTTAGTTAGTAAGTAAGCCTTGCAGAGGCATGTGGCCCATAGGAGCCTATCTCCTACTTCTGTAGCCTGAGGCGGCTTAACTTAATGTACAAGTAGTGCATCCACCAGCCATGATTTACAAGCACACATGCTAGTATGTCGCCCCCTTAACCCCACATCCAACCCTTGATGCTGAGGAATCAAACCCCCGATCTCCCAATCTCACGGCTGACACTCTTAACCACAAGGCCACTGAGCTTACCTACTGTATTAGTTAGAATGATGCATAAAACCATATATATCTATAGTCATGGTTGTGGTTGTTGGAGTGAACGGCTGTTAACATGTCCTCTGTTTCTCTGCAGGGCTTCTGCTCCTGGCTGCCTTACATCATCAGAATGGAGTAAGTCAATCTAAACGGACCAGATCTTATCTTGTTTGTGGCTGTTGATGTGTTTTTCCAGTCACACAGGACTTGCGGTCATTAGCCAAATAGTCTCTCACCACAGACTGTTGACTCGCACAATTCTCAAATGCTTTCCGCCTAACGGTGTGTGTGTACACGGGAAGTGCTGAAAATGATTTGAACATGAAGGGAATGTCCCCTCCGCCACTTCTGGTTTGTTCTTTGCAGTTGAGTAAATACATCCTTGTACTGGAAACCAAAGTAGTCGAAGCCTATCTCTGCTGCTTAGATGAAATGGAAATTCAACAATATGTTTTAAAGATATTTAAAAATATATTTACTGAAATTACAAACGGATGACGGCTTCCTGTGTGCAGCTTTTGCGAGACGTCGTTACAGACTCTTTGTAGCGTTCCGGGATTGTGGAAGAGTTCAGTCAGATAACTCACCAATAGATTGAGACCAATCATTTCCCTGTGATGGTTCCCTGCAGTGTTGCCAGATTCTGTGAGAGAAACAAGCAACCATGTCTAGGAAAACCAGCCCAAAAGAAGCGACTATGGGCCACATGAGCAACATGTTAACATATACATCAGCTATTTGAAAATAGCAGATCTACAAGCTCACAACGCGTCGCGTTGTGAGCTTGTAGATCTGCTATTTTCAAATAAAATCTTGCGGGGAAATTATAGTAAGCAGATCTGGCAACCCTGATTCCCTGTGACGTGTGTGTGTGTGCGTGTCCTTTGTGTGTGTGTGTGTGTGTGTGTGTGTGTCTTTGTGTGTGTGTTCTGCTACAGTGAGGAGAAGGTGAAGGAGAAGTGTGGCATTGATGCCATCTACTACCTGTCCTTCCAGCGCCATCTGATCGTCCTGCTGGTGCTCATCACGGTCACCTCTGTGTCCATCATCCTGCCCGTCAACCTGTCTGGTGACCTGCTGGGTGCGTCCGTCTGATCAGTGCTTTAGTTCTTTATATATAGACAGGGCAGTGGACAGAGAAGATGTACTTTATTTTTCAGGTCTGTGCCAATATGAGCTAGGGCTGGTAAATTAATTTTCGAATTTCGAATATTCCTCGAATATGGGGGAAATATGTATATTCGAATATGAAAATTAATATTCGATATATATATATTTTTTCATGTTTATTTGACAGGAACAATATAAAAAACAATGTATTATTGGATCCGAGCACTTGATACATTGTTTTTTGTATTGTCCCTGTCAAATAAACATAAAATAATAAATACTTTTTTTTTTTTAAAGATTTTTTTTTAAATAATAATAATAATAGTATTCGAATATCTGCAATTTTTTAACACATCGTGTGCCAGAGGTTTATTAAAATAGGGTACGTTCAGTGCCAGCATATCTTCCGTTGATATGTTTCGTGCTGTAGAAGCCCCGACGCGGAAGTGCATGTAAACAAAGCCTGTGTTCGAGACGGCGGAGGGTGCCGACTATCGCCTGGAACAATAATATTTCTAACACGATCCTCCATTGCAGAGTGATCGCCGAACGAAAACGGCTCGCTTCCACCACGTTAAAAAGAAATGGAGATATTAAGCTTTTAGTCAAGGAGTTAACATTGGAGCGGACGACCGGAAGGATTTTTGACATGGATCCACATCCGGCCTCTCCTTCTGAGAGACTCCTTGGATGATCCCAAAGTTTCGTTAGAGCCCCCCACGTGGGAAAAATATATATTAAAAAAATGGGCCAAAAACGGTCTGGACCGTTTATGGCACTCAATGTGTTAAGACCAATATTCAAATATCATTTCTGAGGAAAGTTACCAGCCCTAATATGAGTGTTTTACCCTAAGGGGCCGTGTCTTTTGAGATGGCAGCACCAGTCTGTCTTATATTTCTATTGTAAAGACACAGTGGTGCGTTCCTCTTCCCAGCGCCTGAGCATAGCGCTCCCGACGGCCGGCATTGGTGGTTCTCATGGTTAAGCTTCAAAAACACATTAAAGCGATAGTTCACCCCCAAAATGTATTTTTTTCTATCAATTTCTCACCCCATGGAGACTTGAATTCATGGAGATTTTTTTGTTTTTGTTCCATTCCTAAGCCAATAATTTGATAGCCTGAGGCTACGAGCTCAATCCATGGTCTTGAAGGGCGGACCCAAACACAGCCGCCTGGATTTGTGCGTGGCTTCCTATTGCTTCACCAATCTATGTCCCCGCCTCCCCTCCCCTCCCCCCCTCGGCCTGTGCACGGAGCACGCTGACGTCACCAAATTTAGAGCGACGCCCCTCTGCACTCTGATTGGTTAGGAGATAACAAGGTCCAAGACCATCGTTCCTGCATCGCTCCCCCAGGCTTTTTTTCTTTTGTAACAAAAAAAAAAGCCTGGGTTTCCGAGGCTAATAATTTGATGACCGGCGGCGGTTCCTGTAGGAGACATCAGCATCTTTCCGCCGTCAATTATTGGCTTAGAAATGCGACAAAAACAAAAACAATCTCCATGAATTCAAGGCTTCATGCGGTGTGTAATTGATAGAAAATAAGATTTTTTTTGGGTGAACTATCCCTTTAAACCACACAAACCAAACATGAATTGTGGTGGAGTGGGTCTTTAATCAGATATTAGTTTTTTATTTTGCGGCTAACGGTTTCCAGTGTGATGATGGAAGTCAGGGGGCCCAGGGTTTATAAGATTGCGCAGTGAGAGGCATAATGCGTGTGTGTATGAGTGCCTGTATTGTTTGACTGATCTACAAATCTCTTCCTGTACTGATTACCTGCTCATTATGTAGATTAGTACATCTGGCAGGAGGCCTAATGCCACAGCTGTCATCAGTTCTGAAACACGTTTAGTTTTTTTCCTCCAATAAAGCCATTCTCAGCCCTTTGTCTGGGCCAGCGGTGATGCAACTTTGATGATGGAGAGGGCCACTATATTTCCACACTCACTCCAGAGGGCCACATTGCATATACTGTACAGAAACCTCTTATCGCTGTATTTTAAGTAGCAAAAATAGCCGATCTACAAGCTCAAAACGCGTCGCAGCGCGGCACGTTTTGAGCTTGTAGATCGGCTATTTTTGAATTTAAATCCTGATTTGTTTTTGCTATTTTTCAATTCGAATCCTGAAAATTAGCATTTTTATTTAATTTCAAATGCATTTAGTTATACTTATGTGATTTTGTTTTTACTTAAATACAAATACATTGGACATAAAAAAGACAATAGAATTTTAGCACTAGTCATTAAGCTACTAATATAATATAGACTGAAGTAATTAAAGTGGGTCATGTTTGCATGTTTGGAATTGGAACAGCTGAAATCAATAATATATCAGTATTCCGAATATTAACCGGTGGGCCGCATTAAGTGAAGGTGGGGGCCGCATGTGGCCCCCGGGCCGCCAGTTGCCCATGTATGGTCTGGGCCTATACACAAATCCACGGAGCGCTGCCCTGTAGGTGGCGCCGCCATTGCTGCGGTGTCAGACTCGGGTCAGCTGCTGCTACGGTTCTGTCCGTCTGTTGACGTTACTGGTTACTCTTTACCTGCTTGGCTGTTGGACTGTACAGTACGTCCCGATTTACTGTACATCTTTGTAAAGTTAGTGTTAGTAAAAGTTTGTGAGCAGTCAGTGACAGCAGCTGACTGATACCGCGCAGCAGCAGCTGACCGAGTTTGACACCGCAGCAATGGCTGCGCCACCTACAGGGCAGCGCTCCGTGGATTCGTGTATACCTCATGTATGCCAGCATTGTGCAAAAATGTCTTTCACTGTATTTGAAATGGATATGTTTTAAAAGCAACATGATATATATCCTTTTCCAGGAAATGACCCATACAACTTTGGAAGGACAACACTTGGGAACCTTCAGAGAGGGTAATTAATAAATAATTACAATACTACTACTAGGCCTACTAATAATAATCAGTGGTGGAAAAATTACTCCCATTTTTTGCTTAAGTAAAAGTATCAATACTGCAATGTAGAAATACTCTGTTACATTTACTTGAGTCAAATTACAAAAGTATTGTCATCAAAATGTACTTAAAGTACCAAAAGTAGAACGTTCTCATTATGCAGAATGTCCCATTTCACAAGTTTTCAAATGTATACAAACATTCTTGAAAATAGCAGATCTGTAAGCTCACAATCGCGACGCATTGTGAGCTTGTAGATCTGCTATTTTCAAATAGCTGGAATATATCTATATAGGGCTGAAGTGGTTAATGTATGTTTTGAAATAATAATCTACGAAAGTAACTAGTAACTAAAGTTTTCAAATAATTGTAGTGGAGTAAAAGTACAATATTTGCCTCTGAGATGTAGTGGAGTAGAAGTAAGAGTACAGACAATTGGAAATACTCCAGTAAAGTAAAATTACCTAAAAATTGCACTTAAGTACAGTAATTGAGTAAATGTACTTGGTTACTTTACAGCACTGATAATAATGACAATAATATTATTATTGTGTTTGTTACAGGAACAACTTGTTGTGGCTACACACAGTGTTTGCTGTGCTGTACTTGGTGCTGACAGTGGTGCTGCTCAGACATCACACGTCTCAGATGAAAGGCATGCACAGGGAAACGGTGAGTCACAACGCTGTCATTTCACTGATACTTCTGACATCCAGCCATCAAAGGCTGATGTTATGAGACCATATCCACAATTATGTGTTCACACTTTTATCATCCTTTTTATGGCCTGGCACCGAAGGGTGGCAGGCCATAAAAAGGTGTGTGTGTGTGTGTGTGTGTGTGTGTGTGTGTGTGTGTGTGTGTGTGTGTGTGTGTGTGTGTGTGTGTGTGTGTGTGTGTGTGTGTGTGTGTGTGTGTGTGTGTGTGTGTGTGTGTGTGTGTGTGTGTGTGTGTGTGTGTGTGTGTGTGTGTGTGTGTGTGTGTGTGTGTGTGTGTGTGTGTGTGTGTGTGTGTGTGTGTGTGCGAATTCATTTTTGCATGCATGCATTGTTAGCTTGTAGATCTGTTATTTTAGTCATGCGATGCTCGAGTATAAATCAACCAGTACGGATGTTTCAGTTTACAAGGATTGCAAGCATCTAATGACCCTCCTACTCCAGTGTACTAGGGCCTAGGATACAGTATGATGTAGCAAAAATGTGGCCCAGATTCTCTGGAGTCTACTGCATGTGTTGACACAAAGGTATTAACAGTGATGTGTGATGGTGTCCTGATGTTGACGCGTTGTCTGGTGGTTGTGTGTCTTCTTGTCCTTCTAGACCAGAAACACCTTGTTCGTCTGTTCAGTCCCTAAAGCAGCCACTATGGAGGCTGTTAAGACTCACTTCATGTGAGTACAACAGAGCTCATGTGTTTATGAATATTCAGACTGACACACACACACATAAACAGAAAATACAGGTCGGGATAACTATTTGATCCAATCAGGAGAGAGAGATCTCATACAGGATAAGCAAGTGAAATTAGAAGTGATGATTGAAAAACAGAAAAATGAGTTTCTAACCCACCTGAACAGTGTTTTGTTTACTAAAGAGCTGGAGAGGCTGGGAGACCCCTGTTACTGAATAAACACACTGTATCTATGAGTACTGTTAGAATATATAGAGATTTTATAAATGTATTAAATATATACTTTTGGTTTAAACCAAAAATATCACTTACAGCATGTTTTAGTATGTAAATCAGTGGTTCTGAACCTTTTTCATGTCAAGGACCCCCAAAATGATATGTATTTGGTCGCGGACCCCCGTCTCAAAATATTTTGTTCCAGGGACCCCCCCCAGAAGCAAAGATTTGGGTTAAAAATGTTCGCTTTAAAAATATATATATTCAATGATTTGCACAAGTTTTCACAATAAAAAAAAATAGCAGATCTTCCAGCTCATAGCACTCGGTGCCAAACTATGAGATATGGTTAAAATGATTGTGACACTATATTAACTCATTTTGCTGGGGACCCCCTGGTACTCCTCCAAGCACCCCTGGGGTTCCCCGGACCCCAGACTTTGAGAACCACTGATGTAAATGGTTTTGTCCTTTTTTGCTTGTTTCGTACAGGGAGGCGTATCCAACGTGTCACGTGCACGATGTGAACCTGGCCTACGATGTGGACAAACTCATGCAACTGGATAAGGAGATGTAAGAACGCACAGAATCACAACCACACATTTACCTGAACACGTTCAACCACTTAAACTCTATATACTTCTATGACCGGGGTCCTCCAGGGCTCTAGACTTGTTTCCCTTTTTCCCCCCATCTACTGCGGCTGTGTCTAGGCTGTTCAGAAAAGCAGTGAGGAGCTAAACATGGACGTTTAACACTGTATGACAAGCACGCACAAATAATCCAGGTCTGAAAATAAACAACCTACAAGCTCAGCCTGTAGGTCAGCTGTTTTTTTTCTAAATGTCCGCCTACCACGACAAGCCCAGAATAGGGATGCCAGGTTTCATGTGGTTAAGTTTGGTCACATTATGCAAATGCAGGCAAACATTTGGGCGGCCGTAGTGAGTGGGTAGAGAGGCTGTTTTTGGAATCGGAAGGTCACCGTTTGACCCTCGATATGCCCCTGAGCAACATCTCGGGGGCACTAACGCCTAACATCTGCCACCTCTCAGAGCTACAGTAAATGAACACTCAGGACTGATATGAATGCTTTGACTTTGAAGGGCTGATATGAATGCTTTGACTTTGAAGGGCTGATATGAATGCTTTGACCTTGAGGGACTGATATGAACCTTATTATCAGGACTCAGACAGGAAGCTGAAATACTGTGACCCTCAGTTGAACAAGTTAAGGTCGTGGGGTTGTATGGGGCTTGTTTGTTAGACTAATTGATTTAGATTATTATTAAAAAAATATTTGAATGTTTCACCGCTTCTCAAAAACAATTATCAGTGGAATAATGGATTAGAAGATAAGCCATAGTTGCATCCCTATTTTGTGGTGATATTTTGTTGTTCCTTTTTCCTCTTCACAGGAAACGAGCTAAAAAAAACCTGCGCTACTACGAGCGCGTGCTGGAGAGGACGGGGACCCGCGAGATGTTCCACCCACGTCTGTGTGGCCACCTGTGTTGTTTCACCACCGGGCGCTGTGAGGAGGTGAGATACCATAAAAACAGGACAGGCCCTAATGACAGCATTATAACATGAGACATATAGAGTATGTGTGGAGGTAGGTACTAAGTTGGTCCTACTTGGTGTGCGGCGCAAATACTGCTGATTGGTCCAGCTGTTCAGTGAGATTAGCTACTAGAAAAACAGACATACACACAGACAGACCTATACACATTCTGGTCAGGATACCACTTTCATCCAATTACGAGAAAGAACTCAATACAGGGTGCTGGATAAACAAGTAAAATGGAAACAAAAACTGGAACTCTATTACATTGAAGCTGAGAAATGGGCGCTCTCTCTCTCTCGCTCTCTTCTGATTGGATAAAATTTGAATCTTGTCCTGGACATGCATTTTCTGTTTATTAAGGATCTGGAGATACAGACTGTTACTGAACAAACACTCTATAGCAATGATTACTATCACTATATACGTAGAGCTTTAAGTTTGCTTTAGCCCCAAAATAAATCTTCCAGCACTAATTAATTTAAGTAATGAACAACACTATAGATGGCTAGAAGCCACAGTGTAAAAAGTAATCTAGATGTTGTTGTTTGCATAGCTTTGAATTGGTTGTTAACTTGTTTCCATCCCTGATTCATTCAACACATTACTTTCATTCACCTTAATTCACCTTAACACACCATGTCATTCTACCACAGTTGGCAACCACCCAGTAAAGTCCCGGTGTAATTTGAACTCTGCAGAGTGTACAAATGGAACCAAACAGACCTCATGGAGTTAAATTAACACAGCGTTGCTCTAACTAGAGACGGAACACTATGGTCTTTAGTGGAGTGTGGTGGTAATGAGGAGCTCATGCAAAATATGTCACACATGGATGACAATCTGTCTCTGTGCTGATGCTGCTGCTGCTATGCTAGCAGTGTGCTATTGTTTTCTTTGTGTTATCTACAGCAAGGGCTCCCAAAGCTTTCTGGCCACAACCCCCCAAATTAACCATATTTTAACTGGGGACCCCCCACCCTGATAAGCACTTGGAATTGTAGGAGTTGAGGCATTACATTTAGTTTGACTCGTTTCCATATAGCACAGGGCTACTCAACTTAAGATGGCTCAGGGGCCACTCAGCAAAATACCTAAAGTCCAAGGGGACGCAAGCTAAAAATGACGGTCCTATTTGGGATTTTTCGATTTTGTAACACACACTACACATTGTTATTGTTATAAGAAAATGTACATTTTGACATCATATTCTTTTCACTGTACCTGTTTATTTTGTGTGTATGTCCAGTGGCATCAGTTCAGCAAAAGCTAAGGTATGGCAAGGTTAGGGTTGCCAACTCCCAGAGATTGAAATAAGGGACACCTACCCTGGGCGCGCGGCAAAGCCGCGCGGCCGAAAAAAAATTGGGGTCAAACCCCCCAAAAAACCCGAAATGCATAGAAAACTATGCATTATACTTGTAACAATTGACGCACCTGTATGTCTGTTTGTTTTTGAAAAAATGTTTAGCAACCCATATATTTGAACGGAAATGTCTATTTTTATCCTGTGTCTTATTTTTTCTTGTCTTATTTCTTATATTATTAGACAATTTAGCCAATGTTTGACCAGTATTTATAGTATAGTTTGCTGATGACTTTTGATGCAGTAATGGTCTTTTCTTTTAGGTATTTGAAAAGGTCTTAAAAGTCCTGTGTGTGTGTGTGTGTGTGTGTGTGTGTGTGTGTGTGTGTGTGTGTGTGTGTGTGTGTGTGTGTGTGTGTGTGTGTGTGTGTGTGTGTGTGTGTGTGTGTGTGTGTGTGTGTGTGTGTGTGTGTGTTCTCTCAGGTTGATGCCATAGACTATTACAGCAATCAGGAGAACAGTCTCATCTTGGAGGTGAGCAGGCAGAAGGAACTGGTGCCACAGCGCCCTCTAGGGATGGCCTATGTGACACTGCAGTCTGAGGCCATGGCCACCTTGTGAGTTCTGCTCTTGTTTCTCTGTGTGTGTGTGCACAGTGGTGTAAAGTAACTAAGTACATTTACTTAAGAACAATTTTGAGGTATTTGTACTTTACTTGAGAATTTCCAATACTTTTACTTCTACTCCACTACATCTCAGAGGCAAATATTGTACGTTTACTCCACTACAATTATTTGAAAACTTTAGTTACTAGTTACTTTGCCGCTATAAATCATTATATTATAAAACATACATTAACCACTTTAGCCCTATTTTATACCTAAGCTATTTGAAAATAGTAGATCTACAAGCTCACAACGTGTCTCATCGTGACGCGTTGTGAGCTTGTAGATCTGCTATTTTCAAATATGTCAGTACTTTTACTTTTGGTACTTTAAGTATATTTTGATGCCAATACCTTTTTCCTTTTATTCAAGTAAAATTTTGAACACAGGCCTTTTACTTGTAACAGAGTATTTTTATATTGCAGTATTGATACTTTTACTTAAGTAAAGAATTTGAGTACTTTTTCCACCACTGTGTGTGTGTGTGTGTGTGTGTGTGTGTGTGTGTGTGTGTGTGTGTGTGTGTGTGTGTGTGTGTGTGTGTGTGTGTGTGTGTGTGTGTGTGTGTGTGTGTGTGTGTGTGTGTGTGTGTGTGTGTGTGTGTGTGTGTGTGTGTGTGTGTGTGTGTGTGTGTGCTCTCAATGAGGACATTATCACCGTAACTATAAAAGCCAGGTTACAAATCCTTCCCACCAGACTCAACCTTTGCCTCTGGTTTCCCTCTACCCATGTACCTCATTGTCTGCATCACACCACAGGGCTTGTTACAGAAACCATGTCACACATTCTGAATGGCTGCTATGCCTATAAAGGGCTTTACATAGCACGCCACAACAGAATAGTTGATCTCATGACTAAGGACATATCTAAACGCATACAAGACGCTGTTACTTGTACCCCTGAAGGGTGTGTGGGTATTTTTTTAAATGTAAACCAGTAAACCAGTAAAATCACATTGAGACCATAGTCTCTTTTACGAGTGTGCACTGGCCAAGAGAAGAGGCAAATACATGTTACACAGCTCTGCCAGTAACAACAAATACAGGACATGACAAAGACAAACATATAACATCCGTAATACCAAAAACCTACTACCAGGGACACTCAGAGAGAGTCTAAATAGCTAACCCATAACAGACTAATAAAAAAAGACTAATTTGAACAATATATTGTGAAGCTACTAAGCTAAGATAACTAAGATCACAGCGTTTGCTACTCGTCAAAGCAGGAGCAGTGGCTTGAGAGTGTGCCCATGGCAATCCTCTTAAAAGTCACTAGAGGGATCAAAGAAGCCAGTTTTGATCTTGTCTGTAGGTCATTCCTCGACCAGGGCCCAAAAAAACGTGTGTGTGTGTGTGGTGTGTGTAATAAAAACAGACATATACCGGTTCTTTTGACCATATCATTGAACTTCTATCAGTTCACAAATACAGTACAATTTACAAGTCAAACTCTTTACAAATGTATGGGAATATTATCCTATTTTTTATGTTCAAAACTATTCCTGGACTGGGCCTTAACCACATACTGTAAATCCTATATACTTTGTTTACCGGAGTCCACCAGGGGTCTGTACTTGGCTCCCTCCTTTTTCCCCCTGTACACCAAAATCTCTTTGCTGAAAATAGCCGATCTACAAGCTTACAACACATCACAACGTGTTGTAAATCGGCTATTTTTGCCAAACGATCGCCTGTTATGACATGACCTGAACAGGGAGGGTAGGGTTCAGTTGGCTATTATTAAAGGGTGAATGGTTTGACTCCCTGCAGCATTCTGAGAGACTTCAACGCTCTGAAGGGAGACGACGGCAGCGACGGGTCGGCCCTCTGCTGCCTCCGCAGGAAGCCCCAGCCCTCATCCAACAGTACAGATCTGAAGGTCAACAGCTGGAGAGTCAGCTATGCACCTCACCCCTTAAACGTGTTCTGGTAAGTTCTGCCCCCCCCCCCCCCCCCCCCCCCCCAAAGAACCGGTTCTGATAAGCCTTCAAAGAGCAGGTCAACCCTATTTGACAGGCGTCCCTCAGGGCTCTATACTAGGTCCGCTAGAATTTCCTCTACACCAAGGCTCTTCGTCGAAAATAGCCGATCTACAAGCTCAGAGCGAGTCGCGTTGCAACGCGTTGAGAGCTTATAGATTTTGGGTGACACTGTTTTGTGGTTAAACCACATTCCTGGGTTCAAGGAAAGCTAGGTTTGCAGTGAAGTCCAGGGCCGCTATTTAACATCTTGGAGCAAAAGGGCTGGTTATGGATCACTGACCAAACACACAGGATTGTGGGATGTAATGCTACCTTGCTGCTGTTACCGCGACTCATTTTATAGTCTCTTTCTGTCTAAAGACATAAACGTAGCAAATGTCACGTCAGTTTAACTAAAATATTAAAGTGGCAGTGTGACACATGTCTATAGATGATGATCACTGGGTGTTATTGTTATCGGTTCAGTTTTTTCAATCCAGAAACTATACATTTATGTGTTTTTTAAAAAGCTTTATTTATGTGGATCCATTGGTGCACAGTTTTTTTTTTTTTTTTCCCCAAAAAGTATGTTTTGGACATTTCATTCACCATTTGGACATGGTTTCTACCCGTCAGCGTTGAAATCTAAGATGAAAGGTCAACAGTACCTTTCATCTCATCTAGTCCAGTATTAGTATCTATCTACAGCATGTAATGTAATCTATGTATCTATCCCCACAACCCTTCCTGCTCACATAGTAGATCAGCTAACACAGGAATGCCGTTTGAGCATTCCCAAAAACACTCTGGACAACGCTCAGCACGTCCTAGACTCTTCGCCCTCTTGGCTCCCAAACTGTTGAATAAACTCTCCATTGCAGTCAGATCTGCAGACTCTCTCCCCCATAGCGTAGTCTGAATATTCCTCTTCAGACTCCACCTCACCCCATAGCATTCTTTGTATCCCTCTTTTCACCTTTTATCGATAGATGCCAGTTTAAGATTCAGATATTATATTGTTTACTTGTTGTTCTCATGTTTTTGTTATATAGATTAGTTTTTTTCTTGACCACAAATATACAGAATGTTATGTAGATGCTAAAATGTTATTTAGATAGATTTTAGGTTCATTGTTTATCTATTATCCCAGTTTCATTGATGTTCTCTCCGCACTCTACTTATGTGACTGTTTACCTTGTTGTTTATCGACTAGGGTTCATACTTACTCTAATTTCTCCTATCTCATACTTGTAACTTGCTCTGCAAGTTACAAGTGAGTGCCTGCTCAATGCCAAAATTTTAATATTCCTCTCTCTCTCTCTGTGTGCGTCTCAGGGACAACCTGTCGGTGCAGGGAGTTCGCTGGTGGGTGCGTTGCCTCCTGCTCAACTTCTGCCTCTTCTTCCTGCTCACCTTCCTCACCACGCCCTCCATCATCATCAGCACCATGGACAAGTTCAACGTCACCAAGCCCATCTATTACCTCAATGTGAGTGAGAGCACCCACCTCAATGCATGTTAAACCACCTGCATTTTGGGCCCGGCCCGTCCCGAAAATGTCAGGTCGGGTAGGGTCGGGTTCGGGTAGAATTTGAAAACTCCACCTCAATGTACAGTATGTGAGACCATGTCTTGTTCACAGTTGAGCCTCATTTATAGTTAGCTACATACAGTTGTCTGGGGCCAAAAATAGCAGATCTACAAGCTGCCGACATGCCACACCGCAATGCATTTTCCATCTATTTTTGGTGCGCGACATGGTGTGCAACCAAGTATCAATCAGAAGTTGGTGTTGGTTAAGCTGAATATGTAAAGTATTCAGTGTACACAGTATGCTATGATGTCACTTTGTTTCAGTGTCATTAATAATGCTATGATGTCACTTTGTTTCAGTGTCATTAATAATGCTATGATGTCACTTTGTTTCAGTGTCATTAATAATGCTATGATGTCACTTTGTTTCAGAGTGCTGTCGTCAGTCAGTTTTTCCCCACTCTTCTTCTGTGGTCTTTCTCCGCCCTGCTGCCTACGGTTGTCTACTATTCTACCCTGGGAGAGGCACACTGGAGCAGGTACTACACACGCACACGCACACGCACACGCACACGCACACACACACACACACACACACACACACACACACACACACACGCACGCACATTATGTTGTAATATGTGTTTTTATAAACGTTACACACCCCTATGAATTCACATCGAATCTGTCATTCTAATGATTGAAGAGTACATTGATGTAGTTCTATATGTATGAGTTGTGTTCAGTAGAACACAGTGATGTAGTTCTATGTATAATAATATCATACTTATTATGTGTGTTGTGTTCAGTAGAGTTCTATGTATAATAATATCATACATGTTGTGTTGTGTTGTGTTCAGGTCCACAGAGCAGTTGAGCATGATGCATAAACTCTACTTCTTCCTGTTGTTCATGGTGTTGATCCTGCCTTCACTGGGACTCACCAGGTAACTCTATAACTCACCACGATTGCACCTTTCTTAGCGATCATTCTATCGATTCATTGTTCGATTAATGGAATAATCACGATGCATGTTTTCTTTTGTATTCTAATTGTATTTATATATCATATCAACGAATCAACTTGAAAAGAATCTTGCCTGTAATCAGGCCTGTGAATGACTCTTTCATTCTGCTTCTGTAATATACGTATTTCCTCCCCTCCCTGTCAGTCTTGCAGTGTTCTTCCGCTGGTTGTTTGACACAGAGTTCCTGTCAGATGGTCATGGGAAGCTGAGGTTTGAGTGAGTGAGCCACATGTTTACTGTCTCTCTCATGAAGAACGTACAGTACAGTACACTCTCTTTTTATTACAATTCTATTAGAAATTGATATTCCAGAAATAGTCTCCTCCAATTAATTTCGTCGACTAAAACTATGACGAAAAATGTTCGTCGACTGCCTTTTTTCACTGACCAAAACTAAATAAAAACTAAGCTATCATGACTAAAACTAAGACTAAATATATAAAAACTAGACTAAAATGTTAGGGAGGGACTAGTGAAAAATGAACTAAGACATTAAGTCATTTTATGTTTGGTTGCACTCGGGGGTTGCGCTCTGAAAATAGCAGATCTACAAGCTCACAACACGTCGCAGCGCGACGCGTTGTGAGCTTATAGATCGGCTATTTTCAGCATGCAACAAAAGTCTTAAATCAGCCATCACGGCCCGCCAAGATACATTTTAGTCGTCTAAAATCTGATATTTAGTCGAATAAGACTAAAACAATTCAGATGACTAAAATATGACTGAAACTAAATAAAATGTTATTCAAAATACTATGACTAAAACTAAATAAAAATTTGCTGTCAAAATGAACACTGGTCTCCTCATTGACTTACACTGCACAGTGAAACCGCACAGCTCATAATCTTCTTTCTTCTTGCCGTCTGTGTGTCCCTCCCTCCCTCGTTGTCTCACTGTCTTTTCCTCTCCTGCTGACTCTCTTCCAGGTGTGTGTTCCTACCCGACCAGGGTGCGTTCTTCGTGAACTACGTGATCGCGGCGGGCCTGGTGGGCTCCGGCATGGAGCTGCTCAGGTTGCCAGGTCTGCTGCTCTACACCATCCGCATGGCGCTGGCTCGCTCTGCTGCCGAGAGGAAGTACGTCAAACAGGTCAGTAAACCAGTGGTCATTCCAATATCACTGTGTGTGCCTTGTACATTTTCCTTGACTTAGAACTGTAGCTGTGGAAGGTCCCAGATATTTTTTACATGGAATGTGAAAAAAGTCTTCTTCTACAATAATTTATAAAGGAAATGGGTTGCACTCAGAGTGGCAAGAGTGAGTTTTCTCTTTTATTGTTTCTTACATGTCAAAAGTTCTTTTTTCCTTTTATAAATGTTATTAATCTAAGAGGATATCGCACCAGAGAAGTCGGAGCACAGTGGCGCAAAAATGTTGCTCTTCTACAATAACAAATTGTAAAAGATAAATAAAATCAAATGGATTGTTTAATTGGCGTTATTATTGACAGAAATGCATATACGGTACACATGAACATAATATTGTACATCTGTCAAAAGGATCAAACACAAAAAGCTTTTTGTGGCCCATTGAGTGTAAGGCTAGCAGGAAACCCATTCCAAAGTACAAAGTCTGTGGAGCTCCCTCTGGTGGAATAACTGTGTACATCACTAGTTATAAGTTATATTTAGTATGGTCTGTACATAGTTATATGTAATATGTCAACACTTTGCTTATCTGCTTGATCACATTCTGCATGTTTATGTTCCCTCTCCAGAACCAGGCCTATGAGTTTGAATATGGAGCCATGTACGGCTGGACTCTGTGTGTGTTCACTGTCATCATGGCCTACAGCATCACCTGTCCTGTCATTGTGCCTTTTGGTGAGTGGCTGCTACCCCACACACACGCACACGCACACGCACACGCACACGCACACGCACGCACACGTGTGTGTAAATCTCCAAGAATGTACATACTCACTCATATTCAGTGGGGAAGCTCTCGTTTTCTTGTACGCACTTTAGACCACTGTTTCCTAAACCCATGTGTGGGTCATGGATTGCATTTATATGGGTCACTAGTACAGTAAGTATGCCTTTATTTTTTGTTTCCCACATTTTGTTTTAATTATTGTTTCAAAACATGTTCAGATAATTCCCCCCAAAAATTCTCAATACTTAATACATTAAATACAAATAAAAACATTTTCAAGAGAATTTCATAAATGAATGAAAGAAAATCTAAAATGTCATAAATTGGAAAAATATAAAAACAAAAATTTTTTTTTTAGAAGTAGTGAAAATAGCCAATCTAAAAGCTCACAACGCATTGTGAGCTTGTAGATCTGCTATTTTCACTAGTTTGGGTCACCGGTGTGCAACTACGTACATATCAGAGGTTATGGTGTTTTAAAAAAAGTAATTAGTATCTTAAAATGATATCTTCGCAACAGTGATGCAAACGTATTGCTATTATGTAATATGTATTTTTTATTTTCATAATCTGTCAAATTGGCATCAAAGTGCTTGTCTGGGTCACTGGTACAGTAAATAAAGGTTGCGAGCACGACTCCAACTCGTTTCAATATTACTGATTATGGAAGTTATGGAACTGTCCTTTAAGGCACTTTTATCTAAGTTGGCATGGTACACTGCAGAGCAGACGGAACAACGTACGTATGCGTTGAGGCGTCAAGCCTTCATCCGCGATGTATGCAGCGGGCAACGTAAGTGTCTCATTTATAGTGTCCGTAGGTAAGAGAGCTTCCACTGTCCTTGTACATGCAAACAACTTCCAACCAGTCCTTGAATACAGGGAAGCACATCTGATCAGAGTCTGTTCCAATATAGGGGTACTAAAGCAAACATTAAATCATTACGTAATAAATACACTCATGCGCATCTGACTGAATCCTCAAAAAAGGAGGGTACCTGGACCAATATATACACTTAGCAAGACAGAATAAATGATATGCCTTATCCAGTCCTGCTGTTATATGAGGTAAAATAAAAAATACTTCCACTAACTAGTATTCCAATGACACAAACTATGACATATAAAGTTGTAAGTAATATATAAAGCCTCTTGGGTTTTTAACTCATATAGGGCATGTCTCCTCTCTTCTATCAGTACTTAATTTAACTCATATAGGGCATGTCTCCTCTCTTCTATCAGTACTTCATGTATATCCATCTCTATCTGAAAAGGCAGTTGTGGTTTGGTGCTGTAATGTGAAGTCACATGAAGAAACTTGATTTCATTATTAGCTACTGGGACAGAGGTCAGAATCTCCATGTATGAGACCACTTATAGTATGTGTTCAAGCATGTACTCGTGGATGCCTATATTTAACTTGTCTTTAAAGTCTCTTCCACTGCCGTGGTTTCTTGTACGGAAACCTTTGTAAGAGGACCACGTCACCATGTCCACCAACACTACATAACTGTCATAAACTCAAATCCTTAGATGTCTCATGACTGTCTTCCTGTGATGTCTTGATATCCTCAAAAAAACTCTCTTAAAGACACTGCGCTTAGAAATGTCCTTGAACAAGACACTGAACCTGACTCTGCGTTTAGAAATGTCCTCGAACAAGACACCAAACCCACTCCCCCTTCTGACCGGGCATGCAGCAGCAGGTGTCTTGCATTGCTGCCGCCGCCCTCAGTGAATAAAAGGGTGAATATAACTATTTTATGGGGTTGTCAAGGCTCCGCCCCTTGCCAGACTCATCTGACATAAAACCGGAAACAGAGGTTGTTAATCTTACTCCCCTCGCTGCCAACATCCTCACACACATAGAGAGAGACGGACAGTACGATTCACCTTCAGATCAAACACAACTTCCAGTGAGGAGGACAGACTGTCTTTCCACATCAGCTACAGGAGGGAATACTGACCCAGACCACTAGAACCTGCTGCTGACTCTGTCAGCTGAATGGACTTTAACAACAACCACGATTCACAGTGAAAGTAAACTTCAGGGAACATTCTAGAGAAGGAAGTGTTTGTAGCTTCACTCGGAGACTAAATGGCTTACAAGTCGTCTCTTTTGGATTTGTCCTGTCCTGTGTGTTGTGACATTTTTAAAGATCCAGTTATACTGTCATGTAGCCACAGCTTTTGTAAAGCTTGTCTGCTGCAATGGTGGAGACAGAAGGGAATAAAGCAATGTCCAGTTTGTAAGGAAATACATTCAACAGGCCACCCACCCCATAACCTGGCTCTGAAGAACCTGTGTGAGGCCTTCATACAGGAGAGACGGAGAGCTTCATCAGGGTCTGAGGATCTCTGCAGTCTGCATGCTGAGAAACTCAAACTGTTCTGTCTGGAATGTCAACAGCCAGTGTGTGGTGTGTGTCAAGATTCTAAAACACACACCGACCACAGTTTCAGACCCAGCGATGAAGCTGCTCTGGATTACATGGAGGAAGTCCGGAAATCACTGAAGCCTTTACGAGACAAACTGAAGGTGTTTAATAAAGTTAAGCCAAACTGTGACCAAATAGCAGGACACATTAAGGACCAGGCCCGGCTTACAGAGAGGCAGATTAAGGAACAGTTTAAGAAGCTTCATCAGTTTCTACAAGAGGAAGAGGAGGCTCGCATCACTGCACTGAGGGATGAAGAGCAGCAGAAGAGTCAGATGATGAAGGAGAAGATTGAGGGTCTGAACAGAGACATGTCAACCCTTTCAAACAACATCAGAGCCATAAAGGAGGAGCTGAGTGCTGAACACATCTCATTCCTGCAGAACTACAAGACCACAATGGAAAGAGTCCAGTTCACACTGCAGGACCCTCAGCTGGTCTCAGGAGCACTGATAGACGTGGCCAAACACCTGGGCAACCTGACCTTCAGAGTCTGGAACAAGATGAAGGACATTGTCTCCTACACTCCTTTCATTCTGGACCCCAACACTGCCAATCTAGCATATACCCTGTCTGATGATCTGACCAGTGTGAGACATGGAAAAATGCAGCAGCTTCCTGACAACCCAGAGAGGTTTGACCAGTATGGCCTCATCCTGGGTTCTGAGGGCTTTGACTCGGGGACTCACAGCTGGGATGTTGAGGTTGGAGACAATACCCAATGGCGACTGGGTGTGTTAGAAGAGCCTTACCAGAGGAAGGGAGACAGAGGAGGTCATCACTGGAGAATAGGGCTGCAGGGAGGTAAATACACAGCAGGCTCCAGACCAGGGGCAGCCACTGATCTCTCATTGAAGCAGAATCTTCAGAGGATCAGAGTCCAGCTGGACTGGAATGAAGGAAAGGTGTCATTCTCTGATCCTGATACTAACACACACATACACACCTTCACACACACGTTCACTGACACACTCTTTCCATTCATTAACACTGGTCAGACTCAACCTCTGAAGATGTTACCACGGAAGATCAGTGTAACTTTGGATAATTAGACATCATGATGATGTCTTTAAAGGGGAACATTACTAGTAGTAAGCATGCAGACCCTGTAGTGTTCTATTCTTTTCATGTATTATACAAAGAACAATAACACAAACCTGTGGTTGAAAATGTTGGTCCTACTTAAAGGGATACTTCACCCAAAAAAAATATTTTTTTCCTATTGATTAGTCACCCCATGGAGACTTGAATTCATGGATATTTTTTTGTTTTTGTCTCATTCCTAAGCCAATAATTTGATGACCAGTGGACCGGTAGGCAGCGGTTCCGGTAGGAGACACATAAGAGACTCTTTGTGTCTCCTACCAGAACCGCTGCCGGTCATGACATTATTGGCTTAGGAATGAGACAAAAACAAAAAAATATCCATGAATTCAAGTCTCCATGGGGTGACGAATCAATAGAAAAAAAGTCATTTTGTGGTGAACTATCCCTTTAAGAAAATGACACTCAAAGGGATAGGTAAGGAGAAGGATGGAAATGGAGGGAAAACAAGACACTCAAATAAAATGTAGTTGTTTTTAACTGTACTATGTTCTACATGCTCACTGTAAAGTCCTGTTAAAGGGATATTTCACTTTCAAATAAAATAAACATTTAAAAAATATATTAAAAAGAAATGAAAAAAGTAATGGAAAAATCACGGCCCCCTCATGCATTAGAGTGTCCTACTAATTTGTTAGGGGGCCGTGATTTTGCCATAACTTTTTTCATTTTTTAAAAATATTTATTTTTTATGTTTATTTTATTTGAAAGTGAAATATCCCTTTAACTGTTTATTGTATAATCACTCAATGATATGGAGACAGTTTTTATGATGTTTAATGTGACTGCATTCATAATTAACACATTGACTGCTACTGAGTTTTTTCAGAACAGTCTGTAGCCTCTGCCAGGGTTTTGAACGATTTTGGTACCTTTTCGCATAGCCACAGAATATTTTTCTCCAGTATGATTGATCCCCAGATGAGATTCAGGTGTGGCTTCACAAATGTCAACGAGGTCATTATGACCTTGTTGTCATGTGTTGTTTGATGTTTGAAAATAGCTCAAAACCAGTAGTTTCAAACCAAAAAACAATGTGAATTGTTTGTCCGTTTGAATTTTAACATTGATGTGGATGGAGCAGCAAATCTTTGGAAATTGTTATCTCCTTATTCGTTTGGAATATCGAAAAAGTGTCAATACTAAATAATTAGAGAATCTAATTTTTTTTATTTATTTTTTCAGGACGTTTTTAAACGTCTTTGGCAGGCAATAGCTGAATTCCCAAAGACGTTTATGGCAGTTAATGTGTTAAAGTCTGACTATAGAAACATGATCTGAAGTCATGGTTGTTTTTACAGTGAGCTACAGTAGTAGATTTTCATGATTCATAACTGCATGTATGATTATAGTCCAGTCTTACTGCAGGGTGTGTTGGCATGAAATAATTGAGTAACACTGGTGGGTAATTATTTGTTTCTAAATGGTGAATTACAATGATTTAAAGTTTTTTTGTTGTTGTAGTGTATCATCATAATGAGCACATAAAGGAAGATTGGCATGTATGTTAATATAAAATTACCATAACTATATTCAAATCTATTTCTACACAGCTTCCTCATATATTAGAGAATCACTGGACGATTTTGGATGAATGACGGGTTGTATCAAAAGTTAATACATGAAAGGGTTCAATCAAAACCGTTTGTCACTCTACAAAATAATACTGCAATATGAATTGAGTTCTAATGACATTATAGATCCGTAAAGAAAATTGTATGTTAAGGAATTATGATTAATTAAAATAAACTGCCACACATTTCGTGTGACTTGAGTTCAGCTGCACCAAATAGCAAATCTGTGTTATGACATTTTATATGTTAGCAGAGTCGGTATTTAAAAGGTTTGAGGTAAAATACACAATAAGTGAATTGTGTTTAATCCTCTGAATATCAATACATTTATCTTTAACCACTTGAACCCCAGCATCCCTATTCTGGGGAGAACTTTCGGCAAAAAAAAATTTTTTTGTTTTTTATCCCACGATTTTTGTAACCCATTTTTTCACCCAGTGCCAATTGTCTAAGTAATCATGGGCGCTACACTCCCTCTGCCAGCCTAGGGAGAGCCTAGTGCCTGGCTCATGCCTCCTTCAATGAATGCATGAGAGCTAGCAAGCCACTTCTTATCACCTGACAGGGGGGAGGTTCCCTGGTTAGACGTCGCAGGTGGAAGGAACACGTTATTCCAACCAGATCCTTTCCCCTCCATCAGGCGCCCCGGCTGACTAGTGGGAGGCAGTATAGAGACCAGGATTACTGCTGTTTGTATTGCTGTTTTTGTTTTTTTATTAAGGAAATAAAATCAAGTGTAAAGTCCGGCCAAAAACCCATTCGCTTGAATAGAGAGTTATTGCTTCTGCGGCCAGCAGGGGGGAAAATCATGGGCGAAACGGCTAAACTAGTGGCCATTCATATGAACTGTCACTTCCTATATGGCCTCAATTTAAAAAACGGATGCTTGCTGCCTGGTGTGTACATATACCAAAGGGCCAGCCTGGCATATTTACAATGAGGCCAATACGGAAGTGAGACAGTTCATACGAATGGCCTGTTTGGCGCTGTTTTACGTGTTTTACCCCTGTCGGTGTCAGAAAGCATTTATTTTAACGCAAGCGGATGGGTTTTTTGACAAACTTTAGACTAGATTTTCGTACCTTAATAAAAATGGTCATAAATTCTATATGCTTCCAGTCACTATTTTTAAGTCTCCTTTAAATCATCAGGATATGCATTTTGCTAAATTATGGTCCCATTTATTTAAAAATTGACGATAAAGTAGGCTATTCTCTAGGAGGGGCGGGATGATTTGATTGACAAGCTACACAACCAATAGCATTCATTCCCCGCCCCCGCTCTTGATTGACAAGCTACCCAACCAATAGCATTCTTTGGGGGTTGTTTTCCGGTTCCTGTTCCCGACGTGCTTTTGGGCTTATATTAGAGATGGCTGATTTCAAATTCCTGAACAATCGGCTTCATTTTAGGTCTGTAGAAACCAGCGGTCTGGCTTTGTCCATCTCTTTTATACAGTCTATGGTACATATACCAGGTCTGTTGTACCTCATGTTGAAACACCTGCTGGATAAACACAACCTGTATTCTGTGGGGAAGCTCTCATTTTCTTTCACACACTTTAGACCACTGTTATCCAAACAGTGGGTCAGGACCCATTTGTGGGTCGCGGATTCATTTTTATGGGTCGCTAGTACATTAAATATGCCTTTATTATTGTTCCCCACATTATGTTTTGAATTATTTCAAAATATTTTTCAAACAATTCCCCCAAACGCGTTGTAGATCTGTTATTTTCACTAGTTTGGGTCCCAGGGAGACATCACATTCTCATTTGGATTTCAAGCTAAAAAGTTCCCAAACATTCACTCAAACTCAAACCTGCTGCTGTCAATACATTTCTGTATCCCTACCACAACATGCCACCTCTTGTTTTATAGTTAAAACATAATTCTAGAGTTAGGTTTACAGCTAGGAAAATAATCAGATTAGGCATTTATAGGTTGGGTATATAGAGGATGTGATTGGAATTACCTGATTTATACGTAGTTGCACGCCAGTGTCATGCACTGAAATGAGCAAATCTACAAGTTCACAACATGTCTCAGCACCATACGTTGTGAACTCGTCCAGTGGTTGGAACACCGATGTGGAACTACCCACAGATCAGAGGTTAGGGTTAACAATATTTATGTTAATTAATTGGCATCTTTTGGACATCTTTTATATCTTATTAATAGTACATTATGGCGTCAAAGCGCTGGGTCACTGGTACAGTGGCAATGACTCAACAGCAGTTGTGGTTTGGTGCTGTAATGAGTTTATTTTATGTGAGAAGTCACATGATGAAACTTGATTTAATCATTAGCTAGTGGAACAGAGGTCATAATCTCCCTGTATGAGATCACTTATAATACGAGTTAAAGCATGTACTCGTGGACGCCTATATTTTACTTATTAACTATCACACCGGTTGGACTTTGGTGATCAGGTTATCTTTCATCAGGGTTCTGATAGATGCTTCACCAACATTGACATGTTTGTCATCGTTCCCTGCCATTTTATTGGCGGCCTTTCCTGCTGACTTCTTACTTAAAGTTTTGCCATATTTCACATTTCATACCTTCACAGCTAAATCTGTAGTTTTAATTTAACTTCCAGTGTAAAAATGTACCAATAGGAGTATAACTGATTGGACAAATCCTTAAAAGCACTTTTTTTCTTTTTTCTTCAAAACTCTTTAAGACATGTCACATGACATGTCTCTCTCCTGTCAGCCTGTGATGTCTTGATATGTCTCTACCTGGCACTGCGTATAGAAATGTCCTTGAACAAGACACGTTGAGCGGGCATGCAGCAGCAGGTGACTTGCTGCCTCCGCCCTCAGTGGATGAAAGGGTGAATATAATTGAACTTTGCAACTATTTTATGGTGTTGTTAAGGCTCTGCCCCTTGTGAGACTCATCTGATATAAAAAAGGAAACAGAGAGGTTGTTAATCTTACTCCCCTCGGAACATGCTCACACACACACACACACACACACGGAGAAACGGCATTAAGAATCACCTTCAGATCAAACACAACTTCGAGTGAGGAGGACAGACTGTGTTTCTACAGCTACAGGAGGGAATACTGACCCAGACTACTGGAACCTGCTGCTGACTCTGTCAGCTGAATGGACTTTAACAACAACCACGATTCACAGTGAAAGTAAACTTCAGGGAACATTCTAGAGGAGAGAGAGAGTTACCACTACTGACTGACTTCTTGTATTAAGCAGAGTGTTTGTAGCTTCACTTAGAGACTAAATGGCTTCCACGTCGTCTCTTCCAGAAGAGGATTATTCCTGTCCTGTGTGTCATGACATCTTTAAAGATCCTGTTCTTCTTCTATGTAGCCACAGCTTCTGTAAAGCTTGTCTGCAGGAATGGTGGAGAGAGAAGATAATAAAGGAATGTCCAGTTTGTAAGAAGAGACATTCAATGGATCCACCCCGTAACCTGGCTCTGAAGAACGTGTGTGAGGCCTTCATACAGGAGAAACAGAGAGCTTCATCAGGGTCTGAGGAGCTCTGCAGTCTGCATGCTGAGAAACTCAAACTGTTCTGTCTGGAATGTCAACAGCCAGTGTGTCTTGTGTGTCGAGATTCTAAAAAACACACCAACCACAGTTTCAGACCCATCGATGAAGCTGCTCTGGATCACAAGGAGGAAGTCCAGAAATCACTGAAGCCTCTACAGGAGAAACTGAAGGTCTTTAATGAAGTCAAAACAAACTGTGACCAAACAGCAAAACACATTAAGGTCCAGGCCCAGAACACAGAAAAGCAGATGAAGGAACAGTTTAAGAAGATTCATCGTTTTCTACAAGAGGAAGAGGAGGCCAGCATCACTGCACTGAGGGATGAAGAGCAGCAGAAGAGTCAGATGATGAAGAAGAAGATTGAGGGTCTGAACAGAGACATATTAACCCTTTCAAACAACATCAGAGCCATAGAGGAGGAGCTGAGAGCTGAACACATCTTATTCCTGCACAACTACAAGACCACAATGGAAAGAGTCCAGTTCACACTGCAGGACCCACAGCCGGTCTCGGGACCACTGATAGACGTGACCAAACACCTGGGCAACCTGACCTTCAGAGTCTGGAACAAGATGAAAGACATTGTCTCCTACACTCCTGTCATTCTGGACCCCAACACTGCCTATCCAGATTACGTCCTGTCTGATGATCTGACCGGTGTGAGATGGGGAGAGGGACAGCAGCTTCCTGACAACCCAGAGAGGTTTGACCACTATGGCTTTGTCCTGGGTTCTGAGGGCTTTAACTCAGGGACTCACAGCTGGGATGTTGAGGTTGGAGACAATACACTCTGGGTAGTGGGTGTGTTAGCAGAGTCTCACCAGAGGAAGGGAGACGGAGGGGGTCAACGCTGGAGAATATGGTTAGAGGAAGGTAAATACGCAGCACGCTCCTCATCAGGGTCATTCACTGATCTCTCATTGAAGCAGAATCCTCAGAGGATCAGAGTCCAGCTGGACTGGAATGAAGGAAAGTTGTCATTCTCTGATCCTGATACTAACACACACATACACACCTTCACACACACTTTCACTGACACACTGTTTCCATACATTAGCACTAGTCATACTCTGAAGATGTTACCAGGGAAGATCAGAGTAACTGTGGATAGTTAGACATCATGATGATGTTGTTGTTTGATGGTGAACATCACTAGTAGTATAGTATCTATATCGTTGCTGTCGGGCAGAAACCTCTTATATTTAACCCTTTGTGTTTTTTTGTAAATTAACGCTCTACTTGATCATACAGCGTTAAAAAAACACATCAAAAGTAGCAGATCGCGACGCGTTTCAAGCTACTTTTGATACTTTTTAATTTGAATCCTAAAAAGTAATACTTTTGGACGTACAGTATGAGGTTTCTACCCGACAGAGATGATATAATAGTGTTGTGGTCTATGGATGACAATCAACTCAAGTGTCTAAAGTAACACTCTGATCTGTGATGTCATCAAAATGTTCATAATGATGGGATGATTAAGTTATTATGAATAACATCTACTGTTTTTACTTAATAATCAATAATTATGGCCCGGATCGCTGGCTTAGCGGTCCGGGCACCTAGGCTCCAATGTAGCCTGACAGCACATCGCGGGTTCGAGTCCCAATCCCGATGATCTTTGCTGCATGTCTCTCCCCATCTCTCTCTCCCTGTTTCCTATCTGTCTCTACTGTGACTATAACTAAAGGCCAAAAAGCCCCACAAAATATATTTAAAAAGAATAATCATTATAATTATAAATGCTTCTATTATCAACTGTCAATTATCAATAATAATAGTAATGCTAAAAGTTATGTAATGTGTATAATTGTAATGTTAATGATTGTTAGTTAGTGATGGTTATTATTATATTTGAGGTTCAGAGTGTACATTAAATTATCAAAATAATTATAAATATAGCTGCAAAGTGGCAATTTGGGGTTTCAAGCCAACATGGACTTCAAGCGATCTAGTCCTTTGACAGTTTCTGAAAACTGTATTAAAGATAATTAACAGGTTGCATGACAACCAGACATACTGTACATTCATTCATGTACAGCTAAATGTGTGCCAGGGCATGACCTTTAGCAATACCATCACCCCTACTGTTCAGTTTATGGTCAAATCTGATTGGCCAAATGTTGCCTATAGTCGACTGGTAGTCGAATCATGCATTTCTTTTGATTGGATTTGACTGAGAGATTGGCAGTCGAATCAGACTCCCTCGATCGATTAGTCGACTATTCAACTAATCGAGGTCAGGCTTACTATGATGTATCAGACTAATGTACCAAAACTGTACTTTGTTTTCTATTCTTTTCATGTATTTTACAAATAACAATAACACAAACATGTGGTTAAAAATTTCAATCCTACTTAAGAAAATGACTGATTAACATACAGTACTGATTTCCTGCAGTAGAAAATAATGTAAAGAATAAATAAATAACTTGAGTGAACTGTCAATGTATATTGTATAGTCGCTCAATGATATGGAGACAGTGTTTATGATGTTTAATGTGACTGCATTCATAATTAAAGTCTGAATATAGAAAAAAAATTCTGAAGTCATGGTTATTTTTACAGTGAGCTACAGTAGTAGATTTTCATTGATTCATAACTGCATGTGATTCTAGTCCAGTCTTACTGCAGGGTGTGTTGGCATGACATATTTGAGTGACACTGGTGGGTAATTAGTTAGTATTTGAAAAGATAATTTCCTACATGGTGAATTACACATATTTCAACATTTAAGTTTTTTTTGTTTTTGTTTTGCAGTGTATCATAATAATGAGAGCATTAAGGAAGATTAGCATGTATTTTATTATAAAGGTATTATCCTATATTCTAATCTATTCCTACACACCTTCCTCATAAATGATAGAATACCTTTGTGAGTTTGGATGAATGACAAATGGTTTAAATGAATTAGTTTCATTTATTGACTTTGGACATATCCTGTCACTCTACATAATAATTCTGCACAATGAATGAGTTCTACAGTAATATAGATCTGTAAAGACAAATGTATGTGAAGGAATTATGATTAATTAAAATAAACTGCCACACATTTTGTGTGATTTGAGTTCAGCTGCAACAAATAACAAGTCTACTGTATATGTTATGACTATAGACTGTTAAAGAATATGGACAAAGCGAGCATCATTGGTTTCTACAGACAGTTTTGAAGACACTTTTTTGGTGAATTCAAATCAGCCATCTTTGAATTACCGGTTCCGGAAAAAAAAACAGAAAACAACTGCTATTGGCTGCAACCTCAGCGAGGGCGGGTCTTCACTCGGTAGAACCATTAGAAGCCCTAGAAACATACCCTACTATAATATACAGTAGAAATACTGTAGCTAAACTAGGGGCCATTCATATGAACTGTCACTTCCTACTGTATATGGCTTCAATTAAAAATAAAACGATGCTTGCCGCCTGGTGTGTACATAATACATACCTCATGCTGAAACACCTGGTGGATAAACACAACCTGTACTGTGTGTGTGTGTGTGTGTGTGTGTGTGTGTGTGTGTGTGTGTGTAGGTCTGTTATATCTCATGTTGAAACACCTGGTGGATAAACACAACCTGTACTGTGTGTGTGTGTAGGTCTGTTATATCTCATGTTGAAACACCTGGTGGATAAACACAACCTGTACTTCGCCTACCTGCCGGCTCGCCTGGACCGCCAGGTCCACCTGGGAGCTGTCAATCAAGCCCTGGCCGCGCCCATCATCTGTCTCATCTGGCTCTACTTCTTCTCTGTGCTCCGGACAGGTGAGACACACACACACACACACACACACACACACACACACACACACACACACACACACACACGCACACACAAAAGAGTTGTGTCTGTGGTTAATGACGCAAACTGTCGTTTGGATCAGTGTACATTTATATGGGAATATATTTCAAATGTTTTGCACTTCATAATCTCAGATCCACTGTCCGTCTATATATGGGCAAGACTCACGTCATCATATATGACATCATCAACATGATGTCAGAGTTCCACAGGGAAGACATGCCGTCATTAGACCGTTTAGTAAATGGTGCATTTATATAGCGCTTTCATCCAAGGCGCTTCACATTGTGCATTACATTCACACACCGATGGAGGAGGAAACCATGCAAGGCACCAACCTGCTCATCGGGAGCAATTAGGGATTCAGCGTCTTGCTCAAGGACACTTCCACACTAACTCTGGAGGAGCCCGGGATCGAACTGGAAACCTCACGGCTTCCATCCGGCCGCTCTACTGGCCACTCTACCCCTGAGCCACTGCCGCCCACTGTTTAGTGTCCGGGTAGCTCGGACTCGCCTTTTGGACCGCAAGGTTCTGGGTTTGAGTCCTGAGTCCTGGTACCGCCAGCTATGCCTTGCATATGAATAGCCTTGCACACAATATGTTGATGTGTATTTCTAATCCCTCTAGTGTGTGTGTGTGTGTGTGTGTGTGTGTGTGTGTGTGTGTGTGTGTGTGTGTGTGTGTGTGTGTGTGTGTGTGTGTGTGTGTGTGTGTGTGTGTGTGTGTGTGTGTGTGTGTGTGTGTGTGTGTGTGTGTGTGTGTGTGTGTGACCTCTCAGGCTTCATGGCTGTGACGTCTCTCTTCACCTTGGTGGTGTTGTGTATCACAGTCTTCATCGGTCTCAGCTACACCTTGTTTGGACACTTCAAGTACCTCAGTCCACTCACTTATGTGGTGAGTGTGTGTGTGTGTGTGTGTGTGTGCGCGCGTGCATGCGTGCATGTGTATATGTGCTGTTTCCCAGTGCTGATTTTGACAGCAAAAATAAATAAAATAAAATGTAGTTTCAGTAATATTTTAGTCATCTGAAATGTTTTTGTTTGTGTCTAGTTTTAGTTGACTAATTCTACTGTTGATTTAGTCGACTAAAATGTATTTTGGCGGTGCCTTGATGGCGTCAAAATGGCTGATTTTACACTTGGTTGCATGCTGAAAATAGCAGATCTACAAGCTCACGCGTTGTGAGTTTGTAGATCTGCTTTTTTCAGAGTGCAACACCCGAGCGCAACCAAACATAAAATGACTTGTCTTTTAGTTCTACTGGATCTCTTCTCCACTAGATCCCTCACTAACATTTTAGTCTAGTTTCTATTTGTTGACGAAATTGTCAACATAATTTAGTCTTAGTTTTAGTCATCATAGCTTAGTTTTTCTTCAGCTTTTGTTTAGTTTTCGTCAGTGAAAAAAGGTATTTGACCAACATTTTTCCGTCATAGTTTTAGTCGACGAAATCAACACTGTTGTTTCCTCATCTCATGCTGTGTTACAGGTGAAGGAGGAGGATAATGATGGACTTGCAGACAGCCACCTGGTAAGCTGTTGTTGTAATAACGTTCTTTTGGCTGGTCTTCTGCTTCACATTCAGAGTACAGTAGTAATGTACAGTAGTAATGTACAGTAGTAATGTACAGTAGTAATGTACAGTAGTAATGTACAGTAGTAATAACGTTCTTTTCACCGGTCTTCTTAACATTTAGAGTACAGCAGTCCATTCAAAGCCAGTTGAGCCTCGTTGGTAGTTCTATCAGTCTGGTGGTGTTCATTGTCTCTCACCTCCATTTCCCTGCTCTCACTCCAACTGCCAACAACCATTTGGTCACATTGAACACAATTTAAAGCCCGACCAAATAACATGTTTTTAGGTCTGATTCTGGAGAGTCCAATGACACCAAATAATGCTGCCACTGCTGGGTAAAGGAACACCAGCTTCACTCGCCCTGTTGCACAGGCCTTATCCTGAAGGGACAAACGTGGCATCTTTCCATGGGGGCAGTGTTACTGCTTGGAACATACACACACTTAGCCCTGAAACATGACTGTCATATCATGACAGTCATGGCGGAGCTTCAACCTGGTTTTGGCACTTTCTCCATTTCTCCGTACATCTACATAAACGTTCAGATTTCAAATATAAAATGCTGACCCCATGGCCACGTATGTTGCATTTTAATCCGATCGGCGGCCATTCTCTCATAGAGTTATAATGTATCAGAGTCCAGGGTCGCATAGTTGAAAGCATATAGAGACAATTCGGAGAAAATGGCCACTGATCGGAAGGGGAGAAATAATGGACCAAAGTTAGGTTTCCGAACTTTTTGTGAGGAGTTTATATCGTCCAGACAGTTGTATCTGTCAAGGCTGTAGTATAATGATCAGATGGTGTGTCTACAGGTGTACCTGCCCAAAGTTCTGCAAGCTGAGTCATCATCCAGCGGTGGTGACCCAAAGAGGTCTCCACAGTTCTACGGCTCCACACACAACAGTCCCACCAACGGCTCCAGTCCTGTGGACGATGAGGACCCCCTGGAACCCTGAATCTACATGCCCCCCCACCACCCCCCAGGCAGGTAGAGGGGTTGGAGCACACCCCTGCGTGCTGACTTGGACTCTTCCTAACCTTAACCACTTTAGCCCTATTTTATGCTAAAATAGCCCGTCTACAAGATCTGCTACATCTCGTAGATCTGCAACGTTTTGCTGTTTTCAAAATTCGTAATACATTTTTTTATATTTTGAGAAAGAAAAAAAAAGTTATGTTTTGAAAGTTTTCGCCTATAATGCCCAAAATATGGACACCAGGGTGTAAAGTGGTTAAAGCATCTTTCAGGGCGTTGGAAGTCAGATTTGACCAGACGGTCAGCGTTTTGAGTTGACTTCAGTCCCCACCGCTCTCTTCCTCGTTGGGAACTCCAGGTGGCGCTAGAGAGGAGAGTGGACTCGCTTCCAAAAAAAGCCTGGAGCTGCAAAAACAACAACAACACACTGTGAGGAAACAGGCGGTTAAAGTGAGTTCCTGTGTCAAACACTGCGTTCTCTCTCTACAGCAAAGAGAGCAAACAAGAAGAGGAATTGACGTTAATTCCATCTGAGTTATGGATCATGGTTACTGAACTGTAAACAAGCATCTCTTTAAGATGCCATTGGTGGAGAAACCCATGAAGGACAAATATGTCAAAAGTTTTACACCACAAAGCGCTGAGTGTTAGTTTATCACCCTTATGGGTCCTTTTTTACACTCTTCAGTGTTAAATTAACACTCCAGATGGACTGCTGTAAAGCAGTGGTTCTCAAAGTGGGGTCCACGGACCCCCCCAGGGGGTTCCTTGGTGGGGGTCCCCAGCAAAATGAGGAACAGTTTTTTAACCCTTTATGTACTTCGGCTACATTCAAAATATTGTGGGAAAACGGGGAATAATTTCGACAATTTATAACGACACATTATCTTCTCTTGAATTAAATTCTTTAGTAGGAATAATCCCTTGAGATTCAGCATTACATTTTCGAGGAGGGTCCTATAAGACCCCTTCTTATGGGCGTCGCTGGCACAAAACATTTAGATATGAACATGTTTGAGAATCACTGCTGTAAAGCACAGTTCTGTACACACACACTCCACGAGGACAAGAATTTTACCAAAGAAAGAATGTTAAGCCACAAAGTGCCCTTTGAAAACAAGCATAAGAACACACTCTCCATACAGTGACTGTAATACCATGCCTGAACACACAGCCTGAACACACAGCCTGAACACACAGCCTGAACACACAGCCTGAACACACAGCCTGAACACACAGCCTGAACACACAGCCTGAACACACAGCCTGAACACACAGCCTGAACACACAGCCAACATCCATGGTGATCATGAACTCGCTGTGTAGCCAATCATACAACAATGACCAAACCAATCAAGCCACTATAGATGCCATAGTGGTTCACAGTACAATCCTCACTGTTCAGTTAAACACTTAAATTACCTACGGGGTTCCCCAGGGGTCTATACTTGGTCCCCTCCTGTTAGTTCATTGGTGTTTGTTCGGTACTGGGGGTCTCTAGTGTCTCTCAAGCTCTCTAGTAAACAGGAAATACATTTTCAGGTCGGGATACAAATGTTCGACTCTTTTTTCCCCCCCCACATCACTTCCAGTTACACTTTATCCTGTTACTGAACAAACACTGTATAGCAATGATTGCAAGGGGAATATAGAGCTATTTAACACTTATTTGTACAAATAAATATCACTTACACCCCCTTTCACTTGTACAAATGCAACCAAATGGACATTTGTACACTCTTCTTCACATGGATAAATGAACAGGGAGGATTGTACTGTGTAGATAGAAAACATAACATGCTGCCTGACTGTGTGTGTTTGTAATATGTTGGTAGTGTAGTTTATCACCTGGGTTTTTAAACGTCTCCATTGTGCCTTTGTTTGTACCTCACATCCTATGTGTTTCGTACGGACAGAGAACTGTCTGGTGTTTGTTATCAAGAGCTTCCTGTTGAAACATGTTGGACAAACTGTTATCTCAATATTTGTGGGAATTTTATACCTATAGACTCGGTGACATTTTATTTGTTTACAGTCTAGCCACTGGTTTGCTTATTATTACTTTAAGACGCGTTGCTCTGGTTTAAAGGAAGGAAAGTTAATTATTAAAGCTGCAATCTGTAATTTATGTTGCTGTCGTGCAGAAACCTATTACTGTATCTCCATTTAATTTGTCAGTAGTACAGGCAACAGGCAGTTCAGAGCTCCAATCTAACTTTGACATACGCTACAATACAGACGGGTTAAAATGTGATTTTATTCATTAGAATAAGTTCCACATTGCAGCTTTAAGGAATGTAAATTCATTTAAATAAAGATAAAAGGTTACATTCTACTGTACTTTTAAATAATGTTTTGCACCTTGGAGAGTTATTATTTAACAAGGCAACCAAATTATTTGAGAAAAGTTGACGTTGAATCATTTTCACTTTGCTATGAACTGATATTGCTTTACAAAAGCTGTTACACATTTTGAAGGCACCAACATTTCTGTCATTGATGAACATGTTGTTAATGTAATGACGGCACAATTTTCAGTGTTAATAAATATTGACCTACAGTAAATGGATTTAAAAAATGTGTTGAAGTAATGCACGTCTCCGTGTGTGTCTGTAGGGGATGCTGTTGTCCTGCAAAAGGTTCTCTTAAAGGTTCCTCTGGTTCTCTATTATTAAGCAGTGAAATAGAAGAACACACACACTTCTGAACTGAAGAGTTCATTCTAATTCAGGCTGACACTGGTATGAGCCGTGGTCTTCTATGAACTGTGACAGTGTACAGATGGGGGGTCCATTTGGTTCCATTTGGACCCTGTCAAGAGTTAGAAACTGATACATTAACACTGGGTTTTACTGTGTATCCTGCTCTGTCCTTTTCCCCTGAAAAACCTGTAGCCGTGAAAGGGTGTTTTTAAGGGCCTATAGCGATTAGCACGTTTGTCAAATAAGGCTAATGAAGTGCTAAGCTATTAACCCTTTAAGGCCGGGAAGGGAACGCATGTGTGTCATTTTAAGATTTATTTGGCTATTCCAAAATAGCAGATCTATGAGCTTGTAGATCTGCTATTTTTTGAAAAATCCTGGAACATTTGTGCAAATCTTTTATATACATTTTAAACTCAAATCTTTGCTTCTGGGGGTCCCTGGAACAAAATATTTTTTAGATGGGAGGGGGTCCGCGGTCAAATACATATTATTTTGGGGGTCCTTGACAAGTTTGAAAACCATTGATAATATAGCAACACAAGTTAAAAAAAAAATACAAAAAAAACTTTAAGAAAAAAAAACTGTTTAAGTCTAAAACCGGATTTAGAAGACATTTGTAAAATCCCCAGAAGCAAAGATAAAAAAATAAATAAAAAAAAAGTATATATATATTCAAACTAAAGATTTGCACACATTTTCACGATTAAAAATAAATAAATAGCAGATCTAC
This sequence comes from Gymnoscopelus braueri, assembly GCF_963280865.1. Classification (NCBI taxonomy): domain Eukaryota; kingdom Metazoa; phylum Chordata; class Actinopteri; order Myctophiformes; family Myctophidae; genus Gymnoscopelus; species Gymnoscopelus braueri. The sequence goes on along the minus strand of NC_137616.1, from coordinate 48,440,456 downwards.
AAGCTCATAGCACCGCGCTATGAGCTTGTAGATCTGCTATTTTTGTATAGCCAAAGAAATCTTAAAATGACACAGATGCGTTCCCGATCTTAAAATGGTTAAACAGCACATCTAACAGCTGACAGGGGGAAAGAGGGAGTTGTTGTATTTAATCCAGTACCTGGCCTGTAGACCTGTTCGCAATTTGGTGTTGGGGGAATTTCTCACTTGAATTGAGTCAGTGGGTCCCTAGACATGAATAATCACAGAGGTGCTTGTCCGCCATAGTGCCACGAATGGCGCCATGGCCAAATCAAATATGGCCGCCATCGGCTATGATGAGAATCCAACTTTTTTGTTTTTGAGTGTATAAACACATGTAATACCTCCATTCCGACTAATTGGGATGTGTGGAATTCATTTCTGATATTGTTATGACCATTTTGGGTGATTTTGACCTTGAAAGGTCATGGTCAAGGTCATTTTGCTACTCCGAAGACCATAACCTGGCCATTGTTCGGAGTAAAAGCAGGTGCAATAAGTCTAATCCAACTAATTCTGACATTTAGAATTCATTTCTGATATTGTTTTGACCATTAAGGATCATCTTGTCATTGAAATATCAATATCAATGTCATAATTTAATAACCCGATTACGATTTATTTATTTATTTTTCATTATCATTGGTTTCATTTATAACAAAATACATGTATATGAGAAATATAACAATTATAAACATCCCCCTTTAATTTTTAATTGGGTCTTGGAATTAACAAATAAGACTGTAGGAATAAAAGTGAGTAAAAGTAAAACCATAACAACTTCACTCAAAGTGCAACATATGTGTGCTGAGTGATTCTGAGTGATTGTGTTAGTTAGTTAGTATCATGGTCAGTATCATGTTAGTATCATGTCAGTATCATGGTCGGTATCATGTCAGTATCATGGTCAGTATTATGGTCAGTAGGCTATCATATCAGTATCATGGTCAGTATCATGATCAGTATCATGGTCAGTATCATGGTGAGTATCATGTCAGTATCATGTTATTATAATGGTCAGTAGTATCATGGTCAGTATCATGTCAGTAGCATGGTCAGTAGTATCATGGTCAGTGTCAGTATCAATCATGTCAGTAGCATGGTCAGTTGTATCATGGTCAGTATCATGTCAGTATCATGGCATGGCAAGGGGTATGGCATTGCATGGCATGTTGCAGGGCATGGCAGGGCATGTTCTTTCCAAAAAAGGAGGTGGACTGATTTTAAGGACTTCTGGAGCCAGGGACGTGCTGGCCACTGGGAAATTCGGGAAAATTCCAGAACGGCCGCGCCATTTACCGCGCGGCCGCAAAACATTTTTTTTGCTCCCGTTTTAGGATTATTACGGTAATTTCCGCGTCGCGCGGCCCAATTATTAGTTACGCTACTGTTGGGCTGGGACGTTTTTCAGCAGTGGCGTAATTTACATAGGGTTGCTGGGTTAAAACGCGCCCTCCCAGCACGTCCCTGCAGAGAACTGAGAAAAAGGAACTGAAATCTCAGCCACATGTATTTGTGTACCATACATGGAACTGGATAGAGCTGTCTCATCATTATTCTATTGTAAGTATTTGTCTCATTAGCAAGAACTGCACGTGATGGTGAAGAAAGAGAAGTTGGAAAGACACTTGCGGACAAACCACAAGTCATTTGACAAGACATTTCCAGCAGACAGAGAACTGAGAAAAATACATAAACTAAGGAAGTGAAAGATCTCATGCCTACTGAAACTGTTGGGGCACAAAGGGGGCCCTTCTGTTCTAACCTTCTTGAATTAGCACTCACTCACGACAAATGTGTTTCGTTGTGAGCTTGTAGATTGTTTTTATTTTTTTCAGAAAATATACACACACACACACACACACACACACACACACACTAGTCTAATAGTTTCAAAATGTGTAGCACACTGTCATAGACACTATGGCACATTACGAGTCCATTAGTTTACATTTAGCGCTAGTCATTTGGGTTTCCTGTAAAATTATTCACAAATTATTTTGTGTGTCCGTGAAAAAAATCTAATATTGATTAAAAATGTCCGTCACGTGATGACCCCTGATCTCCTGCAACATGTTAATGAGCATGTTACTTTACGAGTCACCAAAGTTATTCAACCACATTTTTACATTATAATGAAGAAAATATATGGGCTATAATTTGTTTAGTTTTTTTTTAAATAAAGAATGTGCCACGGACATAGACATGTCTTACCACGGACGTTTGTCCGTGAACGGACATGTTGATGAACCCTGGACGGAAGGCACACTGTGTATAAAACTCTGTATCTCTGTTTAAAACTTCAGAAGAATATATCTGGAAACAACCATGCTTTTCCGACGCTTGTTAAGATCTCTTCTCTGGAGCAGCAGCAGCAAAAAAACAAAATTGCTCCTGTTTTAGGATTATTACGGTAATTTCCGCGTGGCCCAATTATTAGTTACGTTACTGTTGGGCTGGGACATTTTTCAGCAGTGGCGTAATTTACATAGGGTTGCTGGGTTAAAACGAGCCCCCCCCCCTCCGTTGACAAACCCCCCCCCCCCCCCCCCCCCCGTTGACAAAAGTGTGGGCCGGTTCGAAAAATCCCAGAGCTGAATTTTGGTCCCAGCACGCCCCTGTCTGGAGCTCATTCCAAGCAGATGAAGCACTGACAGTCTGAGCATAAGGCATAATAACCGTGAGCGTCAGGAAGTCACTTGAGAGGGTCTGGTAGGGACTAGGGTTCTGATCCAACATAGAACAAATATAAGGGGGGAGCATTCACATGTAAAGCATTATGTCTATGATGGCAACTAAAAATAGTATAAGGAGTAAAGCTATCGTACCTGCCCAAAATCAACTTGTAAATGTCCACCACAGTTAACTGTTCCAAGTAACCATTTAGAATATTTATTATTAGTGCACATCTTTTGTAAATTAGTTTCTCTACGTATTCAAAGTCATGAAGTGACTTTGAATAGTAAAAGTGCTATATAAAGCTGAGATGTTATGACATGACACTAACATGATACTAACATGATACTAAGTACTGACCACTAATACTGATACTAACATGATACTGACCATGATACTCACATTATACAAACATGATACTGACATGATACTAACAAGACACATGCCAGGGCATGCCATGCCACTTGCCATGTTATTTCACATGCCATGCCACATGCCATGCCATGCCACACCATACCACATGCCATGCAATGCCACACCATACCACATGCCATGCAATGCCACACCATACCACATGCCATGCCATGGCACACCACATGCCATGCCACATGCCATGCATTGCCATGCCACATGCCGTGCCATGCCATGCCATGACTAACACGATACTGACATGATAATGACCATAATACTGACCATGATAATGACCATGATACTGACCAGGATACTGACCTGGATACTGACCAGGATACTAACATAATGATACTGACCATGATACTAACATGACACTAACATGATACTGACCATGATACTACTGACCATGAAACTAACATGATGCTGACCATGATACTAACATGATACTAACATGATACTGACCATGATACTAACATGACACTAACATGATACTGACCATGATACTACTGACCATGAAACTAACATGATGCTGACCATGAAACTGATGAACAAACAAACAGCCGATATCTGCATTTGGCAACAGCAGATATCAGCTGTTTGTCGCAAATAAAAAAAACTGGAGCATTCAAAAGAAAGTTGCGAGCCCCCGCTTTGTTTTCATGATTCTGTTCTTACAGTTTGGCTCAGCACCAAGAGACGGAGGATGTACGTTATTTTTTCTTTGAACTTACATGATACTGACCATGAAACTGACATGATACTGACCATGATACTAACATGATCAAAATCACTCAGCACACATATGGTGCACTTTGAGAGAAATTATTTTGTGTTGTATGTGTTGTTTGTATATCACTTTTATTGCTACATAGTCTTATTTGCTAATTTCAACACTCAATTAAAATAAAAGTTAAAGGGAGTGTTTATATTTATAGTTATATTTCTCATGTGCATGTCTTTTGTTATAAATAAAACCAATGATTAAACAAAAAGTGACAGTAAAGAAATAAATTGTAATCAGGTTATTGAATAATGACATTGATATTTCAATGACAAGATCCTTAATGGTCAAAACAATATCAGAAATGAATTCTAAATGTCAGAATTACTGTTTTTACTCCAAACAATGGCCAGGTTATGGCCAAGGTCTTCGGAATAGCAAAATGACCTTGACCATGACCTTTCTAGGTCAAAATCACCCCAAACGGTCATGACGATATCAGAAATAAATTCCACACACCCCAATTAGTCGGAATGGAGCTATTACATGTGTTTATACACTCAAAAACAAAAAAGTTGGATTTTCATCATAGCCGATGGCGGCCATATTTGATTTGGCCATTGCGCCATTCGTGGCACTATGGCGGACAAGCACCTCTGTGATTATTCATGTCTAGGGACCCACTGACTCAATTCAAGTGAGAAATTCCCCCAACACCAAATTGCGAACAGGTCTACAGGCCAGGTACTGGATTAATTATATAGGATCACTGCCCTAATGAAGGGTCACATTATTTCCTGACATTGTGGGGAAACAACTTCAGTACTTCCTGGTTTTTAGCGGCTGGCACTCTTTCCTCATCGTCTCTGTTGGTGGAAACCTCATATGTCCAAAACTTACTTTTTCAGGATTCAAATTCGAAAATAGCTAAAGTAGCAGATCTACAAGCTCAAAACGCATTGCTTCGCGCCGAGTTTAGTGCTTGAGGATCTTCTATTGATGCTGTAGTGTGATCAAATAGGACATTAATTTACGAAAATAAATTAAATATGGAAATAAGAGTCCAACAGTGACGATATGTTACACTTCACTAATTATCTCTGACCTACAGTAGTGGTTACATGGTGTTAATGAACATTCAGAAGCATTAGCAACTGCTAAAGCCTCTTGTAGTGGCACTCCGTCTAATTATTCTAAAAATGTACCACTTGGTGGAGTAGACCTCATGAAAACACAAAAAAGTATTTGTACGCGAACGACAAGACAAAGTAAAGTTTCTTTAAAAAAGGTTTACTTAGAAAACACAAAAAAGGTTACAGGGTCAAATGTACGGTCAAAAAACTATGTTGCTTTCTTCAGTGTCTGACTGAACTAAAAGACTGTTTGACATCATCACAGCTATACACAGGTGCATCAAACTAGACTAGGCCCTAATCAAACATCAGATAGATTAACAGGTCAGGTCAGCTAGACCTTTGTAGACACACCTGACACTTATGAAGCACAATCAAATGTAATGAGATTACCAGCAAAAGCTTTTTTACCCTTTTAGCACAAACTTTCTTAATCTTAAACATGAATTTACTCCAAAATAAAACAATGGCAATTGGCTCCTACAGTCAGTATCTAAAAGGTTTGAGGTAAAATACTCTAAGTGAATTGTGTTTAATCCTCTGAATATCAATACATTCATCTTTAACCACTTGAACCCCAGCATGCCTATTCTGGGGAGAACTTTCGGCAAAAATAGCTGGGGTTTTTCCCCAGTTTTTTTTATCCCACGATTTTTGTAACCCATTTTTTCACCCAGTACCAATTGTCTAAGTAATCATGAGCGCTACACTCCCTCTGCCAGCCCAGGGAGAGCCTAGTGCCGAGCTCATGCCTCCTTCAATGAATGCATGAGAGCTAGCAAGCCACTTCTTATCACCTGACAGGGGGAGGTTCCCTGGTTAGACGTCGCAGGTGGAAGAAACACGTTATTCCAACCAGATCCTTTCCCCTCCATCAGGCGCCCCGGCTGACTAGTGGGAGGCAGTATAGAGACCAGGATTACTGCTGTTTGTGTTGCTGTTTTTGTTTTTTTATTAAGGAAATAAAATCAAGTGTAAAGTCCGGCCAAAAACCCATTCGCTTGAATAGAGAGTTATTGCTTCTGCGGCCAGCAGGGGGGAATCATGGGCGAAACGGCTAAACTAGTGGCCATTCATATGAACTGTCACTTCCTATATGGCCTCAATTTGAAAAACGGATGCTTGCTGCCTGGTGTGTACATACCAAGGGGCCAGCCTGGCATATTTACAATGAGGCCAATACGGAAGTGAGGCAGTTCATACGAATGGCCTGTTTGGCACTGTTTTATGTGTTTTACCCCTGCCGGTGTCAGAAAGCATTTATTTTAACGCAAGCGGATGTTTTTTTGACAAACTTTAGACTAGATTTTCTTACCTTAATAAAAATGGTCATAAATTCTATATGCTTCCAGTCGCTATTTTTAAGTCTCCTTTCAATCATCAGGATATGCGTTTTGCTAAATTATGGTCCCATTTATTTAAAAATTTACGATAAAGTATGCTATTCTCTAGGAGGGTCGGGATGATTTGATTGACAAGCTACACAACAAATAGCATTCATTCCCCGCCCCCGCTCTTAATTGACAAGCTACCCAACCAATAGCATTCTTTGGGGGTTGTTTTCCGGTTCCTGTTACCGACGTGCTTTTGGGCTTATATTAGAGATGGCGGATTTCAAATTCCTGAACGATCGGCTTCATTTTAGGTCTGTAGAAACCAGCGGTCTGGCTTTGTCCATCTCTTTTATACAGTCTATGGAACTACATATACCAGGTCTGTTGTACCTCATGTTGAAACACCTGCTGGATAAACACAACCTGTATTCTGTGGGGAAGCTCTCATTTTCTTTCACACACTTTAGACCACTGTTATCCAAACAGTGGGTCAGGACCCATTTGTGGGTCGCGGATTCATTTTGATGGGTCGCTAATACATTAAATATGCTTTTTATTATTGTTCCCCACATTATGTTTTGAATTATTTCAAAAATATTTTCAAACAATTCCCCCAAAAATTCTCATTTCATAATTTAAATGCAAATTATTATTTATTCTAGAGAATTTCATAAATGAATGAAAGAAAGCTCACAACGCGTTGTGAGCTTGTAGATCTGTTATTTTCACTAGTTTGGGTCCCGGGGAGACATCACATTCTCTTTTGGATTTCAAGCTAAAAAGTTCCCAAACATTCACTCAAACTCAAACCTGCTGCTGTCAATACATTTCTGTATCCCTACCACAACATGCCACCTCTTGTTTTATAGTTAAAACATAATTCTAGAGTTAGGTTTACAGCTAGGAAAATAATCAGATTAGGCATTTATAGGTTGGGTATATACAGGATGGGATTGCAATTACCTGATTCATACATATGCACGCCAGTGTCATGCACTGAAATGAGCAAATCTACAAGTTCACAACATGTCTCAGCACCATACGTTGTGAACTCGTCCAGTGGTTGGAACACCGATGTGCAACTACCTACAGATCAGAGGTTAGGGTTAAAAATATATAAAAGTAATTGGCATCTTTTGGACATCTTTTATATCTTTATAATAGTACATTATGGCGTCAAAGCGCTGGGGCACTGGTACAGTGGCAATGACTCGACAGCAGTTGTGGTTTGGTGCTGTAATGAGTTTATTGTATGTGAGAAGTCACCATGATGAAACTTGATTTAATCATTAGCTAGTGGAACAGAGGTCATAATCTCCCTGTATGAGATCACTTATAATACGAGTTAAAGCATGTACTCGTGGAGGCCTATATTTTACTTATCAGCTATCACACCGGTTGGACTTTGGTGATCAGGTCTTTCATCAGGGTATCTTTCTGATAGATGCTTCACCAACATTAACATATTTACGTGGTTGTTCCCTGACATTTTATTGGTGGCCTTCCCTGCTGACTTCATACCTAAAGTTTTGCCATATTTCACACCTTCACAGCTAAATCTGTAGTGTTATTTAACTCCCAGGGTAAACATTTACCAATAGGAGTGTAACTGATAGGACAAATCCTTAAAAGCACTTTTTTTTGTCTGTTGACTTCCAAACTCTCTTTAAGACGTGTCACATGACATGTCTCTCTCCTGTCTTCCTGTGATGTCTTGATATCCTCTAAAAAGCTCTCTACCTGACACTGCGTATAGAAATGTCCTTGAACAAGACACGCTGAGCGGGCATGCAGCAGCAGGTGACTTGCATTGCTGCCTCCGCCCTCAGTGGATGAAAGGGTGAATATAATTGAACTTTGCAACTATTTTATGGTGTTGTCAAGGCTCTGCCCCTTGTGAGACTCATCTGACATAAAACAGGAAACCGAGAGGTTGTTAATCTTACTCCGCTCCGGAACATGCTCACACACACACACACACACACACACACACACACACACACACACACACACAGAGACGGGCATTAAGAATCACCTTCAGATCAAACACAACTTCGAGTGAGGAGGACAGACTGTGTTTCTACAGCTACAGGAGGGAATACTGACCCAGACCACTGGAACCTGCTGCTGACTCTGTCAGCTGAATGGACTTTAACAACAACCACGATTCACAGTGAAAGTAAACTTCAGGGAACATTCTAGAGGAGAGAGAGTTACCACTACTGACTGACTTCTTGTATTAAGCAGAGTGTTTGTAGCTTCACTCAGAGACTAAATGGCTTCCACGTTGTCTCTTCCAGAAGAGGATTATTCCTGTCCTGTGTGTCGTGACATCTTTAAAGATCCTGTTCTTCTTCTATGTAGCCACAGCTTCTGTAATGCTTGTCTGCAGGAATGGTGGAGAGAGAAGATAATAAAGGAATGTCCAGTTTGTAAGAAGAGACATTCAATGGATCCACCCCGTAACCTGGCTCTGAAGAACGTGTGTGAGGCCTTCATACAGGAGAGACAGAGAGCTTCAACAGGCTCTAAGAATCTCTGCAGTCTGCATGCTGAGAAACTCAAACTGTTCTGTCTGGAATGTCAACAGCCAGTGTGTGTTGTGTGTCGAGATTCTAAAAAACACACCAACCACAGTTTCAGACCCATCGATGAAGCTGCTCTGGATCACAAGGAGGAAGTCCAGAAATTACTGAAGACTTTACAGGAGAAACTGAAGGTCTTTAATGAAGTCAAAACAAACTGTGACCAAACAGCAAAACACATTAAGGCCCAGGCCCAGAACACAGAAAAGCAGATGAAGGAACAGTTTAAGAATATTCATCGTTTTCTACAAGAGGAAGAGGAGGCCAGCATCACTGCACTGAGGGATGAAGAGCAGCAGAAGAGTCAGATGATGAAGGAGAAGATTGAGGGTCTGAACAGAGACATATTAACCCTTTCAAACAACATCAGAGCCATAGAGGAGGAACTGAGAGCTGAACACATCTCATTCCTGCAGAACTACAAGACCACAATGGAAAGAGTCCAGTTCACACTGCAGGACCCACAGCTGGTCTCAGGAGCACTGATAGACGTGACCAAACACCTGAGCAACCTGACCTTCAGAGTCTGGAACAAGATGAAGGACATTGTCTCCTACACTCCTGTCATTCTGGACCCCAACACCGCCCATCCAGTGTACATCCTGTCTGATGATTTGACCAGTGTGAGACGTGGAGAGAAACAGCAGCTTCCTGACAACCCAGAGAGGTTTGACGAAGTTGGCCTTGTCCTGGGTTCTGAGGGCTTTAACTCAGGGACTCACAGCTGGGATGTTGAGGTTGGAGACAATGCAGACTGGGTACTGGGTGTGTTAGCAGAGTCTTACCAGAGGAAGGGAGACGGAGGGGGTCAACACTGGAGTATATGGTTAGATGAAGGTAAATACGCAGCAGAGTCCTCATCAGGGTGAAGCGTGAGGTTCCTTTTTGTTATTAGCGCGGTAGTTCCTGGCCAAACAGGAAACCGTTGCGGTAGTTCCTGGCCGACGTCATGACGTCGGCCAGGACGTTGGCCACGACGTCATGACGTTGGCCAGGAACGTCCATTTCCCGGGAAAGTCCCCCCCGTCCACGTTCAATAGAAAATATATAAATAAAAGGCTTCCGGGGGTGAAATTCATGGAGTGGGTGTTGTGAAACTTTTGCCACTCACAAAAGATATACAATTTAACTTTAGTTTTGTTGAAAACGTTACCTAGTATTACTTTAACACATTGAGTGCCAAAAACGGTCCGGACCGTTTTTGAGAAGCCATGCGTTGTGTGCCAAAAACGGTTATGACCGTTTCAGGGTGAAAAAATATATAATAGAAAAAGAAAAAAAATTAAAAAAAAAATTCTTCCCAGCACCAGGAGATATCATTTTTTGAAGATTTAGACTCCAATCCACTTCCTGGTTAACTTATGACTTCAAAAGCCTGTATCTCGGCTCTTGTGTACTTTTTTTCTAAAATATGTATTTTTGACTATTTTCGACTATTTTCAACTGGCTGCAACTATGGAACGGATTACCTAATGTTCCCCCGATTGTACGAGACCTCTCTGTGTGTAATGAGGGGGTCACCTTGAGGACGGTGATCACTGAAAATATTTTTTGACTACTTGAAAAGGGTTCAAAAATGGTTAAAAATCCAGGCACCGACTGTACCCTGTTTTAAAAAGACCCTGGCACTCAATGTGTTAATGACGTCACGCGCACACCGCGCACATTTTATTTTACCTTAAATTAGGAAACCTGTTTGGTGCCGTAGAACGTGCACGCTGTACCTCGCGCGTGAAAGAATTACTGCCCACACGCCGTCCTACTCCGCGTGGACACCACTGACAAACGCTAGAAACGAGTCAAAAGACCCAAAGACTACATTTCCCATGTAGGTTGTAGGCTGCTGTAGGGACAGTGATTTCAGACCCGGAAGTAGTAGTTCTAAAGACTTTTAAGGCAGAATTAATTCCATTTTCGCCAGAAACAGGCCGTATCAAATATGAATGAATATCATAAACGATGCAGAGCCACCCCCCCCCCCCCCCCCCTGACAGAAATGCCGGGGTGGTGTGTTTACGTTTGGAACACGGTTTTTATGCTATAAACCCTATGGCAGTGGTTCTCAACCAATGGTCCAGGGACCACCAGTGGTCCTTAGGTGGGTACCAGGGGGTCCCGAGCAAAATTGGTTAACATATAGCGTCACAATAATTTTAACCACTTTGCTTTGGCTATTCAAAAATAGCAGATCTACAAGCTCATAGCGCTATGAGCTTGTAGATCTGCTATTTTTTTTTACTCAAATATTTGCTTCTGTGGGTCCCTGGCACAAAAAAAAATCAGATGGGGGTCCGCGGCCAAATGCATATCAATTTAGGGGTCCTCGGCAGGAAAAATGTTGAAAACCACTGCCCTATGGGGATATCAACACAAAAAAATAAAGCCACGACCCAGGGGGACAGCGCCCTCTAGCGGCAGTGACGTCAGACTTCGGTGCTCTATTGTAAACACAGGAGGAACACAGAGTCTCTGCTGCACCAGACAATTTCCCCGTGACAAAAGCAGTGGCAGCGACTGAACCCCGAACTCATACATGGGCAACTGGCGGCCCCCACCTTCACTTAATGAGCCAATGAATATTGCAGTTTTATGACAATTATTCATCTGCCCCTAACACATACATGCAGACTTACATTTCTTTGAAACTTTGCGGTAATGTTGAGGGTCATTCCAAATATCACTGAAACCAATCTTACTCCAATTGGTCAATTGGGGGCGCTATAGCGATTTTTTTTAAATGCAAACTTTAAACAGGCAAAAGTCGTGCCTCGTTTGGCCGACAGCCATTAAACCTGCTTACACATGTGCCTTGACTCATGAGGAACACATGTATCACGTTGACCAGTAAGCTCCGCCCTTAGATTCTCCGCAATTTTGAGCAGTTTGAAAAACACTTAAACCCAGGATTTTTCAGCTATTTGCGTGAAACTGTATCATCTGTGTGATCTCCTTTTTCACAGGTTTTTGTCTGTTGGTCCAATGGCTTCTCCCTTAAGTGAGTGTCTCACGACCGCAAGGTTGCCGGTTCAAGTCTCACTTGATGCAGACTCATTTAAGTTGAATTGCAAAAAACATGATTGTATCAATGAATACATGTGCAAACGGTAAAGATAACATGAAATGCTTATTTGAGAGTATGTTTTTTCAATGTATGACGTACTTCATTGTGAAAATAGCCGATCTACAATCTCACAACTTTTCAGATAGCAACGTGTTTCTGAGCTTGTAGATCAGCTACTTTCACCAGTTTCAGCCAGGGGCTTGGTTCATGACAGAAGGCAAAAATGTATGATCTTCAACAGACAACTTCCTGCCTGCCTGCCTGCCTGCCTGCCTTTTTTTCTCTCAAGTTGAGTGTTCTATGCTTCTATAGCTTATTCTGCAAATTACTTATAGTTTCTTTTTTCTTTTTTCTCTCTGCAAAACCTGGCCCGTGTTATCGCTGCTTTCAGCTATATTTATTATTATTATTGTCTCCGCCGGAGGTGGAGAGTATGCTTTCGCTTCGTCCCTCCGTGTGTTAGCATGGCCCCTAGCCAAGCTAACATTGGTCAAGCTCCACGTGACACGTGTCAATATGTTGACACCAATGCCTTCGATTGGCTAGAGGGACGCATGACGAAATAAAATCCTATAAATAGGTGTGTCACTTCAAAAGGCCATACAGATTATATAAATTATATTGTATTAACATACTCTACCATACAGATTGTATAAGTTATATTGTAATACTCTACCATACAGATTGAATAAGTTATATACCATACAGATTAGACACAATTACGTGCCTTTATTTCCTGAGGAGACTGAGGTAGCCTGGCCTCAATACCTCAGTGCTGGAGGCTTTCTACAGGTGTGTGGTGGAGAGAACTCTCACATTCTCCATCACCACCTGGTATGAGAACTGCTCTGCTGCTGGCGCTGTGGTGAAACCGCCCAGAAGGACACCACTCACCCCGCCCCCTCCCCTCGGGTAAGAGGCTGCTGTTCATCAAAGCTAGAACAGTTAGGCTTAGATGCAGCTTCTACCCGGAGGCTGTTAGACTGGTGAACTCTATGGCCCAATAAAGGCATTTCTGCCTTGCTGTGTTGTTATACAGCATGTCATGTTGTTATGTACTGTTTCCATCTAGATAAAGTATTCAATCGTATTCAATCAATCTTTCTGAATGTATTGATAGTTATATTTTGTGTTTACTGTACACTGCTGGGCCAGAGCCTCTGCATTTCTTGTCACACAGTCAAAGTGCTTAGTAATGCATGGCAATACCAGCCCCAAAAGTCATACTGAAGGAATACCCTAAACCAAAAAAAACAAAAAAACATTCACACAAGATTTGAAGTGGGTGTTTATCACCTTAGTTTACCTTCAGAGAGGACAAGTATGCCATGCAATAAAGGCCTTTCAACTCTGTGGGTTGACAAAGTGAACGATGACGTACAATTTAGCGTAATGTATGTTTCTATCAAAGGGGACTCATTGAGGTGTTATGAAATTAGCCTGGAGGTATGAGTGTCTGTTTGTTTAGATGTACAATACTGTGTCTGTGCATGAAAGCAGTTGTTGAAGGTTGTGTATGCTCTCACGCAATGCCAATACAGTCAAAACAAATACCTGATGATTGATTGGATGATAAGATACGAGTTACAGCTTTATCTCCCCTGAAACCATACAGACAGTCCTGTCTCTGCACTGCAGTCAGGCTCATGACCTGCCTTGAGGACACCAAGTGTTGCATGGCAGTGATGGCACACACCTTTATACAGCTGAATGAAGGCAAGTTTGAAGTTGTCCTGTTTGGCTCCCTCACCAGGCACGTGCACACATAGTTATCAAAGGGGGCTTGAGCCCCTGCCCTTTTACCCATCTGAAAAAAAGAAAGAAAAAAAAAGAAGTTTTTTTTATTTGTTTTAAGCACAGGATAAAAATATAAATTTCCGTTCAAATATATGGGTTGCTAGATTTTTTTTAAAAAACAAACAGACATACATACAGGTGCGTCAATTGTTACAGGTATAATGCATAGTTTTCTATGCATTTCGGGTTTTTTGGGGGGTTTGACCCCCAATTTTTTTAGGATAGGTGTCCCTTATTTCAATCTCTGGGAGTTGGCAACCCTAACCTTGCCATACCTTAGCTTTTGCTGAACTGATGCCATGCACTGGACATACACACAAAATGAACAGGTACAGTGAAAAGAATATGATGTCAAAATGTACATTTTCTTATAACAATAACAATGTGTAGTGTGTGTTACAAAATCGAAAAATCCAAAATAGGACCCTCATTTTTAGCTTGCGGCCCCTTGGACTTTTGGTATTTTGCTGAGTGGCCCCTGAGCCATCTTAAGTTGAGTAGCCCTGCCGTACCTGAATGCAGCGTTCAAGAGAATTGCCTTTTCCAAACTCTCCTGAACTTGAATGCAAGCATTTTATGTTGAAAGAATTGCATCTCCAGTATTGGCTTGAATCTTGAAAGCTTTAGTTGAGTGCGGCATCACGCACCGAAAATAGCCAATCTCAAAGCTAACAACGCGTCGCAGCGCGACACGTTGTGAGCTTGGAGATCGGCTATTTTCTGTATTTTCACCAAAAGTGCCCTTTTGGAAACCTCAGCCCCTGCCCCTCTAACATTCTCTGCACGTCCCTGTCCCTCACTGTCACACCTTCACAGGGAATACCAATGGTCTTGGAAACCTGTCCACACTTCTTTACCCATTCAATCCGGGAACGCATGTGTGTCATTTTAGATTTTAGCTATAGCCATTATTTCATAACCTGACTCCACCAGATGAAAGAAGCTTCCTTCACACACTTGTTTCCTACTTGTTTCACACACTTGTTGCCTACTTCCATCTGGGACCTCAGTAGCCAAACCGCTGCAAGACGGCGGTCCATTAGGCTGCCATTAGGCTCCTTAATAAACACAAACCCCCCCAATACCTGATCCACCTCACCTGGTGGAACTGGACCCCCCCATGAATCACGCACACACAAACACACAAAGGCAGGTGCCTGGATGAGCTGGACTCTGTGTGCTAATACCTTCCATGGATACATACATTCACACACACATGAAATCATTATGGGCGTTCCACAAGTGTGGAGAGGACATTGCTTTCTTCTAAAGACCCTTTTAAATTTAGTATTAGGTTACATTTTATAGAATTGAAGTAATTTGCTGGTGTTTTAATTGTGGTGTATATTTATGTATTGTCTTGTCTTGAATGTATATGCATTGACCCGAGCAAAACGATTTTCCCTTGTGGATAATAAAGACATCTAATCAAGAGCTCAGATCTGAGACCGATCAGCCCCAGCCCCAAGCACCCTGAATAAAAACGGTAACTCTGTCGGCAAAATACTTAAGCCAATAAAACAATTAACTAGCAGACAGTCACAATTAAAGAATACTAAACAGATAATAAGAATGGAAAACCGGTGCGCTTCCTCTGGATGCCTTTTTAGTTTAGGCAGTGGGTGCTCAGCTATGTATATAAGTCAAAAGAAAACCACCTAAGTGGAAAAAGCGGCACTCCAAAATAAAGATTGTAAGACAGTGGCTCAGATGTGGTTTCTCATTTTATTGAGATGTGAACGCTAACGCGTTCCTCAGAGCAGATTAGATTACATTTTATCTAATCTGCTTTGAGGAAGGCTGTGGCCGAAACGCGTTAGCGTTCACATCTCAATAAAATGAGAAACCACATCTGAGCCACTGTCTTGCAATCTTTATTTTGGAGTGCCGCTTTTTCCACCTAGGTGGTTTTCTTTTGACTAAACAGACAATGTAACAAATATATAATGCATATTTCCATGTTGATCGGTTTTCACGGGAGAAACAAATCTTTTAGGTTTAATTTAATTAAGGGTCGGGCTCTGGAACAGTCGGCCCATTGATCTAGAAGTCCCCCCCTGATCCTTAGGGCCCACTAGGCCTGTTCGGGATCCACCACTGCCAAGAGCCAGAGCCTCTGTGTGATGTTATATTTATTAACTTTGCATTTCTTGTCAAATAAAGGTCTTAGTAATGCATGTCAATAACAGCCCCAAAAGTCATACTGAAAGAATAGCCTAAACATTCACACACGATGTGACAAGAAAGAAGCCATCATCATACCTTTGAAATGAGTGTTTATCCCCTTAGTTTACCTTCACAGAGGACAAGTATTCCATGCAATAATCAACTCTGTGAGGAGAAAACCAAAGTTAATAATGACAGACAATTTAGTGTAATGAACCACTTGTTTATGTGTTTTTATCAAAGGTGACTCGTTGAGGTGTTATAAAATGAGCCTGGAGGTATGAGTGTCTGTTCGTCTAGATGTACTGTGTCTGAGCATGAATGTGTTGTTGTTGTTGCTGTAGCTACAGGCATTGCGTGAGAGCATACATAACGGGCTACAGGCTGTAGCCCGTTGTGTATGCTCTCATGCAATACCTGTAGAGAGTGAGAGAGAGTGCGTACGTGCAAAGTTAATCTTTGGTCGATCAGTTTTACATTTGTTTTTGGCTTTTTCAGTGAAGATGGACAGGAAAGAGGGAGAGAGAGATGGGGAGAGACACGCAGCAAAGGTCGTTGGGAATGGGACTCAAACCGAGACACGCTGTCAGGCTACATTGAGCCTAGGTGCCCGGACCGCTAGGCCAGTGAACCGGGACAGTGTCATATGTCTCGTACAGACTGACAGCAGGACAAAGTCCTTGGTTCTCAAATATTTTTTTTCAAATCTGTGCTTAGACATTGAAATGCATACATCACTATTATTATTAGGTCGGGTCTCCAATTGGAGAGTTTTATTCTACTGAGCTCACCGTTATTACGGGGCCAGAGCTCAGCTCTGGACCTGTTTTAAGATTGGCAGTATTCCGTTTCTGCCACTTTTCGCAGTTCTGGCTGAACCGTGCTGTCGCTTTTTACGAAACTTGGCCATATGGTAGATGGTCATGAAAAACTATCAAGAAATAATTCTCACAATCTTTCGTCAAAAGGTGGCGCTATAGCAAAATGCCAACTTTGAACAGGTACAACTCATGCCCTGTTTGACCTACAGCCATGAAACTTGGATACACATATGCGTCTCTTCATGCTGAACAACTTTCACCCTCTGACTTTTGACCTCTGACCTTTAGATCTCCCACCATTTTGAATTATATGAAAAACAGTTCAAACCTATCTCCTCCTGGGATTTTTGAGTAATCTGCACGAAACGTTTTACACATGAACTTTGGACCTATGCCGACAAACCTGTGCAAAAGATTTTCCATAAGTGAAAAAATTAAGCTTTAATGAGCCAATGAATATTGCAGTTTTATGACAATTATTCATCTGCCCCTAACACATACATGCAGACTCACATTTCTTTGAAACTTTGCGTTAATGTTGAGGGTCATTCCAAATATTACTGAAACCAATCTTACTCCAATTGGTCAAAGGGGGGCGCTATAGCGATTTTTTGAAAGTGCAAACTTTAAACAGGCAAAAGTCATGCCTCGTTTGGCCGACAGCCATTAAACCTGCTTACACATGTGCCTTGACTCATGAGGAACACATGTATCACGTTGACCAGTAAGCTCCGCCCTTAGATTGTCCGCAATTTTGAGCAGTTTGAAAAACACTTAAACCCAGGATTTTTCAGCTATTTGCGTGAAACTGTATCATCTGTGTGATCTCCTTTTTCACAGGTTCTTGTCTGTTGGTCCAATGGCTTCTCCCTTAAACGTGTGCCTCACAACCTGAAGTTTGCCAGTTCAAGCCTCACTTGATGCGGACTTCATTAAAGTTGCATTGCACACAACATGATTGTGTCAATGAATACATGTGCAATTGTTAAACATAACCTGAAATACTTATTTGAGAGGGTATGTTTTTGTAATGTATGACATACTTCATTCTAAAAATAGCCGATCTACAATCTCAAAACTTTTCAGATAGCAACGTGTTTCTGAGCTTGTAGATCGGCTGCTTTCACTGGTTCACTTTTATCTTCAACAGACGACCTCAGCCTGGACAAAGCTATAACACTATAGGTAATGTTGCAGCCCGTCAATCCGAAGTTTGAGGGTTCGATTCCTGGTAATGGCAATAGGTTGACACGTCCAATCAATCCATTCTGCTTCCATCCTTCTCTCTCTTCAATCTATTGTTTCCATGTCTCTCTCTCTTCAATCTATTCCGTTTCCATGTCTCTCTCTCCGCCCTTAGATTGTCCGCAATTTTGAGCAGTTTGAAAAACACTTAAACACAGGATTTTTCAGTTATTTGCGTGAAATGGTATCATCTGTCTGGCCTCCGTTTTCACTGTATCAGGTCTGTTGGTCCAATGGCTTCCCGCTTAAGTGAATGTTTCACAACATCAAGGTTGCCGGTTCAAGCCTCACTTGGTGGAGACTTCATTTAAAGTGCATTGCAAACAACAAGACTGTATTAATGAATACATATGCAATTGATAAAGATAACATGAAATGCTTATCTGAGAAGGTCTGTTTTTGCAATGTATGACATACTTCATTCTGAAAATAGACGATCTACAATCTCAAAACTTTTCAGATAGCAACGTGTTTCTGAGCTTGTAGATCGGCTGCTTTCACTGGTTCAGATTTATCTTCAACAGACAACCTCAGCCTGGTCAAAGCTATAGCACTATAGGTAGTGTTGCAGCCTGTCAATCCGAAGGTTGAGGGTTCGATTCCTGTTAATGGCAATAGGTTGAGATGTCCAATCAATCCATTCTGCTTCCATCTTTCTCTCTCTTCAATCTATTATGTTTCCATGTCTCTCTCTCTTCAATCTATTCCTTTTCCATGTCTCTATCTCTCTCTCTCTCTTCAATCTATTCTGTTTCCATGTCTCCCTCTTCAATCTATTCCGTTTCCATGTCTCTCTCTCTCTCTCTCTCTCTCTTGAGCGGCGGCCATAGCTGAGTGGTTAGTGAGCCAGCCTAGGGAGCCAGAGGCCCTAGTTGCCCCAGGTACGATTCCAGGCCAGGCCAGCAAATGGAATTGTCCCTGAGCAAGACTCTTAACCCCTAATTGCTGACAGGCCCTCATTGGAAAAAAGACCGCAAGGACTTTCATGAACGGACCTGTTAAAGGAATTATCCTTATCTCTTCAATCTATTCCGTTTCCATTTCTCTCTCTCCGATCTACAATCTCACAACTTTTCAGATAGCAACGTGTTTCTGAGCTTGTAGGTCGGCTGCTTTCACTGGTTCACTTTTATCTTCAACAGACAACCTCAATCTGTACAAAGCTATAGCACTATAGGTAGTGTTGCAGCCTGTCAATCCGAAGGTTGAGGGTTCGATTCCTGTTAATGGCAATAGGTTGAGATGTCCATTCAATCCGTTCTGCTTCCATCTCTCTCTCTCTTCAGTCTAATATGTTTCCATGTCTCTCTCTCTCTCTCTTCAATCTATTCCGTTTCCATGTCTCTCTCGCTCTCTCTCTCTTCAATCTATTCCGTTTCCATGTCTCTCTCTCTCTTCAATCTATTCCGTTTCCAAGTCTCTCTCTCTCTTTCTTTTCAATCTATTCCGTTTCTCTCTCTCTCTCTCTCTCTCTCTCTCTCTCTCTCTCTCTCTCTCTCTCTCTCTCTTCAATCTATTCTGATTCTCTCTCTCTCTCTCTTTCTCTTCAATCTATTCCGTTTCTCTCTCTCTCTCTCTTTCTCTTCAATCTATTCCGTTTCTCTCTCTCTCTTTCTCTTCAATCTATTCCGTTTCTCTCTCTCTCTCTCTTTCTCTTCAATCTATTCCGTTTATCTCTCTCTCTCTTCAATCTATTCCGTCTCTCTCTCTCTCTCTCTCTTCAATCTATTCCGTCTCTCTCTCTCTCTCTCTCTCTCTCTCTCTCTCTCTCTCTCTCTCCTCTCTCTCTCTCTCTCTCTCTCTCTCTCTCTCTCTCTCTTTCTTTCTCATAATTATGTTCTTTTAGAAAGTGAGCAACAGCAACAGTCCACCTGGCCTATTCCCATGGATTGGATCTACCCACCTCACCTGCTGTCATTCCCTCTCAATCCATAATCACACCTGCTCTCTCTCTCTCTCTCTCTCTCTCTCTCTCTCTCTCTCTCTCTCTCTCTCTCTCTCTCTCTCTCTCTCTCTCTCTCTCTCTCTATATTCCCTGGCCCCGCTTATCGCTGCTTGCAGCTATATTTATTATTATTATTATAGTTTCAAAATAACTTTTGGTCATTTTATCATCTACTCAGGGCTTTGTGAACCCCCCAGATAGTTTTTAAGTTGCTTGATTTATTATTTAGATATTTGATATTAATTTTATCAGACACGCCCCCTTCCTATACAAACCCATTGTAACTTCAAACTCCATTTTAACCATGTTAGATTCATCAAAAACACCCGTCCTTGGTTCTGGTGACTCACCCTGCCCTCCTAATGCGTGAGGGGGCCGTGTTTTTCAGATTACTTTTTTCATTTATTTTATTTGCATTCTTTATTGTATTTAATTTTTTTTCATTTTCCAAAAAAAATATTTAAAAAAAATGAAAAAAGTAATTGAAAAAACACGGCCCCCTCACGCATTAGGAGGGCCTGATGAGTTACCAGAACCAAGGACGGGTGTTTTTAATGAATCTAACATGGTTAAAATGAAGTTTGAAGTTACAATGGGTTTGTATAGGAAGGGGGCGTGTCTGATAAAATGAATATCAAATATCTAAATAATGAATCAAGCAACTTAAAAACTGTCTGGGGGTTCACAAAGGCCTGAGTACATGATAAAATGACCAAAAGTTTTTTTGAAAGTGAAATATCCCTTTAAGTAAAAGTATCAAGGGTTAGAAAACTTTTTTTTCACATTTGAAAACTTGTGAAATGGGACCTTCTGCATAATGAGTAGCCTACTTTTACTTTTGGTACTTTAAATACATTTTGATACCAAAACTTTTCTACTTTTACTCAAGTACATTTTGAATACCTTACTTTTACTTGTAACAGAGTATTTTTACATCGCAGAATTGATACTTTTGTTTAAGTAAAAAATGTGAGTACTTTTTCCACCACTGGTATTCAGTGCATGCAGTGACTAGTGCACACAGGACGAGGGAGTCGAGGGACACAGCATAGCGACCCTTCATTTCAATAATATGTCTGGCTGGGGCCGCTTGACAATGGGAACGGTGGGGTGGGCGGAGGCTGCGGAGCTACTGCGCCGGTAGAGGAAAAAAAAGACGATTTTTTAAAATATATATAAAAAAATAGGGGAGAAGTTTTCCAGACCGGGCCATGGCCCCATTGGCCTCTATGACGGTACGCCCTTGGTTTGGAGTGTCTACGGGGTATAGTGCTGAAAGTCCCTGTGTCCATGGGGGGTGAACCCTACAACTCTCGTAGATTGAAAACGTCAGAATCATAAATACGTCTACGAGAGTTGTATTCTACAGCTAGGAAACATGTTCTGTAGCGTATAGATCCCACATTTTCAGGACAATTCCCGAAGAAGCAATACATAAATAAATAGCGGCTGTGGTGGTACTGGAAAGTAACTGGTACATGTACTCAAGTACTGTAGTACTGTACTTAAATACAATTTTGAGTTATTTTTTACTTTACAAATTGTAATGTATTTCCAAATTTCAATACTTTTACTTCTACATCTCAGAGGCAAATATTCCAACTTTTACTCCACTACACAATAATTTGAAAACTTTAGTTAGTTACTTTGCAGATATACATTATTAAATTATAAAACATAGCCGATCTACAAGCTCACAATGCATCACCATGCCTTGTGAGCTTGTAGATCTGCTACCTATTTTCAAACATTTTAGTACTTTTACTTTAGGTAGGCTACTTTAAGTATATTTTGATGCCAATACTTTTGTACTTTTTCTTGTTGTAACAGAGTAGCCTATTTCTTCACATTATTTGCTACTTTTACTTAAGTAAAATATGATATCTGACTACTTCTTCCACCACTGAATAGCGGAACTTTTTTCACCCACTGTAGCCTACTGTTTGATGGTGGTCGCTTGAACTTTATAGGCTATAAATAAAATATGAAGTAATGAGGGTCTCACTATAGGCCTAGCCTACTGTGTTTAGAACAATCCTCAAATATGAAGAACAAAGTGATGTGCAGTAGCTGATGTGTTGTCCGTCCACTATAATAAGTTCCTCCACTCTTTATAAAACGTCTGACAATAAAAAATAATAGCCTATAGATGTATATCGAACAGGCACAAAGCACTATTTTTTTTTCACTCTATGACAAAGCAGTGTGCAGAGCAGATCTCAACCAGGTCCACAATGTAAACAAGTTCGGGTTTTTTGTGTTATCCTTTTAACAACCATTGTAAAATCCTACCTCTGTACTGTTTACAAATCTGTTAATAAAGTATTTAATCAATAAATAAAAAACAATAAAAAGTGTTTGGGGGCGGGGCACAGCCGCGAAACCTCGCTCAAATAGAGACCCTGCGAGCGAAATTAGGAGGGGTGGACGACGTCGCTGCACGGTTCGTTGTCGCTCGCGGTAGGTCAGGACGGTCTCATTGAAAAACATGTATTTTAATGACATTTCATCGCCCGCTCGCGTCGCGTCGCATCGCTGGCAGTGCGGATGGGGTGTCATAGATTGTCAATGTTTGGTCTTTTTAGTCACATATATCTTAATAATAAGTCAACTTTTCCGAGGGCGAGTGGACGATTGTGTTCCAGCTGTCCTTCTGATGGATTTTTCTTAGCTGACAATGTTTCTATCGTCCATAAAATAGCTCTGAAAGTTATCCAAACGATCGTGTATGATGTAACTCTATGAGGCAGATCGTTCTGTTTTCCCCCGGGACAAAATCGAATGGGCGTTCCTGGGCGTTCCCGTCTATCTCCGTGTGTATCTATTGGGTCCTAGAGAGAGTGACCGAAGTGTTATATAGGCTTGTGTTAGTTGAGGGAGGACCCGAAGTGGTTTTGCATTTCAACCGACTCAAACCCTGTCCTTCCCCCTTACCAGAGAGAAATGACCAGGAGGGTGCACCGAGGCAGCAGACTGTGCCTACACAACCTGGGGTGTCGGGTGGTGCTGGCTGGACCCGTTGGCGAACCTCGAGTTCTACGGCAAGGTCGGCAGGGGCAGACGTCCATCAGCCAGAAAGGGCAGCAGCCCCCAGTCGGACGGTGGTGGAAAGAGAGAGACAGACGGGAGGAGCCCCGGTGGGGGACCAGCCACCAGCAGAGTCAGAGCCGGTGACTCCAGGAACTAGCGGCCATCCTGCCCGAGAAGGGGAAAGGCGGAGTAGGGGATCAACATCGCACGAGAATGCAGTGACCCCCAGCCCAGTTGTCGGGGGAGGCTCGAGGGGACAGCAGTGTGTTTTCATCCTCTCGTCAAGGACGGCAAAGAAGGTTACCTGGGTGGGCCAGTGACTACGAGTTTTGGTGACTCAGGGACGAGTCACATTTAAGGGGGGGAAGAGTGTAGTGAACCTGCACTATGAGTGACGTTCACAATGACGCGTGTCAATCACAGGCTGATGGCACGCACCTGATTGTGACTGACAGACGCTGATTAATCACGGCTGGACATGATTGTGTTGAGGGTGATGGGGGACTATAAAAGTGTGGACTCAGAAGAGACAGGTTGTGTTGGAGAGCGGAGCTCAGTCCAAGTTCAAGGCGAAGCCTGCTGAGCAACTTTGCTTGCACTCACTGCGGGGGGTGGGTGCTGCTCGCATGCTGTGTAGGGCTGCCGGCAGTGAAGATAGACAGGAGGCTTAGGGCCAGGTTGCTGCGTTAGGCAGGGCGAGACATTAGTATAGTGGGGACTAAATAGGAGTGCTTTTCCGCTCTTCATATGTGCGAGTGGTCTCCTACAGTCAACGGAGACTACTCACGGCGTTGGACGGGCAGAGTCGACTCACACAAAACTGACTGTCAAGCAAAGCTGCCGACCCAGCGCCAAAGCTCCGACCCTTTGGGGGGTCGCATACCTCGGGGAAAGTTAAGTTGTAGTTTTAGAGTTTATAGTCAATGTGTATGATGATATTTAGGTGTTTATGAATTCATGCTCGAGCTGTTTTAATTAGGACTATCGTTTAGTTATCTGATATCATTTAATGAATTATAATGTGATTTACCTATGGTTACCTCTCGCCTTTTATTGTTGTCTGCTCTGATTTAGTATAGTTAAATAAAGTATCCTGTTAATGTCCCTTCGAAGTTCTGCCTCAGTTATTATTGTTTACAGTTGAAATATTCTGTGGGCGGGCTCTTTACATTTCTCATACCTGAGACAAGGTTTATTACAATATCATAATCTGTCATTCATGTAAGCTTCTAGCCTACTTGATTGACAAAGATTGTACCGTTACGCAGTTGGGCTTGCAAGTATAGGGGTGTGTGTGTGTGTGTGTGTGTGTGTGTGTGTGTGTGTGTGTGTGTGTGTGTGTGTGTGTGTGTCTGTGTCTGTGTCTGTGTCTGTGTCTGTGTCTGTGTCTGTGTCTGTGTGTGTGTGTGTGTGTGTGTGTGTGTGTGTGCGTGTGCGTGCGGGCCATAGTGTTTAACACAGTGTATTGTAACACTGTGTTACATAGACTGTCTATAATGAATTTACTTTTAATAAAGTGTAACACTGTGTAATACTGTGTATACTCTGTGTAACACTACTGTAGTTGCTCCATATGTGTGACATTCAGTTTGTTGAGCAGCCGCGTTGATAATGAACTTTAACCTTAAACCTCCCATCATGTCTCATCTGAAAGCTTTTAATTAATTAGACATTTTTACTTCTATAAACATATTTATTTGTTTCTGTCTTTCATTCTAACTGTTTTTCTTCAAAAGTCACTACCATCGTCTCCCCGGAAACAGATGATGTAACATCATATCTTTAATCTGATTGGCTGATTCTTCTAAACTAAATAACGAGTCCTCCTTCATTCTCTCTCAGACTGCAGAACTTCTCTTGAGGTAAACATCTGTTTATTCTGATCTGTTTATTCTGATCTGTTTGTTCTGATCTGTTCATTCTGATCTGTTCATTCTCCTCTGTTTATTCTGATCTGTTTATTCTGATCTGTTTATTCTGATCTGTTTATTCTCATCTATTCAATTCAGTTTAGTTTTGATCAGTGTTGATGAAGATTACAGCCACCCTCCTCATCCTCTCCTCTGTACTTCATGTCAAAGCGATCCCAGGAAGTAAGTACATTATATTTATGTTATTATATAATATATACATTTATATCTACTGTTATTATATAAAACCAAATATGAACAATGCACAATACAAACAAATGTAATGTCACACACACACACACACACACACACACACACACACACACACACACACACACACACACACACACACACACACACACACACACACACATACACATACACATACACATACACATACACATACACATTACACATACACAGGCGCGCAACGATGGCTGATAAGTGACAGTCTATTGAGACTACCTGGCAAGAGAACCGGTTTGACGGGGAAACCGGTTTTTAATGGCCACACATTAACAATTCGGCCGAATGCAAATAAGCCCGACTTGAAAACAAAGGCGAATTTCTGTGGTTGGCTACAAGAGAATCAGCAGAGTTTTCCAGACTTGCCATGGCCCCATTGGCCTCTATGACGATACGCCCTTGAGCTATGCTTACCCTGAGGCAGTATTATCAGTAGTTATTTCCAAACACAGTGGTCTTTGGACAGGTTTACACACTGATGTTTTAATTAATTAACGACAACGTGCAATGAACTAAATGATTAATGATTAATAATATCTGTGCTGGTTTAACACATCTCTGGGTGTGACCACTAATAGTTGTATGTTATTATCTTATCTGTCTAAATAACAAACAGCTGTTTAGTGAAGCAATGCAGATCAGCTGTCACTTTCTACAGGAAATTATTATTACACAAAGAGATTGTCTTGTGTAATAAATTCATATGTAAGTGAGTGTCCATGATGCAAGAGAACAACATATACAGATACATGGGGGGGTCTAAAGTGTAGTGCTTATTTCGGCTTCCTTCATGATGTTGTTTAAACCAGTGGTTCTCAAATATGTTCATGTCAAGGACACCCAAATGAATGTGCATTTGTCCACAGACCCCCCCAATCCGAAATGATAATTTGTGTCAGGGACCCCCGTACCAGATTTGTGTTCACACTTTTTCCCCCTCAGGTTTTTTTTTAACGTGTTGTCATAGCCGACGTATATGTAGGTTTGAATGTGCTCATGTGATGTAGCCTGTAATTGTTGCTTCTTTTGGGCGTGTTTTCTTAGACCTGGTTGCTTGTTTCTCTCGCAAAAAAATTGGCAACGCTGTTGTTGCCATGCATGACTCTCTTGAAGCGGGGTTAATCCTATTCCCACCAAGGTGGGGCACATCATCACATCACTAGTGACTTGTGACCATGTGCATTTATACATCATGGACATACAGCTATCGACTTATTTTTTTATATATATATATTTATAAAGTTTCTTTTTTTTTTTTTTCGTCTTTTTTTTCTCTACCGGCTATAGCAGTAGCTCCGCAGACTCCGCCCACTCCACCGTTCCCATTTTCAAGCGGCCCCAGCCAGACATGCTAATAAACAACTCGTGATCTCTGTGGTTGTGCTAAACATGTTCTGCAGGTTTTGGCTCTTGACATGGACTCCTTTGAACTGTTCAAAGTTGAAGTGTTCTGTCTTACTGTCTTCACTGTAAAACACACTGCTGTGCCTTGTGATCAATGTGAAATGAGTCAACATTGTTACACATTAACCCTCAATCAGGCAACGCATCTGTGTCATTTTCTAGATTTCTTTGGCTATTAAAAAATAGCAGATCTACAAGCTCATTTTTTTGTTTTTTGTTTTTTGTTCTTTATTTACCCAGGGTAGTAGCTGAGCACAAGTGCTCATTTTCAGCAACGCCCTGCACATAGAAACACACAGACAGACAGACAGACACATTAAAACCTGGGAGCTGACTAGTACAACCACAGTCTTATACTGTTGGC
Source organism: Gymnoscopelus braueri (assembly GCF_963280865.1). Lineage (NCBI taxonomy): Eukaryota > Metazoa > Chordata > Actinopteri > Myctophiformes > Myctophidae > Gymnoscopelus > Gymnoscopelus braueri. The sequence goes on along the minus strand of NC_137616.1, from coordinate 48,413,586 downwards.
CACTAAGCAGCTCCACTGGAGCAGTTGGGGTTCAGTGCCTTGCTCAGGGACACCTCATAGCTCACATGAGCTTGTAGATCTGCTATTTTTGAAAAAAATCATGAAAAAGTTTGAAAATCGTGAAAAATGATGAAAAGGTTTGAGAACCACTGATATAATAAAGCAACATACTTTTTTTTTTTCAAAAACACTGTTAGGATTTAGAAGACATTTTGTAGAATCGTAGAATTTGTAGAAACGTTTTCATGTCAAAGACCCCCAAAAGGACATGTATTTGGCTGCGGACCCCCATCTCAAAATATTTTGTTGCAGGGACAAAAATAAATAATGTCGACTCAAATATATAGATTTGAGTAAAAAATAGTATTTCTGCTTTTTTTGAATAGCTAAAGAAATGTAAAACGACACAGATGTGTTTCTGGATTGAACGGGTTAAGACCTGACTGAGGCCCATTCTACAAAGGCCTTCTAAATCAGCAGTTCTCACACTTTTTGAGAATTTTCAAAAAATAGCAGATTGTACAAGCTCGGAGCTCGCTGTGAGCTTGTACATCTGCTATTTTTGAATGGCCAACGCTAAAATCTAAAATGACAACAGATGCTTTCCTGGTTTGAATGGGTTAAAGTTGTGTATTCTTAACCCGTTAAGACCAGGAACGCATCTGTGTAATTTTTAAGATTTCTTTGGCTATTCAAAAAATAGCAGATATACAAGCTCGTAGCGCGGCACTCGGTGCCGCGCTACAAGCTTGTATATCTGCTATTTTTTTTAAATCGTGGATTTTTTTTTTTCTTTAAAAAAAACTGTTGGGATTTAGAAAACATTTTTAGAATTGGCCTCAGGTCTTAAAGGACGACTTCACCACTTTTCAACATATCTTCATATAATAGGTCCTCACTAATGCTCATGATAAAATGGTACATTTTTTTCTAATCAGTCAGTGTCTCAGAGGAGGGCTGTAGACAGTTCAAAAACCCGTCTACCAGTGACATCATCAATGGTGAATCCAAGCTAATAGAAACTGCAGGCTTTGTATTCCTGGAAAGTTGCAATGCAATAATAGATCCCATTGTTCTCGCCTTAATAAAAATCGGAATACATTTTTTAAAATCTTTTTGGAAAAGGAAATCCTGCCTAACGATGATGTCACTGGTAGACAGGTTTCTGGACTGTCCACAGCCCTCCTATGAGACACTAATCTGAGTTCCCAGAAGTTTTAGCCAGCTCGGCGAGGAACTTCTGGGCCAGAGCCCTGGTATTTGTGGGCGGGATGTAATTTACGCTCAGAATCTGAGCGGACACGCCTCTTACCGGTCTGAGAGCTGTGCAACTCGTCTAAAAAGTCAGACGAGAGGCACACAGCAGTACACAACAATGGCGGCCGCAATTTCTCAAGGGGAAATTGCTTCCCGTCGATCCTATTTAGATGCAACACCCAGTGCATGTGGATCCTGCAACCCTTTCTTCATTGGCTGTTGATTTGAATCACAACGTAGTGGCCGCGCCCCTGCTGTCCAAGCTCCGACGCAATGCCTCCCAGACTAATGAGACACAGACCAAGTAGAAAAAAATTGTACCATTTTATCATGAGTATTAGTGAGGACCTATTATATGAAGATATGTTGAAAAGTGGTGAAGTCGTCCTTTAAGGGTTAAAGGGGAATTTTGGACCACAGTTTTCTTACCCTTTCCATGATATATCTTAAGATGAATGGTACGGTAGAAACATGTCATCACTCCATCCCGGGGTCCGCCACAGCTTAACCCATTGAGACCTGAAGCGGAGACATGTCTCCTAAATCTGAACAGTTTTCTGAAAAACGTATGTTTCTATATCAGTGGTGCTCAATCTTTTTCATGTCAAGGACCCCCAAAATTATATGTATTTGGCCGCAGACCCCCATCAAAATATTATGTTCCAGGGACCCCCCCCAGAAGCAAAGATTTTAGTAAAAAAAAATTGCTTTAAAAATATATATATATAAGATTTGCACACATTTTCACGATTAAAAAAAAATTGCAGATCTACAAGCTCGTAGCGCGGCACTCGAGATTTCAATCTGGTCTAGCGAGACTTCTGTTTTTTTTCCGTTTTTTTTTTAATCGTTGTAAACACGTGTATGATGTGTAAACATGATACAGCAGCTGTAGTTCTCAGCCATTTTCATGTCAAGGACCCCCACATTGATGTGTATTTGGCCGCAATTTGATATGATATTGTGCCAGCAGGGACCCCCCACAAGAGATTTGTCAACATCTTTGTTGACAATAGGTCTACAAGCCCACAGCGTTGTGTAGAATAGTCTATTTTCAAATAACCCAAAAATAAAATAGGGCTTAGGTGTTCTTACTGTTCCTTGTTTTACTTGGGACCCCCTGGAACCCCCTCAAGGACCCCTGGGGGTCCCCGGATCCCACTTTGAGAACCTCAACTGGTTTTAGAGAGACAGACATTTTAGAGCAGGAAGGTGTACATCCATACACAGACCTCCAGCTGGAATTGAACAGAGGACATAGTGATTATGTGGCTCATTATCCTTTCATCCACCGTTACCCAGCAGACAGCCATGTTTAACCTCCCACAATGTCAGTGTGAAATAATATGGCCTCTTGTCCAGCCATATGAAAACATATCTCTGCTCTTATGACCAGAAACAGATCATATTCCAGGGACAGTTAACTTTTAAACTGAAACCCTATACATTTCATTTGTTTCTTTATTTTTTTCAGTATCTGTACTTTACTTGAGTATTTGTATTTGGACAAATATTGTACTTTTGACTCAACTACATTTCTAGGAAAGGAAAAAGTAAAGTACATTATAAACCACTTAGCCCTATTTAAAAAAAAATTGAAAATGGCATGATTGTATTTTCACTATTGATATAATTAATACAGCAATGCTTTGATATTAAAAATACAATTTACTTTGTAAAAGCATGCACTACACTGACTACAGTACTTTAACTCAAGTAGAAATTTGACAGAGCAACATTCACAGTTCATTTAACGGAGTACCCAGGTGTCTGACTTTGGCCCACTCCTTTTTTCCCTCTTATCTATTTGACAAAAAAATAGCTGATGAACAAGCTCACAACAAGTCGTGTTGTGAAGCGTTGTGAGCTTGTAGATTGGCTATTTTCCGCTGAATGTTCACTTATTATGACATGCCCAGCAGCATTCTTCTGCCTACACATACGTCATGTCCTAGTATATGAGCGAATAGGGGAAGGGGATCAACGTCACGTGATGCCCTTGTTTGACCCGGCAAAAACTCGGATGTGTCTCAAATAGGGATGGGACGATACGAACATTTCATGTCACGATTATTGTGACCAAAATAATTGCGATTTACGATATTATCGCGATAATCAAAATATGCTTAAAACTCTAAAAATGCCACTTTTGTTGAGAGATTTAGAGAGTGAAAAAAAGACTGTATAAAGTACGTTCTTTACAGGTGCGTTTTACCAATTCTAGAGGGTATAAGTTGTACCAGATATGCAGCTTGGCAAAGGTGAATTGATCCCAGTGTATGATGGAGGACAATTTCACGATAAATTAAAATCTCTGCCATACGATTATTGTGAGTGTTTTTTATCACGGTAAACGATAATAATGTTTATCGTCCCATCCCTAGAAAGAATATGATTATTGGCAGAATTAAGTCCCGTTTTTCACGAGATCGGTGGTTGTTGCAATGACCTACTACTACTGTACCTAGTAGTACAATACTACTACAATACTTCACCATATGATGAAATAAACCCATAAAATGTAACAACAATGTGTGCGTTCCATAATGCAATTCCAATGGTGAAAGCTGTGTTGTTTCACCTGATGAAAGAATGGCGGATTCGGTCACGCCCTGAAATACCCGTATGTGTGTCTCAGAGAATAGGAATGCTAGGGTTCAAGTGGTTAAGAAAGCAGGGAATATAATTATCATACAGTCCATAATCATGAGAAAGGCTGGTATTGCCTTCATATTGTCTTCTGGCTGCAACATTTAGTAATATCGTTGCTGTCGGGCAGAAACCTCTTATCTCCATATTTAAACTTTTTGTGTTTTTTTCGTAAATTATTAACGTCCTATTTGATCATACCACAGCGTCACACAAAATCATCAAAAGTAGCAGATCTACAAGCTCGAAACGCGGCGCCAAGCGACGCGTTTCGAGCTTGTAGATCTGCTACTTTTGATGCTTTTGAATTTGAATCCTTAAAAAAAATTGCAGTTTTGGACAAAATGAGGTTTCCAAACCCGACAGACGATATATATATATATATATATATCCTACCCCAGTAACCCAGGGGAGATGCAATTCCAAATCTAATTTGTCTCTGTATATCTACAGTATACTGGGTTTCTTTTGTAAGGCTATTTTACGTTTTTCACACTTTGTTACTTATTACTGCTTTAGCACCCTTGTATTATATTCCATTGCTTCATCATCATGCAAGAATGTTGCACAAAAGTAGTGAAAATAGCAGATCTGCAAGCTTACAACGTGTCACGATACGTTGTGAGCTTGTAGATCTGCTATTTTCACTAGTTTTAAATATTTTTTATACACAGTTTTGGACATACAAGGTTTCCATCCAACAGCAACGATAACCTAAGTTTGTATTATACCTTTTTTTATTATACCTTTCGGACCCCAGAGTTTGGCATGGGTCGGGTTCTAAAACACACAAACATACCACCCCCCCCTCCAGCTCTCAACAGGGGTCTTCAACGTTTTCAGGCCAAGGACCCCTTGGCTGAGAGCGAGATAAAAGCAGGGACCCCCATTATGTATTGTATTGATTTAATTTTTTTTCATAGATTTCATAGGCAGCTTCATAGACTTGTTTCACAGCACTATCACGTTGGATTCATGTTGATGTGTATTTCTAGACATTTAACCATGCACTTAACAACTCATTCAGTGCCAATGACGTCGCCGACGTCACATTTTTCATAAGCCCAGAGTGCCAATGACGTCTCCGACGTCATGAAAAAATAAATAAAAATAAAATATATTTTTAAAATTTATTTTATTTATTTTATTTATTTTATTTATTTTATTTATTTTATTTATTTTATTTATTTTATTTATTTTATTTATTTTATTTATTTTATTTATTTTATTTATTTTATTTATTTTATTTATTTTATTTATTTTATTTATTTTATTTATTTTATTTATTTTATTTATTTTATTTTATTTATTTATTTTTTAAAAAAAGGTTCAGAACCCAAGATATGATGATTTGAAAATTTGCTGCTCCATTCACTTCTTGTTTAACTTCTTACTGAAAAAGGCTGTATCTCGGCTCCTAAGCACTTTTTCTTTACAATATATTTTTGGCCTTGGCACAGGGGTGATATAGCCAGAAATATTTTTGGCACTGAATGAGTTAAACAATACTTAGTATACCAATACTTAGTATACCTGACCTGTACTTAGCCTGCTCTTTTTCCCCTCTATATTAAACCACTTTGCCGAAAATAGCAGATCTACAAGCGCACAACGCCTCGCAGCGCGAGGCGTTGTGCGCTTGTAGATTTGGCTAAAGTTCTCCTCAGAATAGGGATGCTTGGTTGAAGTGTAAAAATCACACAAAGATTTGGCGGACCCCCTGTTGAAGACCTCTGTACTAGAACATAGAAAGATGGGATACGAAATAATATTACCTTTTTGGGCGGTGAAACCGCCCCTATAAGTGAGGTTTGGATATTTGTACAACAAATCCTGCGCTGTGATTGGCCAAAAATGTACCCCGCCTAACCCTGCACCGTGATTGGCCAATCACAGTCTATTCAGGACTGTGATTGACCAGTGTCACATGACACATGTGCATAGCCCTATATAAGAAACCATAACTTAAAAAAACCCATAAATTTGTTTTTTTAAAGTTATGGTTTCTTCCATCATAAAGAGTGTTTCAATAAATGTATTTATTTTTTGTACATGATTGGTTGACTCCATTCAGTATTGTGATTAGCTATCAAGACACCGCCCACTTCACACAGGGTGTGATTTTTTATTTAAATGCACAAAAAGGTTGTTTTCAAAATCAATCTTGCAGCAGCAGCAGAAGCAGGCAAATAAATATCTGAAAAAGAGGAAGTTTATTCCAGTCAGATGAGCTTTGTTTTGAATTGAGCACTGCAGCTGTGTTTCAGCTCACTGATATTAGCATGACTTTGGGGAAGCAGCCATACTGTGGCTGCTTCCATACTGCTTGCCATACTATGGCTGGGGAACCACAGATGGAGCAGAAATGCCTACAACAAAATGACAAATGAAACCTCTTGAATCTATTTAGTTCTGTATTTTTATAATGATCTTCTTATTCTCCCCCTCGCTATAATAGAGTCCAGTGATGTCTTCCATGTGGTGGGAGGAGCAGGCCCTGCTGGTGGCTAACGGTACTACGCCGGCGGACAACAGCAGCTGCTTCAGCTCGGCTCAGAGCACCGTGCACCGCGTCCTGCTGCTGGACTTCACCGTCTTCCTGGTGGGTTGGGTCATTGTTTACAGCAGTCCAAGGACCCCTTAGCTGAGAGAGAGATGAAGCAGGGACCCCCACTCACCCCCCACTACATATTGTATAAAACTGTGTTGCAGATTAAAGGAGTAGTTCACCCGAAAAATGACTTATTTTCTATCAATTACGCACCCCATGAAGCTTTGACTTCACGGAGATTATTTTAGTTTTTGTCGCATTCCTAAGCCAATACTTTGATGACCGGTAGAGTCTCCGGTAGGCGACTGAAATGCAGGTCAATTGAGTCTCCTACCAGAGTCATAATATAATAAATAGCCTGTATACAACTGTTTAAATTCATGTGTAATTGATAGAAAATAAGTAATTTTTTTGGGTGAACTACTCCTTTAAACCTTTTCATACATTTCATAGATGGCTTCATAGGCTTGTTTTGACAGCACTATCATTGTGTTGTGTTGTGTTGGATTCATGTTCAATGTATATTTTCAGACATTTAGCTTATAAACTTGTACCTGGTTTGCTCTTTTTCACTCTACACCAAACCACTTTGGCCGAAAATAGCAGATCTACAAGCCCACAACGCGAGTAGATCGGCTATTTTCGGCTAATGTTCCCCTCAGAATAGGAATGCTAGGGTTCAAGATTTGGGGGCCCCATTGTAGTAACTCTGAGGACCCCGAGGGGTCCGGGACCCCTGTTTAAGACCCCTGGTTTACATTAAGTGTGTCATGTCTCATGTGTGAACATGCAAATCGTCGCTGTCCGGCAGAAACCTTGTTTGTCCAGATTTAATCTTTTTATGTTTTGTTTTCATGAATTATTGCTAATGGGCCCTATGCATTGATTGATTGATTGAATACTTTATTTAGAAAGACATGGTAAAAGTACATGGAAGTACAATTCACAATACAAGGTCCTCTAAACTGGATCGCTCATAAAAGCACAGTGACTTATTTAAAATGAGATCCCCACGCACTCAAATCATGATGACATTTAAGAATACAAATATACACTACTATGCAGAACGTCATACATGTTACTGGTATGAAAAACAAGAAATGTGTACAATAAACAGTTTTAGGAGGGGGAGGGGGCGGGGGGGGTAGGTTAAGACTTTGTCAGGGGCCAGTTTGGAATTGCAGCCTCCTGAAGGTGTATCTTTAGGGCAGTTTTGAAAGTGAGTAGGGTTTTACACTCCTTTACTCCTTTGGGTAGGGCATGCCAGCAAGTGCTACATTGGCATGAAATAAGAGTGTAATGTTACTTCATTCAAAGGTCTTACCAATGATATTACTAATTAAGGTTCTGTTCCATTTAGTGTAACAGAGTCTTTCCAGAGAGCCACTGTGTTTGACTGGAATGGAACACAACTTATAACTAATATCAGAGGTACCAACATGTGAAGGAAGTAACGTAACACTCCTCTTTCACATAGGAACATAGGAACATAGGAAGAAAGACTTCATATTTGTATTTGCGAGGGCAGATGTTTCTTTGCTTGTATGCATAGGGCCCATTTATTCTTTGTCATACAACAATGTCTTGCAAAATAGTGAAAATAGCCAAACTACAAGCTCACAACACTAAATGCAGTGATAGGGATGATGTGAGAGTGCGGTCTAGACCAGGGGTCTTCAACAGGGGGTCCGGGACCCCTAGGGGGTCCTCAGAGTTACTACAGGGGGTCCGCCAAATCTTTGTTATGATTTTCTTTTTTACATTAACCACTTGAACCCTAGCATCCCTTTTCTGAGGAGAACTTTAGCCAAAAAATAGCAGATCTACAAGCTCACAGCGCCTTGTGAGCTTGTAGATCTGCTATTTTTGGCAAAGAGTCATAGGTGTAGAGGGAAAAAAAGAGCAGCAAAAGTTTATCTGAAACACACTTTTATACAATATAGAGGGGGTCCCTGCTTCATCTCTCTCTCAGCTAGGGGGTCCTTGGCCTGAAAAGGTTGAAGACCCCTGGTCTAGCCAATCGCTGCCCTCCTGTCTAGCATCCTCGTCTTGAGCTCTGCATTCCTTGTAATACCAGACTCTGATTGGACAACAGACGGTCAGAGGCTGAATAAAGACACACACACACACACACACACACACACACACACACACACACACACACACACACACACACACACACACACACACACACACACACACACACACACACACACATGTGTTTGTGTCTTTGATGAGGCTCGGACAATAAGAAATGATCTGATCCACTGGGATAGGGGTTCAGAGTGTTGAACTCTTGGGCCCTACAGTAGGTGATCTCCCATTGTCTGGTATCGCGAGACCAGGCGGGAACCAACCCTTCTGATGGCTGGAGTGTTTTACTCTTAGTGGCCAGGTGTCAATGGAACGTGAACCAGTTGAGATGCAATAAATCAGTGGCTTTCAACCTTTTTCATGCCAAGGACCCCTAAATTGATATAAATTTGGCCGCGGACCCCCATCTGAAAATGTTTTGTGCCAGGGACCCCCAGAAGCAAAGATTTGAGTTAAAAATGTTCGCTTTAAAAATGTATATTCAAAGCTAAGCACACATTTTCAAGATTTTTCAAAAATAGCAGAGCTACAAGCTCATAGCGTGGCACCGAGTGCCGCGCTATGAGCTTGTAGATCTGCTATTTTTGAATAGCCAAAGCTAAGTGCTTAAAATGATTGTGACTCTATGTTAACTAATTTCGCTGGGGACCCCCTGGTACCCAGCCAAGGACCACTGGTGGTCCCCGGACCACTGGTTGAGAACCACTGCAATAAATGACAATTGTAAATGGGACTTGTGTGTGTGTGTTTAGCTATCCTTATAATAAGTGACATTCATAGTTGAAAGTGGAACAAGCATGCTGACTTTGATCTATTCCTGCTCTTTCTCTGTCACTCACATGTGTCTTAGCCGTTCTGGTCGGCTAAGACACACTCCTGACCAAAAGGCCTCTTCTATGCCTCTTTAATTGCTTCTTTGAAATGGATCCGACATCTCATGAGCTTAGAGAGCGTGAGAAATGTTCTCATTCATGCCATTCATTATTATTGCCACTTAGAACTAACGTATGGGCAATGAACGAAACGAGTGCATTGCAAAGCATCTCATGTACTGTAAGCCTTGTTGACTGGTCAGTGGTCACCTAATCTGAGTTCCCAGAAGTTTTTCGCCTCGCATACAAACGGGAGCGGCGAAGGAACTTCTGGGCCAAAGCCCTGCTATCTGTGGGCCGGATGTGCGTTGCGCTCAGAATCTGAGCGGACACGCCTCTTACCGGTCTACTCGTCTAAAAAGTCCGACGAGAGGCAAACAGCAGTACACAACAATGGCGGCCGCAATTTCTCAAGGGGAAATTGCTTCCCGTCGCTCCTATTTACATGTAAGACCCACTGCATGTGGATCCCGCCCCCTTTTCTTCATTGGCTGTTGATTTGAATCAGAAATCAGTGGCCGCGCCCCTGCTGTCCAGGCTTTGAGCCGAAGCCTCCCAGACTAGTGGTCACCAGTAACGTGACGTTGTATTGGTCGTGTGTCGTGTCAATCACAGGTGCTGCTGACCCTCTTCACTGTTATCAGGAAGAAGATGTGGGACTATGGGCGCCTGGCTCTCGTCTCAGACAACAATGAAGGGTCAGTTACAGTATATCACATCCACAAGATGGAGGTCAATGTGAAATGTTACCTTTTGTGTTTGTATGAATGGTTGATGTTAGGTTCATTGTTTACCTGAATACCTGGTATCCTACGTTCTTTGAGACACTACATTGTTCTCTCTATCTGCACTCTGCACTCTATATGACTATTAACCTGTTGTTAGTTGACTAGAGTTCATGCTAAAGGCTGCAGCGTATTCCAACCGACGGCAAACCTTTTCTCGGCGAGGGCATGGCTTCCGGAACCGAAGAAAGTTTGGCGAGGACGAGCGTGTTTTATACTCTCCGCTCTGGGTTCTGTACACTGCTGGAACAGTGATTTTGTAGCGTCCAAGCCAAGGTGTAGAGCTGCTTTAGACACTATTAGGACAAGAAACAGAACTAATTTACTCTTTGGAGCGCCAGAACAGCTTTGTTTATTTTAATACATCGGGTACCAGAATTTTATGATAACAGATTACGTTAGGTGCCAGAAATCTCACCGTCTGCAACGCTGCGCTGTTTAGAGCTGTAGACTCCACGGCGAGCACACGCACGTAAACAATGCATGCGTACACAGCAATGGATGGTCCTGGCTAAAGCCTGGAACAACAACATGTCTCATGCGAGTCACCATTGTGGAGCGATCGCGCATCGAGAATGACTCGTTTTGCCCAGTGTAAAAAGTTAAGGAGATACAGAGGTTTTTAGCAAGGAGATAGAATGGAAGCGGATGGGAGCCAGATTTTTTGGCACGGTGATCCATCTGTCCCTTACTTCTTAGAGTGTTCATGGGTGATTCCAGTGCTGCGCTAGCCCCCCCCCTTGTGGAAAAAAAACTATAAGACTGATAACAAGTAATTTTATGGTTTCGGCACCAAAGCGCTACTCTTTGAAAACACGTAATTTTCCGGTTTTGGCACCCGATGTGTTAATACACCGCAGCCCGCCAGAATAACGCTGTCTGCCGCACACCCAATATGTCATCAGTCTGACCCTCTCTCAGGTATGAATAATCAAACCCTGTGCCTACTATTTTAATACGGCCCTTCACCGTTTGTTTACATCAATCAACTTTTTTGGCGACAGACACAGTGGGCAAAGTGTTTGCTATCTCTCTCTCCATTAATTAACTGCTTTCTGGTTGTCTGTAGTCGCTCAGAGAGGGAGTACAGAGGTTTGTACCTCCTTACTTCGTCCAAACTGACCTTGATGCGTTGCTGACAGATTGCGGAGAAAAAAAAACATATGCTCATTGAATGTCTGACCCATCACACATGACGTTCATCCAGCGGACTTATTCGGATAGTTAGAAAATCTTGGAGGTGCAAAAACAGCCGAAATGAACAACAGAAAGGCCAAAGTTCTTATGATGTCATTTTGTTCTTATTGACCTACTGAAGGTGAACACATGTCGGGGTCAGATGGAGTACGCTGCAGCCTTTGCTCTGGTTATTACGATCTCGTACTTGTCCTACCAGACCCGCTCTAGTGAGCGGGTCCTGACGCTCAATGTTCCATTTGCTCATACAGAGCTAGGCAAGGCAGCATTTTCTGTTAGTGCTCCATCTGCTTGGAATGAGCTCCAGAAGTCCCTAAAAATTAGATCACTGCCTTCCTTGGGCCAATATAGGGCAATGGTTTCCAACACTTTTGTTCCAGACTGTAACCGCTTCAATACATTTTCTGATGTATCTTTTTAGTTCTTGAAAACATTTTTGAGTATTCCCTGTCTTCTGATTATTTAATACATTAATATTGATGTATATAAATGTATCTCTGTTGATGTTATTGTTGTATCTCGGCTACATTGAAAATGAGGGCCTGCCCCTCAACTGTATTCCGAGTTGAAATAAAGGTTATGATGATGATGATGAAGTCGCCCTGGTTAAGAGCGTCATCTAAATGCCCAAATTGAAATTGTAGGTGATGAACAAAACAATTACGATGAATGAATCACTTAAAACCATACATCGTTTGTTGACCAGGGTCCCCTAGGGTCTATATCGGGTTCCCTCCTGTTTGCCTCTACACCAAATCTCTTCGACCGAAAATGGCCGCTCTACACGCTCACAATGCATCGCAACGCAAATGCAATGTGAGCTTGAAGAGCTGCTATTTTCACCGAATGTTCATCCCCCCCAGAATAGGGATCATGTGGTTCATAAAGGTGTTTTATTCAGTGGTTTTGTCATTTGTTTTTTCTGCACCAGGTTTGATGAGACGTCACACCGCCGCTACGGACGCATGTCGTCCTATGTGTCGTATTCAGAGGAGCAGGAGAATGAGCTGGTACGGAACACACACACACACACACACACACACACACACACACACACACACACACACACACACACACACACACACACACACACACACACACACACACACACACACACACACACACACACACACACACACACACACACACACATTGTGTCACTGACTGCATCCCCATAAAGGAACAGCCATGTGTCACTGACTGTATCCCCATAAAACTTCTAAGAACAGCAGAACTGATCACAATCACTGGTGTGATCATATGCATAAACTGTGACAAAACTGCTCTCTTAGAAAACGCTAAAACCACTTCCTGATGGTGGTTTCTGTGACGTGACAGACTTGGAGGAACACAGTTTTTAGTCACAAGATGCCATTTGGTTTGCCAAGTCCTGTATTCACTTTTCTGTGAGAGTGAAATAAGTCTTATTTTTTTGTATCATTATATGTGTCATAGCAATAAATCCCTTAACCCATTAAGACCTGAGGCGATTCTTTAAAAAAATCTAAATCCTAACAGTTTTTTGAAAAAAAAAATAAACTTTTTTTTTCAAGATTTTTCAAAAATAGCAGATCTACAAGCTCATAGCACGGCACTCGGTGCCATGCTATGAGCTTGTATATCTGCTATTTTTGAATAGCCAAAGAAATCTAAAGTGACACAGATGCGTAAGCCAGATTCATACTCATGTTCTAAATAATGTTTAGAAAACAAAAATGACTTTTAGCCTGTATTGACGAAAAATATATATTTCCAAAATGGGGAATCCAGGTGGAAGTGATAAAAAGAAAAAACGTCCACACAGAATGATAACTATAATGACAATAATGTGAAGAATATCCACACTGATGAACGATAACGTTCTCTAAACGTGTTCAACGGGAGTGATGTGTTGTATTAATTCAGATGGATTTTCATTGGCGGTCAGTGTTTCGGATCGTTCCATCAAATCACTCTGAAAGTGATCTCAACGACATGGTTCACCACTTTAGTAGTTGTTATAATTTAGTTGTGGTGTGGTCTCAGCCATCCACCTTAGTTAGTAAGTAAGTAAGTAAGTAAGCCTTGCAGAGCCATGTGGCCCATAGGGCAGGAGCCTATCTCCTGTTTCTGTAGCGTGAGGCGGCTTAACTCTTTGACTGCCATCGACGCGTTTTCGAGTCAATTGCTACTTAATCCATCCGCGCCGTCGACGCGTTAGACGCGCTGATAGCCTTTTCATTGTTTAATCGGCGATCGCACTGTTCTCTGTGAAGTCCGTCATGGATTCCCTTTGCACTCACTTCCCACTCAACCGGATGCAAAATTAGCGGGTTCCGTTTCCGGTTTTCGGTTTTATCTTGAAAATTTAGATTTTTAGGCCAAAATAGGGCAAAATCAGTTACCTCACACGGTATAAAAAGCGAACGGAGAGCTCCGGTTATATTTTCTTTTCTCTAGACGACGAACAGTTATCGTCGTTGTGTTTACCAACGATCTGAAACCCCATCATAAGCTAAGCTAAGATGGCCAGCGGAGGGGGGACGCTAAATAACAGCAACAAACGGATATGACGTCTGCAGCCTCTTTGGAGGGGGTCGAGAGAGAGATCGGAGAGACAGAGAAAACACTTAACTCTTTGAGTGCTGGTCGATCTGTCGTGTTTGTTTATAAACACAGCCAGACAATGGATTATAATCTATGTAACAATTCTGTGACCGGTTGAAAAGGTTATAAAACACGAAATTCGATGGCACTGAGTACATCATGAAAATACTCTGGCAGTCAAAGAGTGTACAAGTAGTGTATCCCCCAGCTTTGATTTACAAGTACAGCCCCTGGACATGATGCTAGTATGTCGCCCCCTTAACCCCAAATCCAACCCTTGATGCTGAGGAATCAAACCCCGATCTCCCAATCTCAGGGCTGACACTCTTAACCACAAGGCCACTGAGCTGAACCTACTGTATTAGTTAGAATGATGTATAAAACAATATATCTATTGCCATGGTTGTAGTTGTTGGAGTGAACGGCTGTTAACATTTCTCTGTTTCTGTGCAGGGCTTCTGCTCCTGGCTGCCTTACATCATCAGAATGGAGTAAGTCAATCTAAACGGACCAGATCTTATCTCGTTTGTGGCTGTTGATGTGTTTTTTCCAGTCACAGGACTTGCGGTCATTAGCCAAATAGTCTCTCACCACAGACTGTTGACTCGCACAATTTTCAAATGCTTTCCGCCTAACGGTGTGTGTACACAGGGAAGTGCTGAAAATGATTAGAACATGAAGGGGATGTCCCCTCCGCCACTTCTGGTTTGTTCTTTGCAGTTGAGTAAATACATCCTTGTACTGGAAACCAAAGTAGTCGAAGCCTATCTCTGCTGCTTAGATGAAATGGAAGTTCAAAAATACGTTTTAAAGATATTTAAAAATATATTTGCTGAAATTACAAACGAATGACAGCTTCCTGTGTGCAGCTTTTGCGAGACGTCGTTACAGACTCTTTGTAGCGTTCAGGGATTGTGGAAGAGTTCAGTCAGATAACTCACCAATAGATTGAGACCAATAATTTCCCTGTGATGATTCCCTGCAGTGTTGCCAGATTCTGTGAGAGAAACAAGCAACCAGGTCTAGGGAAAACCAGCCCGAAACAAGCGACTATGGGCCACATGAGCACTTTTAACATAATACATCAGCTATTTGAAAATAGCCGATCTACAAGCTCACATGCGACGCGTTGTGAGCTTGTAGATCGGCTATTTTCAAAAAAAATCTTGCAGGGAAATTATAGTAAGCAGATCTGGCAACCCTGATTCTGTGTGTGTGTGTGTGTGTGTGTGTGTGTGTGTGTGTGTGTGTGTGTGTGTGTGTGTGTGTGTGTGTGTGTGTGTGTGTGTGTGTGTGTGTGTGTGTGTGTGTGTGTGTGTGTGTGTGTGTGTGTGTGTGTGTGTGTGTGTCTTTGTGTGTGTGTTCTGCTACAGTGAGGAGAAGGTGAAGGAGAAGTGTGGCATTGATGCGATCTACTACCTGTCCTTCCAGCGCCATCTGATCGTCCTGCTGGTGCTCATCACTGTCACCTCTTTGTCCATCATCCTGCCCGTCAACCTGTCTGGTGACCTGCTGGGTGCGTCCGTCTGATCACTGCTTTGTTTTTTTTATATAGACCGGGCAGTGGACAGAGAAGATGTACTTAATTTTTCAGGTCTGTGCCAATATGAGCTAGGGCTGGTAAATTAATATTCGAATTTAGAATATTCCTCGAATATGGGGGAAATATGTACCGGTATATTCTAATTAAAAAAAAAACAAAAAAAAAAACGTTTTTTTGTTTTGTTTATGTTTATTTGACAGGAACAATACAAAAAAAAAATTATTATTGGTTCCAAGCACTTGACACATTGTTTTTTGTATTGTCCCTGTCAAATAAACATAAAAACATAAAATAAAAAAAACTAAAATTTGTTTTAAAGTATTTTTTTAAATAATAATAATAATAATATTCGAATATCTGCCAATTTTTAAGACCAATATTCGAATATCATTTCTGAGGAAAGTTACCAGCCCTAATATGAGTGTTTTACCCTAAGGGGCCATGTCTTTTGAGCTGGCAGCACCAGTCTGTCAATGTATTTCTACGGTAAAGACACAGTGGTGCGTTCCTCTTCCCAGCGCCTGAGCACAGCGCTCCCGACGGCCGGCATTTTGTTTGGTGCAGCGCCCTGGGTGGTTTTCATGGTTAAGCTTCAAAAACACATTAAAGCAATAGTTCACCCCCAAAACGTATTTTTTTCTATCAATTTCTCACCCCATGGAGATTTGAATTCATGGAGATTTTTTTTGTTTTTGTCGCATTCCTAAGCCAATAATTTGATGACCAGCGGCGGTTCCGGTAGGAGACATTAGCATCTTTCCGCCGTCAATTATTGGCTTAGAATTTTTTTTTGGGTGAACTATCCCTTTAACCACACAAACCAAACATGGATTCTGGTGGAGTGGGTCTTTAAGCATAATCAGATATTAGTTTTTTATTTTGCGGCTAAGGGTTTCCAGTGTGATGATGGAAGTCAGGGGGCCCAGGGTTTATAAGATTGCACAGTGAGAGGCATAGTGTGTGTGTGTGTGTGTGTATGAGTGCCTGTATTGTTTGACTGATCTACAAATCTCTTCCTGTACTGATTACCTGCTCATTATGTAGATTAGTGCATCTGGCAGGAGGCCTAATGCCACAGCTGTCATCAGTTCTGAAACGCGTTTTTTTTTTCTCCAAAAAAAACATTCTCAGCCCTTTGTTTGGGCCTATACCCAGTGGTGGAAAAAGTACTCAAATTCTTTACTTAAGTAAAAGTACCAATACTGCAATATAAAAATACTCTGTTACAAGTAAAAGTTCAGAATTACACATTACTTGAGTAAAAGTACACAAGTATTGGCATCAAAATGTACTTGAAGTACCAAAAGTAAAAGTACTAAATATTTGAAAATAGCAGATCTACAAGCTCACAACGCGTCGTGATGCGACACGTTGTGAGCTTGTAGATCTGCTATTTTCAAATAGCCTAGGTATAAAATAGGGCTAAAGTGGTTAATGTATGTTTTATAATATAATAATTTATATCTGAAAAGTAACTAATAACTAAAGTTTTCAAATAATTGTAGTGGAGTAAAAATACAATATTTGCCTCTGAGATGTAGTGGAGTAGAAGTAAACGAATTGGAAATACTCAAGTAAAGTACAAATACCTCAAAACTGTACTTAAGTAAATGTACTTAGTTACTTTCCACCACGGCCTATACCTCATGTATGCCAGCATTGTGCAAAAACGTCTTTCACTGTATTTGAAATGGATATGTTTTAAAAGCAACATGATATATATTTCTTCCAGGAAATGACACATACAACTTTGGAAGGACAACAATTGGGAACCTTCAGACAGGGTAATTAATTAATAATTACAATACTACTAGGCCTAATAATAATAATCAGTGGTGGAAAAGGTACAATTTTTTTTACTTAAGTAAAAGTATCAATACTGCAATGTAGAAATACTCTGTTACATTTACTTGAGTAAAATTACAAAAGTATTGTCATCAAAAAGTACCAAAAGTAGAACGTTCTCATTATGCGGAATGTCCCATTTCACAAGTTTTCAAATGTATACAATCATTTTTGAAAATAGTAGATCTGCAAGCTCACAATCGCGACGCATTGTGAGCTTGTAGATCTGCTATTTTCAAATAGCTGGAATATATATATATATATAGGGCTGAAGTGGTTAATGTATGTTTTGAAATAATAATTTACGAAAGTAACTAGTAACTAAAGTTTTCAAATAATTGTAGTGGAGTAAAAGTACAATATTTGCCTCTGAGATGTAGTGGAGTAGAATAGAAGTAAAAGTACAGAAAATTGGAAATACTCCAGTAAAGTAAAAGTACCTAAAACTTGCACCTAAGTACAGTAATTGAGTAAATGTACTTGGTTACTTTACAGCACTGATAATAATGACAATAATATTATTATTGTGTTTGTTGCAGGAACAACTTGTTGTGGCTACACACAGTGTTTGCGGTGCTGTACTTGGTGCTGACAGTGGTGCTGCTCAGACATCACACGTCTCAGATGAAAGGCATGCACAGGGAAACGGTGAGTCACAACGCTGTCATTTCACTGATACTTCTGACATCCAGCCATCAAAGGCTGATGTTATGAGACCATATCCACTATTATGTGTTCACACTTTTATTATCCTTTTTATGGCCATAAAAAGAACAGTTTGTCTGTTTGTCCCGTGTATGTATGTATGCATGAATGAGTGCATGCATGCATTCATTCATTAATGCATGCATGCATGCATGCATGCATGCATGCATTCATTCATGCATGCATGCATGCATGCATGCATGCATTCATTCTTGCATGCATGCATTGTTAGCTTGTAGATCTGTTATTTTAGTTATGTGACGCTCGAGTATAAATCAACCAGTGCGGATGTTTCAGTTGACAAGGATTGCAAGTATCTAATGACCCTCCTACTCCAGTGTACTATGCCCTAGGGCCTAGGATACAGTAGGGTGATGTAGCACAAATGTGGCACAGATTCTCTGGAGTCTACAGCATGTGCTGACACAAAGGTATACAATACCATGCTATATGCTATGCTTAATCATTTTGCTAACCCTACACCAGGGCTAATCAACTTAACCACTTGAACCCCAACATCCATATTCTGCGGGGAACAGTATCCAAAAATAGCAGATCTACAAGCTCACAACGCATCGTGTGTATGTGCTATTTTTGGCAAAGATATTTGGCGTAGACAGAAAAAGCATTCCAAGTACAGAGACAACACAGGACTGGTTTACTAAGTCTACGATGGCGACAGCAACGATACCAGGCTTAACAGTGATGTGTGATGCTGTCCTGTTGTAACAGTGATGTGTGATGCTGTCCTGATGTTTACAACGATACCAGGCTTAACAGTGATGTGTGATGGTGTCCTGATGTTTACAACGATACCAGGCTTAAAGGGACACTTCACCGATTTTGACTTTTAATGAAGTTTAGGACTCAAGAAACATGATCCTGGGTTTTTTTTTGTGTATAATCTGTGTTTTTAGATATCTAGTAATCTTCGAATACATCGTGACGTTATTTACGTCACGAGAGATTGGTCTCATTCCTTTCCGCACTACATGTTGTCTCGACGCGTCTCAGTCAGACCAGCTCCAAAGACAGCCCGTAACACTTTGTTCAACCTTCTTTCCCCACTCGGCCACTCCCATTAGCTGCGGCCAGCGGGCAACCCCCTTGCAGAGTGAGGCATTACTTTACCTGAGTTATCTTCTGATAGTTGTACTTGAATGTTGACATGAAATAATAATCCTGTTTAGTGTTTCATAAGCGCAAGCGTAAAAAAAAAAAAAATACAGCGTGGAGTGGCGGTGCTGGTAAACAAACACCGTCGCGAAAGGCTAGGATCAGAATACCAAGGATTCGACAGTGATGTCACTACTATGCGACACGGAAGTAGAACTGCATAAAGATACCAAGGTTTTGTCAGTGATATGACATCACTAACGAATCCTTGGACATATATGTAACTAGATGAACGTGTGCGAGGTACAGGTTCTTCAGCCAGTGTTGCCAGATATTGTGAGAAAAATAAGCAACCAGGTCTATGAAAACAAGCCCAAAAGAAGATAACTAGGCCAAGAGCACTTTACCTAGACATGGGATATTATATATTTGAAAATTGCCGATCTACAAGCTCACAACGCTTCGCGACCCATTGTGAGCTTGTAGATCTGCTATTTACAAAAAAATCTTGAGGGGGAAAAAGTGCAAAATGTGGAATATTTTTGACACATATTTGTTAGGGGCTCCCTGGCACAAATTATAATTTCAGATGGGGGTCTGTGGAAAAATACATGAACATGTTTGAGAACCACTGGTTTAATTAACAATCAAAACATTTGGAAACAAGCCCAAATATCAACTACATTTTAGAAAGAAGCCGCTTACAATAAGCAGACATGGCATCACTGGCATGCTGTTTGTATTTTGTTGTTGGAGATCACACCCACATGCAACCTCCCCTCCCCACAAGGAGGCGCAGTGCACCAAAGCATTATGGTCAATGTAGTAATGCAGCTGTCCAGTCAAACCCTAGTCAAACACACAGATTTCTTTATTTTTCTGCCCATAGGGTGCAAATTTTAAATTGTGCTACTGTTATCTACTACAAATACTATTACCATTGAGTGATTGTAGTTTCTTCCAGGGGTGAAATGCTCCTTTAACAGTGATGTGTGATAGTGTCCTGATGTTTACAACGATACCAGGCTTAACAGTGATGTGTGATGCTGTCCTGATGTTTACAACGATACCAGGCTTAACAGTGATGTGTGATGCTGTCCTGATGTTTACAACGATACCAGGCTTAACAGTGATGTGTGATGCTGTCCTGATGTTTACAACGATACCAGGCTTAACAGTGACGTGTGATGCTGTCCTGATGTTTACAACGATACCAGGCTTAACAGTGATGTGTGATGGTGTCCTGATGTTTACAACGATACCAGGCTTAACAGTGATGTGTGATGGTGTCTTGATGTTTACGCGTTGTCTGGTGGTTGTGTGTCTTCTTGTCCTTTATAGACCAGAAACACCTTGTTCGTCTGTTCAGTCCCTAAAGCAGCCACTGAGGAGGCTGTTAGGACTCACTTCATGTGAGTACAACAGAGCTGGTGTGTTTATGAATATTCAGACTGACACACACACACACACACACACACACACACACACACACACACACACACACACACACACACACACACCCACACACGCACACGCACGCACACACACACACACACACACACACACACACACACACACACACACACACACACACACACACACACACACACACACACACACACACACACACACACACATACACACAGAGTTGAACTCTAGTGTAAAACACCACAGAAACACATTAAGGGGGTGTAAGTGACTGTTCAGTAACGGGGGTCTCTAGAGCTTTTTAATGAAAATACAGGTCGGGATAACAATTTGATCCAATCAGGAGAGAGAGATCTCATACAGGATAAGCAAGTGAAATTAAAAGTGATGAAACAAGCTGAACAATGTCTAACCCACCTGAACAGTTTTCTGTTTACTGGAGAGGCTGGGAGACCCCTGTTACTGAATAAACACTCTGTATCTATGAGTACTGTTAGAATATATAGAGATTTTATAAATGTATTAAATATATACTTTTAGTTTAAACCAAAAATATCACTTACAGCATGTTTTAGTATGTAAATCAGTGGTTCTCAACCTTTTTCATGTCAAGGACCCCCAAAATGATATGTATTTGGTCGCGGACCCCCGTCTCAAAATATTTTGTTCCAGGGACCTCCAGAAGCAAAGATTTGAGTTACACAAGTTTTCACGATGCTAAAAAAAATAGCAGATCTACCAGCTCATAGCACGGCACTTTGTATATCTGCTAGTTTTGAATAGCCAAACTACAAAATATGGTTAAAGTAGTTAAAATGCTGGGGACCCCCTGGTACTCCTCCAAGGAACCCTGGGGGTCCCCGGACCCCAGACTTTGAGAACCACTGATGTAAATGGTTTCGTCCTTTTTGCTTGTTTCGTACAGGGAGGCGTATCCAACGTGTCACGTGCGCGATGTGAACCTGGCGTACGATGTGAAAAAACTCATGCAACTGGATAAGGAGATGTAAGAAAGCACAGAATCACAATCACACATTTACCTGGACACGTTCAACCACTTAAACTCTATATACTTCTATGACCGGGGTCCTCCAGGGCTCTATACTTGGTTAGCTTTTTCCCCATCTACTGCGGCTGTGTCTAGGCAGTTCAGAAAAGCCGTGAGGAGCTAAACATGGACGTTTAACACTGTATGACACGCACGCACAAATAATCCAGGTCTGAAAATAAACAACCTACAAGCTCAGCCTGTAGTTTTTTTTCTAAATGTCCGCCTACTACGACACGCCCAGAATAGCGATGCCAGGGTTCATGTGGTTAAGTTTGGTCACATTATGCAAATGCAGGCAAACATTTGGGCGGCCGTAGTGAGTGGGGTAGAGAGGCTGTTTTTGGAATCGGAAGGTCACCGGTTGACCCTCGATGTGCCCCTGAGCAACATCTCGGGGGCACTAACGCCTAACATCTGCCACCTCTCAGAGCTACAGTAAATGAACACTCAGGACTGATATGAATGTTTTGACCTTGAAGGGCTGATATGAACCTTATTATCAGGACTCAGACAGGAAGCTGAAATACTGTGACCCTCAGTTGAACAAGTTAAGGTCGTGGGGTTGTACGACTAAGTATAAAATGGCGCTTGTTTGTTAGACTAATTGATTTAGATTATTATAAAAAAAATATTAGAATGTTTCACCGCTTCTCAATTAATGGGTTAATCAAAAACAATTATCAATTGAATAATTGATGAGAAGATAAGCCATAGTTGCATCCCTATTTTGTGGTGATATTTTGTTGTTCCTTTTTCCTCTTCACAGGACACGAGCGCAAAAAAACCTGCGCTACTACGAGCGCGTGCTGGAGAGGACGGGGACCCGCGAGATGTTCCACCCACGTCTGTGTGGCCACCTGTGTTGTTTCACCACCGGGCACTGTGAGGAGGTGAGATACCATAAAAACCGGACAGGCCATAATGACAGCATGAAAACATGAGACATATGGAGTATGTGTGGAGGTAGGTACTAAGTTGGTCCTACTAGCAGTGTGCGGCGCAAATATTGCTGATTGGTCCAGCTGTTCAGTGAGATTAGCTACTAGAAAAACAGACATACACACAACCAGACCTATACACATTCTGGTCAGGATACCACTTTCATCCAATTAGGAGAAAGAACTCAATACAGGGTGCAGGATAAACAACTAAAATGGAAACAAAAACTGGAACTCTATTACATTGAAGCTCGCTCTCTTCTGATTGGATAAAATTTGAATCTTGTCCTGAACATGCATTTTCTGTTTATTAAGGATCTGGAGATACAGACTGTTACTGAACAAACACTCTATAGCCATGATTACTATCACAATATACGTAGAGCTTTAAGTTTGCTTTAGCCCCAAAATAAATCTTCCAGCACTAATTAATTTAAGTAATGTGTGTGTGTGTGTGTGTGTGTGTGTGTGCGCTTGCGCATAGGGTGTGTGTGATGCGTCATGTGCAGTAGTGCGTAGAAGTACTTGTAGTCAGTGCATGTTGCATGTTGTGTGTTGCATGTTGCTCCTGCTTGCTACTCTCTGCTTTCAGCTACTGCCACCGGCTAGCCTCCTAGCGGGGGTGAAAAGAGGAGCCGAGTGCGTAAGCCTCCTCCTGCCGGTACACAGCCTCTCCACCACCAAGACTCCTGCAGTGCCTCCACGTGGCCACACACGGATACTGGGTTCCGCGAGGTCCCAGGCTAATCTGTAGGGGATCTCGGAGTAGCAGTGGACCCCAGAGGCACGACGTGCAGGCCCACCGGTGTGTGGACACGCCCTGGCGTCTGCCAACCACTGTCCCAGCTAAGGGTCAAAATGCATGGGCAGATGGGGCTCATAGCCTTGGATGGCAACCTGTCTAGGAGAAGGTAACTCTGAATTAAAACCGGGACTGCGAGGAGTTGCGCCCCACAGTCCGCTATCAGCATAGTAAAGCCAACCATGAAGTACAAAGTCATCCCAAATCCTATACTTCCAGCGGCGGGAGTCCGCAGGAGCATCGCGGCGGTCGGTGGTGCTGGTCCTCCTTCTGGAGGACACCATGACGACAGGACCTCAAACCCTGGGATTGCCCCAGGGAGGGTCCTGTCCGATCACAGCACCCCGTCCAATGCACTCATGCGTTGTCGGAGACCATTCGTAATGGGAACCTTCAATGCATGCACAGCAAGAGAAGAAGCGAGGTTGATAGAACTAGCACACTGTGCTGAGGAACGGGGAGTGGAGATCCTGGGGATCCAGGAACACAGGAGAGTGCACACTGACGACCGGATCGTGTACCGCAGAGTGGAGAGAAGCATGTTCATCTCTGCATCAGCGTGGCGAAACGAGGCCCAGGCCGCAACAGGCGGTGTAGGGTTAATGCTGGGTTCTCGGGCGCGTAAGGCTCTCCGTTGGGTTCACTACCACACCAACAGGATCCTGATCGCAGAGTTTTCGGGCAATCCAGTAACAACAGTGATAGTCGTGTACTCGCCCACCAACGTGGCACCACCTAAGGACGTGGAGGAGTTCTTTGAGGACCTGGTAGCAGCGGTCCGAGAAGTCCCAGCCCACAACTTCCTGGCAATCCTTGGGGACTTCAACGCAAGGCTTGGACCAGAGGACACACCCTTCCCTTACCACGACTCTACTAACCGCAATGGCGCCTACCTCACTGCCTTCCTCACAGAACACGAGCTACTGGCGGCAAATACCATCTTCCGGAAGAGGATAGGAAAGAGGTGGACCTTCCGAGATAGAGCCACTGGCACGCTGAGACAGTTGGATTACATCCTTGTGAGGAAGAAGTGGAGGAACTCCATTATGAATGCAGAACCATACTCCACATTCAGTACTGTGGGCTCAGACCACCGAGTGGTCTCAATGAAGGTGCGTCTGAGCCTCAGGGCCCCCAAACCAAGCCCCAGGATCCGGTATAACTGGAAAGCGCTCTCCAGCGACCCTGGCCTCCAAACCAGGTACACAGAGGAGGTGAGGAAGCGATTCCAGCAGCTGGATATGGGAGCGGATCCCAGCAGCGAATACATGCGTTTCGTTGCTGCCAACGAGGAGGCGACCAAACTGTGTGTACCCATGATGGAGAGAGTCCGTACTTCCCTGCGATCCAAGCACCCAGGGGTGGTAGCGGCACGGCGGAAGATGGAGGAAGCCCGTCTCATATTTGAGAAGGAGCCAACTGTGGAGAGACGTATGGAGCTGAATGAAGCCAAGCATCTTCTGTTCAGCACATACGACACCATCAAAGGGGAGGAGCTGATGGAGAAAGTGCAGAGAGTGCAGGAAGCGCAGGGTGACCAGAAATATGGAGAGGCCTGGAGGGTCATCAACGAGATGACTGGGAGGAAGAGGACCAAGGAGGGACAGGTCAAGGGACACAGCCCTGAGGAGAGGGTAAAGACCTGGTTCAGCCACTTCCAGAGGCTGCTGGGAGAGTCGGCAGAAGCAGTTGCAGAAGATGTGCCGCCAGTCCTCCCGTACCTGGAAATCGATGATGGTCCCTTCACGCCTGGGGAGCTCGCCAGGGCGAAAACCACAGTGAAAGTGGGAAAAAGTCCCGGTCCAGATGGCATTCCCCCAGAGGTCCTGAAGAACTGTGATCTCGACGACATCATTCTAGAGTTCTGTAACCTTGCCCTGTTGCATCGGCGGCCTGACATGTGGTCTCTGTCAAACATCATCCCAGTGCCCAAATCCGGGGACCTCTCAAAGCCGGACAACTACCGAGGCATCAGTCTGACATGCATCATTGCTAAAGCTTACAACCGCATGATCCTAAACAGGGTCCGGCAAGCAATTGACCCTCACCTGAGGGAGAATCAGAACGGCTTCCGAGAGGGACGAACTACAACAGCTCAGATCTTGGCACTTAGGAGAATGATTGAGGAGGTAAAGAAGGACAACCTGACTGCAGTCCTATGCTTTATAGACTTCAAAAAGGCATTTGACACGATCCACCGAGGCATGATGGTGAAGATCCTGAAGGCATACCGGATTCCTCCCAACCTACTCCGAGCAATAGAGTCCATGTACGCAGGAACAAGGGCCAAGGTGGTGACCCCAGACGGCAACAGCGAGGAGTTTGACATCCTGGCTGGGGTTATGCAAGGGGATACACTAGCCCCCTTTCTCTTCATTATAGTCCTCGATTATGCGCTCAGGAAAGCAATCAGTGGGCGAGAGCAGGAACTTGGCTTCACACTAACGCCAAGGAAGTCGAGGCGACACCCCGCAGTGGTCCTCACAGACCTTGACTATGCGGATGACATCAGTTTGCTCTCTGACAACGTGGAACAAGCACAAGAACTACTGAACAGGGTAGAGCTAGAGTGCGCCAAGGTCGGCCTCAGGCTAAACGCCAAGAAAACTGAGGTCCTCACCTACAACGTTCCACCAGAACATCAACCTCTGACTACAGCAGGAGGCACTGTGCTGAAAGAAGTCGAGGACTTCAAATACCTGGGCTCATGGGTCAACTCAACTGAGCAAGATCTTAAAGTGAGGAAGGCAATTGCATGGAGGGCCCTGAATGGCATGACCAGTGTATGGAACTCCAATCTCCCCCGCCAAATCAAACTCAGCTTCTTCTACGCGACAGTAGAGTCCGTTCTTCTCTATGGCAGTGAATGCTGGACCCTGAAACCAGCCCTTGAGAAGTCCCTGGATGGGTGCTACACCAGGATGCTGCGTGCAGTGCTTAACATCAGCAAGAGTGCGCATGTTACCAACATAATCCTGTATGAGGGAATACCAAGGGTGAGCGAGAAGATTGCTGTAAGGAGAATGAGACTAGCAGGACACTGCCAAAGGCACCGAGAGCTGCCAGCCAGCAAACTGGTGCTGTGGGAACCAACACATGGGCACTGGTCAAGAGGACGCCCCACACCAACATATATGGACACGCTCAAGAAGGATGCAGGAGCCCATAGCACCAATGAGCTGGCCAGATGTATGGAGAGTCGGGATGACTGGAAGCAACGATGGAGGGCTCGTCTGAGGACGACCTAGAGAATGAACAACACTATAGATGGCTAGAAGCCACAGTGTAAAAAGTAATCTAGATGTTGTTGTTTGCATAGCTTTGAATTGGTTGTTAACTTGTTTTCATCCCTGATTCATTCAACACCCCAGTAAAGTCCCGGTGTAATTTGAACTCTGCAGAGTGTACAAATGGAACCAAACAGACCTCTATGGAGTTAAATTAACACAGCGTTGCTCTAACTAGAGACTGAACACAATGGTCTTTTAGTGGAGTGTGGTGGTAATGAGGAGCTCATGCAAAATATGTCACACATGGATGACAATCTGTCTCTGTGCTGATGCTGCTGCTGCTATGCTAGCAGTGTGCTATTGTTTTCTTTGTGTTATCTACAGCAAGGGCTCCCAAAGCTTTCTGGCCACGACCCCCCAAATTAACCATATTTGAACTGGGGACCCCCCACCCTGATAAGCACTTGGAATTGTAGGAGTTGAGGCATTACATTTAGTTTGACTCGTTTCCATTATAGCAGATCTACAATGTTGTGAGCTTGTAGATTTTTTTTGTTGTTTCTTAATCTTATTTTTTCTTGTCTTATTTCTTATATTATTAGACAATTTAGCCAATGTTTGACCAGTATTTATAGTATAGTTTGCTGATGACTTTTGATGCAGTAATGGTCTTTTCTTTTAGGTATTTGAAAAGGTCTTAAAAGTCCTTTGTGTGTGTGTGTATGTGTGTGTGTGTGTGTGTGTGTGTGTGTGTGTGTGTGTGTGTGTGTGTGTGTGTGTGTGTGTGTGTGTGTGTGTGTGTGTGTGTTCTCTCTCAGGTTGATACCATAGACTATTACAGCAATCAGGTGAACCGTCTCATCAAGGAGGTGAGCAGGCAGAAGAAACTGGTGCCACAGCGCCCTCTAGGGATGGCCTATGTGACACTGCAGTCTGAGGCCATGGCCACCTTGTGAGTTCTGCTCTTGTTTCTCTGTGTGTGTGTGTGCAGTGGTGTAAAGTAACTAAGTATATTTACTTAAGTACAATTTTGAGGTATTTGTACTTTACTTGAGAATTTCCAATACTTTTACTTCTACTCCACTACATCTCAGAGGCAAATATTGTACGTTTACTCCACTACAATTATTTGAAAACTTTAGTTACTAGTTTGCCGCTATAAATCATTATATTATAAAACATACATTAACCACTTTAGCCCTATTTTATACCTAAGCTATTTGAAAATAGCAGATCTACAAGCTCACAACGTGTCGCATCGTGACGCGTTGTGAGCTTGTAGATCTGCTATTTTCAAATATGTCAGTACTTTTACTTTTGGTACTTTAAGTATATTTTGATGCCAATACCTTTTTCCTTTTATTCAAGTAACATTTTGAACACAGGCCTTTTACTTGTAACAGAGTATTTTTATATTGCAGTATTGATACTTTTACTTAAGTAAAGAATTTGAGTACTTTTTCCACCACTGTGTGTGTGTGTGTGTGTGTGTGTGTGTGTGTGTGTGTGTGTGTGTGTGTGTGTGCTCTCAATGAGGACATTATCACCGTAACTGTAAAAGCCAGGTTACAAATCCTTCCCACCAGACTCAACCTTTGCCACTGGTTACCCATGCACCTCATTGTCTGCAGGGCTTGTTACAGAAACCATGTCACACATTCTGAATGGCTGCTATGCCTATAAAGGGCTTTACATAGCACGCCACGACAGAATAGTTGATCTCATAACTAAGGACATATCTAAACGCATACAAGACGCTGTTACTTGTACCCCTGAAGGGTGTGTGGGTATTTTTTTTAAATATATTTAACCTTTATTTAACCAGTAAAATCACATTGAGACCATAGTCTCTTTTACGAGTGTGCACTGGCCAAGAGAAGAGGCTAATACATGTTACACAGCTCTGCCAGTAACAACAAATACATGACAAAGACAAACATATAACATCCGTAATACCAAAAACCTACTACCAGGGAGGCTCAGAGAGAGTCTAAATAGCTAACCAATAACAGACTAATAAAAAAGACTACCGTATTCTCCGCACTATAAGGCGCACCGTCAGTGCGCCTTATAGTGCGGATGCGCCTTATAATCCGATGCGCCTTATATATGTATCAATATTGGTTCCCTTGGTTTCCGCACTATAAGCCGCACCGTCAGTGCGCCTTATAGTGCGGATGCGCCTTATAATGCGGTGCGCCCTATATATGAAAATAATACATTTATTGAAGGTGCGCCTTATACTCAGATGCGCCTTATAGTGCGGAAAATACGGTAATAAGAACAATATATCGTGAAGCTACTAAGCTAAGATAAGTAAGATCACAGCGTTTGCTACTCGTCAAAGCAGGAGCAGTGGCTTGAGAGTGTGCCCATGGCAATCCTCTTAAAAGTCACTAGAGGGATCAAAGAAGCCAGTTTTGATCTGGTCTGTAGGTCAGTCCTCGACCAGGGCCCAAAAAACGCAAGGTCCATGATTTGCTGACTGTACATTTTTACAGCACCTTGTAATATTTGTTTGCTTGTATATCTCTTATGTGGACATAAATAAATGATAAAAAATGTGTGTGTGTGTGTGTGTGTGTCTGTAATAAAAACAGACATATCCCGGTTCTTTTGACCATATAATTGAATTTCTATCAATAAACAAATGCAATACAATACAATTTACATGTCAAACTCTTTACAAATGTATGGGAATATTATCCTAATTTTTATGTTCAAAACTATTCCTGGACTGGGCCTTAACCACATGCTGTAAATCCTATATACTTTGTTGACCGGAGTCCAGGGGTCTGTACTTGGCTCCCTCCTTTTTTTCCCTGTACACCAAAATCTCTTTGCTGAAAATAGCCGATCTACAAGCTTACAACACATCGCAACATGACTTGTTGTGAGCTTGTAGATCGACTATTTTTGCCAAACGTTCGCTATTATGACATGACCAGAATAGGGACGCTAGGGTTCAGGTGTTTAATGGGTGAATGGTTTGATTCCCTGCAGCATTCTGAGAGACTTCAACGCTCTGAAGGGATACGACGGCAGTGACGGAGCGGCCCTCTGCTGCCTCCGCAGGAAGCCCCAGCCTTCATCCAACAGTACAGATCTGAAGGTCAACAGCTGGAGAGTCAGCTACGCACCTCACCCCTTGAACGTGTTCTGGTAAGTTCTGCCCCCCACCCCCCAAAGAACCGGTTCTGATAAGCCTTCAAAGAGCAGGTCAACCCTATTTGACAGGCATCCCCCAGGGCTCTAAACTAGGTCTGCTAGAATTTCCTCTACACCAAAGCTCTTCGTCGAAAATAGCCGATCTACAAGCTCAGAGCACGTCGCGTTGCAACGCGCTGGGAGCTTATAGATTTTTTTAGATAGTTGCTAGTTTCTTTTCAGACATAAATTAGTATATTATGAAACATACATTAACCACATAAGCACTATTTTCAAACATTTTAATACTTTTACTTTTGGTACTTTCAGTATATTTTGATGCCAATACTTTTGTACTTTTACTCAAGTAACATTTTGAACTGAGGCCTTTTACTTGTGTGGGTGTAGTACCTTGGAATACTTAGTCTTCCCGGTGATGGATTGGTAGAATGAAACACTCTCAAACTTGAAGTTAGTTATATCAGTAGAAGTGGTTTATTCCAGCATAAGTACAGCACAGCTTAAGCAGTTACAGCAAACGATGTTGACTCTCAGGGCTCCCCAATCTCTCTGCCCGAAAAGGGTCTATCCCCCTAATATATCTGGGCATCACCATCCTCATTACACAGTTAATTTCATTCTCTCATCATACAATTATTTGTTATCTCTCCACTGTGTCCCACATGGGACCACAGTGTCGAACACCACCTGTTGTGTGCTTGCTTAGTTGTCAAGTCATCTTGACCTGACTCGTATCTTTTAACGAGTAATTGATCCTCCGTGTCGAGGCATTCCCCCTCCCTTATGTGTTCTTCTAGTTGTTTCTACGTTGTTCCTTATAGCCCTAAGGTTACTGGGCCACGAGCGCTCCTTGGTTGCCCCCTAATCAAGCGCCAACCAGCTGTGCTCAGCTGTAGACCTTGTTCGTCATACGCTGTCAGTAGGGATGCTCCTCTGCCTGATTTACCTCCCATTCTGGCCATATAGTATTCTTTTGGTTTACACCCACTTCTGGGCAGAGGAGTGGGCAGCTTATCTCGATTTACTGACAAATCAACTGGAACTGGAAATGGACTGGAACTGAAATGGAAGTCCACTTCTTCCAGTACCTTCTCTATTAATACAATTTAGTTTAGCAGGCCAGGGTCATAGGTCACGACCTTCTGCCCCCACATAATCCTTCCTCTAGACAATAATTTGTCTATCTCTGCCAGGTCGGGATTGCCAGGTCGGGTTGTCTATCTCTGCTAAGTATGGCTTTCACTTCATAAAATGCATAATGTGCAGTAAAAACATTCATATAATGCACTCAAGCACTCATTATTTGATAGATTCATATAATGCACTCATGATTCATATAATGCACTTTTAGTATGATGCACTTGTAAACTCTTATGATGCACTTGTAAACTCGTTTTGGTATGATGCACTTGTAAACTCTTAAGTAATACATGATTGTCCTCTCACTGTACTTTTGTAAACCATTCTACTTGTATCATAAAGTAGTAATAAATGAAATGTAATAATAAATGAAAGTCATTGAATGTATTAAGTAATGAATGAAAATCAATGAAATTAATAATTGAAAATACCAAGAAAGACTGTGATGGTTATACAGACTGATGGTTAATAATAAAATGATGCATAAAATAAAATAAAATGATGCATAAACATTAATCACATTTTCTTTTGCATGCAAATCTGCTTGTACGTGCAATGCTGCGTATTCTTTTCTTATAACAAAGCTTCCCGCTTCCCTCAACTAATATTTGTCTTCCGTACTCCGTCCCATAGTGCAAAAGCGATAGTTCAGAAAACCTTCGATGTGACAGTTCTTCCTGGTACCGATCGTACCCATCAATCATCCCTTCCTCTGTCACGGACACGTGACACTTAACTGTCCAGTATCCAAGTCCACTTGTGCTGTGCCTAGAAATACACCGCCAAGTATAGTTGTCCATTTCTACTGCGGCGGTACGGAAGTTGTTTTCCAGCCAGAACGCCGAGGAAATACATGTGCGGAGTTCGGAAGATGTTTCCCCAGCCGGAACTCCGTCATTATGGACATAAAAGAGAGGAAATGCATGTCTTAGTAATATATATATATCACTCTTTTTTTCTTTTTCTCTTTTCTTTTTCTATAACATACACATATACACATTATGATCACCTTTTGGGATTATATAATGATCACCTTTTGGTATTATATAATGATCACCTTTTTGGGATTATATAATGATTCTTCCTCTAATATTTCCCTAAACTGTCTTCAGAGTCCTTACTGGCTCAGACTGCGTACAGTCTCGCCCAGCCTGTCTCCACAAAAAACAAACTAAAATAACAAACAAAACAACAAACGTAATCCCCGAAGACCCCAGCCGACCAAGCCGTCTGAGGTTGGGAATCCCCTATGCTTAGAAAGAATCATTTTATCATTCTTATAATACCAGTACATATGTAGCTGTTGTACCAGTTTATATGTGTTGTATGTATCTGATGCAGGTTGATTTTGGGTTCTTACCCTTTTTAATTGCTTTCGTTGTGTTCGCTGTCCTCTCTGGCCTCTCTTTTGGTCTCTCCTGTCTCCTGGTCGTTGCGGGTCCCTCTGGTTCTGCTTGTCCTGTCCTTGTGGTCTCTGGCCCTTCTGGTTCTTCTGGTTCTGCTTCCGTCTCTCCCTCTCCCTGGCACCTGGGACGTGGTTGGATGCTCTGGAACACTGGTCATTGATGATTGCTTATCTGGAGCCTCATCGATTGTTCTTCCCTCGGTAGTGTCATTGCGTCTGTTGCTTTCTCCTTGACTGCTCCCTGGGCTGTTGGTTGGTCCCTCTGGGGGCACCTCTTCTTTGGACGTAGTATACTCTTCTTCTTTGGACGTAGTAGGCTCTTCTTCTGTGGTAGGCTCTTCTTCTGTGGTAGGCTCTTCTTCTTTATCCTCCTCATGCGTGGAAGTGTCTGATGCTCTTGTATACCATGTCTTCTGTTTTCCCTGGTACCATAGCCTTCCTCCCTGGTAATTCACATATTTTATTTCTGCCATCTCAATGTGCTTCTGGTTGATCCGGCAGTCCTTGAAGATGCACTCAGTCACATTTTTTATTTCTGCCATCTCAATGTGCTTCTGGTTGATCCGGCAGTCCTTGAAGATGCACTCAGTCTGCCTTTTCCTTCTTTCACCTTGTTTCTTGGCTGAGCTATTTGCTGGTTCGCTTGCTGGTTCAGTGCTTGCAGGGTAGTTTTGCAATTCCTTGCCAAAGCACTGTCTCTTTAAGACCCTCTGGTCCAGTTTTTCTTCCTCCATCTTCTCCTCCTTCCGTTTTTCTCCCTCCATGTTTTCCTCCATGCTTTCCTCCTCCCTGGGTGGGTATGGTCCCTGTTCTGTCTGGGGTGGTGTGGTTTCAGGTGTCGTTGGGTCCCCCTGGTGACAATCTTCTTGACAAACCCCAGCTTCCTCTGGGTTTTGTCGCTCACCTTCCTCTGGCGGTTCCTCTGGGTTTTGTCGCTCACCTTCCTCTGGCGGTTCGTCTGGGTTTGGTTGTTGCGGTGGTAATGTGACTTCAGGTGTTGTGAGGTTCCCTTCTTCTGGAGCTTGCTCCTCTGAGGCTTCCTTTAGGCCCTCTCTTCTATCCCATGATGGTTTTCCCGGGTTGAATTGTTCCAACACCCATTGACAAGTGCGTCGTTTGTTGCCTTGGTCTCTGTGTCGTGTGGCCAGCATATGCAGGTTTATCTTTGTTGTTTCTATGTCTGTTCCAATTACGTGCAGCAGTCGTTTGAGTTTCCTCGAGTCTCCTGTGAGGGTACTTAGCCCTCCTCCGAGGCAACTTGAAGATAGCATGTCTTCTTCATATTGATCGCTCTTCTGGACCATCACCTGTATTGGTATCACACATTCCAGCCATCGATAATTGTATGTTCCTCCGAACGCTCTGGGGTCCAGAGTTTCTCTTCCTCCTCCTGGTCCCTCCTTCCAACTCATGATCACATGTTGTTGGAACAGGTGGAATGCCATCGTGGCGGTGAATGTGTCTTCTGGACATGGATACATTGTGACCCGTGCATATCCCGTCAGGATGCTGAAATGTTCCTGGATTTCTTCTCCTGATCCTTCCCTTCCACGCTGCTCCACCACTACTCTTCCCTCTTCTCTCATTCTTAGCTTGGCACTCGTCCCTTTGCCTTTTCTTCTGCTCAGCACCTCTTCTTCTGGTACATAAAACCAGACTCCTCCCCAGCCATGGGGATTTTGTACATATTGCAGGAAGTTCACTTCAGTTATTATCTCTGGGCATTGTAAGCAGTTTGCATCTTCTATCGCTGTTAAATTTATTACCTTGGGTCCTTCTTTTTGGTCAGAGAGGAGTCCAGGCCCCGGCCCCATAAACCTTCCCTTGGTGACATATTCGGTAATGTCAAAACCTCCCATGGTCCGCCCGTGCCAGCCTGTGTACCACTCTTTTTGCCTCCTCTCTCTTTCTTCCTCTTTTGTTGGATGATCTTTTTGGTGGTCCCGTTGTTCCATCTCCGCTATGTTTTTCACCCTTCTGTTTGGTGGCAGAATCTCTTCATTCAGATTTTGTGGGAATTCCTGACGGTCTCCCACTACCATCACCCCCGCTCTTCTTTCTTCTCCTTCCTCTTCATCCTGCCATGTTACGTCACTCCCTTGTAGCGTTGCATCATTTTCTGGTACTGAGTCTTCGTTATCATCGGCCGCCCTCATGACTTTGTTTTGTGGTGATTTTTGCCCTTTGTCTTGACTCTTGTTGGTCTTCCTTGTCTTGGGGTTGGTTTACCTATAACGAAAAATGTTCATAATTAATTTCTTGTAAACCAACGAAAAATGTTCATAATTACTTTCTTGTATTGTCTCTTCCTATCCTCCTCTCTTCTATACGCAGGTTTCTTGTCCTCCTCCTTTTTGGTCCCTTCTGTTACTTCAAACTTCCTTGCTTCTTATTCGTTTTTCGCCATCTGGATTCGCATCTGGGTCAGTTTTCTTGTTTTTGCTTCAAGCTCCATCAATCTTGCTTCAGTCTCCTGCAATTCTTTTTGCAACATTGGGTATTCTTCTGTCAGTATATCCTCAGCCGTTCTCTGGCCCACTGACCTTTCTTTAATTTCGTGGGGGATTCTGTTGCCTTTCTGTGGCTGGCTATCCCTCCAGGGATTAGTTCGGCAATCGGCCCTCCGGTGGCCACTTTGTCCACATCCAAAGCATTCAAACTGCCTTTTCTGTGGCTCGGTCTCCCTCCAGGGATTAGTTCGGCAATCGGCCCTCCGGTGGCCACATTGTCCACATCCAAAGCATGCAAACTGCCTTTTCTGTGGCTCGGTCTCCCTCCAGGGATTAGTTCGGCAATCGGCCCTCCGGTGGCCACATTGTCCACATCCAAAGCATGCAAACTGCCTTTTCTGTGGCTCGGTCTCCCTCCAGGGATTAGTTCGGCAATCGGCCCTCCGGTGGCCACATTGTCCACATCCAAAGCATGCAAACTGCCTTTTCTGTGGCTCGGTCTCCCTCCAGGGATTAGTTCTTTGTTCTTTAGCTGTAGTAGGATTTACAGTTGTCTGTTCTTTAGTGGGAGCTAGTCTGTTGTTCATGTTGTAGTGCTGTTCCATCTTTCATACTTGTCTTTCATCCTCCTTTTGTGAGCCCTCTTCCTCTTCCTCTTGTTTCTATTGCAGGGCTCAAAGTTGTCTGTTCTTTAGCTGTAGTGGGAGTTATAGTTGTCTGTTCTTTAGTTGTAGTGGGATTTATTCTTTAGCTGTAGTGGGAATTGTTCTTTAGCTGTACTTTCTCTTGAACTTCTGTGGACTTCAGTGATCACAATGTCATTATTCTTGTTCCCTCATTCACAATGTCATTATTCTTGTTCCCTCCTTATCCTCATGATTTACTCTCTCAAAATATTGCTGATAAAAATAAAATGAGACAAAATTAAAATAAAATAAAATTCAAAAAGAGAAAAATCCTGTTCGTGACGCCAATCTTTGTGGGTGTAGTACCTTGGAATACTTAGTCTTCCCGGTGATGGATTGGTAGAATGAAACACTCTCAAACTTGAAGTTAGTTATATCAGTAGAAGTGGTTTATTCCAGCATAAGTACAGCACAGCTTAAGCAGTTACAGCAAACGATGTTGACTCTCAGGGCTCCCCAATCTCTCTGCCCGAAAAGGGTCTATCCCCCTAATATATCTGGGCATCACCATCCTCATTACACAGTTAATTTCATTCTCTCATCATACAATTATTTGTTATCTCTCCACTGTGTCCCACATGGGACCACAGTGTCGAACACCACCTGTTGTGTGCTTGCTTAGTTGTCAAGTCATCTTGACCTGACTCGTATCTTTTAACGAGTAATTGATCCTCCGTGTCGAGGCATTCCCCCTCCCTTATGTGTTCTTCTAGTTGTTTCTACGTTGTTCCTTATAGCCCTAAGGTTACTGGGCCACGAGCGCTCCTTGGTTGCCCCCTAATCAAGCGCCAACCAGCTGTGCTCAGCTGTAGACCTTGTTCGTCATACGCTGTCAGTAGGGATGCTCCTCTGCCTGATTTACCTCCCATTCTGGCCATATAGTATTCTTTTGGTTTACACCCACTTCTGGGCAGAGGAGTGGGCAGCTTATCTCGATTTACTGACAAATCAACTGGAACTGGAAATGGACTGGAACTGAAATGGAAGTCCACTTCTTCCAGTACCTTCTCTATTAATACAATTTAGTTTAGCAGGCCAGGGTCATAGGTCACGACCTTCTGCCCCCACACTTGTAACAGAGTAACTGTTTACCTTGTTGTTTATTGACTTGTAACTTGCTCTGCATAGGAGTGTCTGCTAAATGCCTACATTTTAAATTGTAATGGTTGTGTATAAGTATTCCTCTCCTCTCCTCTCAGGGACAACCTGTGGGTGCAGGGTGTATAACTGTCCTCTCCTCTCCTCTCCTCTCAGGGACAACCTGTCGGTGCAGGGTGTATAACTGTACTCTCCTCTCCTCTCAGGGACAACCTGTGGGTGCAGGGTGTATAACTGTCCTCTCCTCTCCTCTCCTCTCAGGGACAACCTGTGGGTGCAGGGTGTATAACTGTACTCTCCTCTCCTCTCAGGGACAACCTGTCGGTGCAGGGTGTATAACTGTACTCTCCTCTCCTCTCCTCTCAGGGACAACCTGTGGGTGCAGGGTGTATAACTGTACTCTCCTCTCCTCTCCTCTCAGGGACAACCTGTCGGTACAGGGTGTATAACTGTCCTCTCCTCTCCTCTCCTCTCAGGGACAACCTGTGGGTACAGGGTGTATAACTGTCCTCTCCTCTCCTCTCCTCTCAGGGACAACCTGTGGGTGCAGGGTGTATAACTGTCCTCTCCTCTCCTCTCCTCTCAGGGACAACCTGTGGGTGCAGGGTGTATAACTGTCCTCTCCTCTCCTCTCCTCTCAGGGACAACCTGTCGGTACAGGGTGTATAACTTTACTCTCCTCTCCTCTCCTCTCAGGGACAACCTGTCAGTACAGGGTGTATAACTGTACTCTCCTCTCTCTCTCCTCTCAGGGACAACCTGTCGGTGCAGGGTGTTCGCTGGTGGGTGCGTTGCCTCCTGCTCAACTTCTGCCTCTTCTTCCTGCTCACCTTCCTCACCACGCCCTCCATCATCATCAGCACCATGGACAAGTTCAACGTCACCAAGCCCATCTATTACCTCAATGTGAGTGAGACCACCTCAATGTACTGTAAGTGAGACCATCTACTGTATATGTGGGACCACCTGTATATTGTTGCTGTCAGGCAGAAACCTCTTATCTCCATATTCTAACTTTTTGTGTTTGTTTTTCAGATCCACAAGCTTGTTGTTTTGAGCTTGTAGATCTGCTACTGTTGCTACTATGAATTTGAATCCTGAAAATAATTTTTTTTTTACATGGCTCAGAAGTTAGTGTTGGTTAACTCTTTGACTGCCAGATGAATTGTGTAATAGTGAACCACTGCTGCCAGCAAAAACAGCGATTTTACTGTACCTTTGAAAAATCATGGAATATTATCCATGACCGCCATCCTCACGGAGATCGGCTCATTACATGCACGGGGTTGTCGTAGTAGAGGAAAACTAATTGTGTCCGTTCAAGATCCTGCATTCAAGAGCTATGGCCGTTTAAATGAGGCTTGTTTTGCCGTAAAGCAGGAGGAACGCAGATCGAGCAGAGATACGGCCATTTCACTGCAGGACATCAACATTTTTTTAAATTTTAAATTTCTGGGTCTGTCGTCATCAGGCAGTGAAAGCATCATCCATAGGATATGTAACAGTGCCATCTAGTGGAAAACCACTGGAAACAAAAACTCGTCCAAACTGGTAGGGAAAGCCTTGGCAGAATTCGACACGTTAACACGTTAATAATGCTATGATGTCACTTTGTTTCAGAGTGCTGTCGTCAGTCAGTTTTTCTCCGCTCTTCTTCTGTCGTCCTTCACTGCCCTGCTACCTATGCTTGTCTACTATTCTACCCTGGGAGAGACACACTGGAGCAGGTACTACACACACACACACACACACACACACACACACACACACACACACACACACACACACACACACACACACACACACACACACACACACACACACACACACACACACACACACACACACACACACACACACACACACATTATGTTCTAATATTTGTTTTTATAAACCTTACACACAGAGTTATATTGACTCTGTAATTCTAATGATTGAAGAGTATATTGATGTAGTTCATTATGTATGAGTTGTCTTCAGTAGAACATGTAGTTCTGTTTATATGAATGTGTGTTGTGTTCAGTAGAACACAGTGATGTAGTTCTATGTATACTAATATCATACATATTATGTGTGTTGTGTTCAGTAGAACACAGTTATAGTAGTTTTATGTATAATAATATCATACATATTATGTGTGTTGTGTTCAGTAGAACACAGTTATAGTAGTTCTATGTATAATAATATACATATTATGTGTGTTGTGTTCAGTAGAACACAGTTATAGTAGTTTTATGTATAATAATATCATACATATTATGTGTGTTGTTCAGTAGAACACAGTTATAGTAGTTTTATGTATAATAATATCATACATATTATGTGTGTTGTGTTCAGTAGAACACAGTTATAGTAGTTATATGTATAATAATATACATATTATGTGTGTTGTGTTCAGTAGAACACAGTGATGTAGTTCTATGTATAATAATATCATACATATTATGTGTGTTGTGTTCAGTAGAACATGTAGTTCTATGTGTAATAATATCATACATATTATGTGTGTTGTGTTCAGTAGAAGACAGTGATGTAGTTCTATGTATAATAATATCATACATATTATGTGTGTTGTGTTCAGTAGAACATGTAGTTCTATGTGTAATAATATCATACATATTATGTGTGTTGTGTTCAGTAGAACACAGTGATGTAGTTCTATGTATAATAATATCATACATATTATGTGTGTTGTGTTCAGTAGAACACAGTGATGTAGTTCTATGTATAATAATATCATACATATTATGTGTGTTGTGTTCAGTAGAACACAGTGATGTAGTTCTATGTGTAATAATATCATACATATTATGTGTGTTGTGTTCAGGTCCACAGAGCAGTTGAGCATGATGCATAAACTCTACTTCTTCCTGTTGTTCATGGTGTTGATCCTGCCTTCACTAGGACTCACCAGGTAACTCTACAACTCACCACGATTGCAACTTTCTTAGCGATCATTCTATCGATTCATTGTTCGATTAATGGAATAATCACGATGCATGTTTTCTTTTGTTCATAATTGTATTTATTTATCATATCAACGAATCAACTTGAAAAAACTCTTGCCTGTAATCAGGCCTGTAAATGACTCTTTCATTCTGCTTCTGTAATATACGTATTTCCTCCCTCCATCCCTGTCAGTCTTGCAGTGTTCTTCCGCTGGTTGTTTGACACAGAGTTCCTGTCAGATGGTCATGGGAAGCTGAGGTTTGAGTGAGTGATCCACATGTTTACTGTCTCTCTCATGAAGAACGTACAGTACAGTACACTCTCTTTTTATTACAATTCTATTAGAAATTGATATTCCAGAAATAGTCTCCTCCAATTAATTTCGTCGACTAAAACTACTGACTGCCTTTTTTCACTGACCAAAACTAAATAAAAACTAAGCTATGATGACTAAGACTAAATATATAAAAACTAGACTAAAATGTTAGGGAGGGACTAGTGAAAAATGAACTAAGACAAGTCATTTTATGTTTGGTTGCACTCGGGTGCTCTGAAAATAGCAGATCTACAAGCTCACAACACGTCGCAGCGCGACGCGTTGTGAGCTTATTGATCGGCTATTTTCAGCAAGCAAAAAAGTGTTAAATCAGCCATCACGGCCCGCCAAGATACATTTTAGTCGTCTAAAATCTGATATTTAGTCGAATAAGACTAAAACAATTCAGATGACTAAAATATGGCTGAAACTAAATAAAATGTTATTCAAAATACTATGACTAAAACTAAATACAAATTTGCTGTCAAAATGAACACTGGTCTCCTCATTGACTTACACTGCACAGTGAAACCGCTCTCATAATCTTCTTTCTTCTTGCCGTCTGTGTGTCCCTCCCTCCCTCGGTGTCTCACTGTCTTTTCCTCTCCTGGTGACTCTCCTCCAGGTGTGTGTTCCTACCCGACCAGGGTGCGTTCTTCGTGAACTACGTGATCGCGGAGGGCCTGATGGGCTCCGGCATGGAGCTGCTCAGGTTGCCAGGTCTGCTGCTGTACACCATCCGCATGGCGCTGGCTCGCTCTGCCGCCGAGAGGAAGTACGTCAAACAGGTCAGTCAGGGACCAGCGGTCATTCCAATGTCACTGTGTGTGCCTTGTACATTTTCCTTGACTTAGAACTGTAGCTGTGGAAGGTCCCAGAATTTTCTAACAAAAAAAAAAATTGTTATTTATATAGCACATTTTGTGGTTTAGTTATAGATTGATTGATTGGTGTTATTATTGACACAAAGGCATATACACCTGAACATAATATTGTAATATCTGTCAAAAGATTCAAACACAAAAAGCTTTTGTTTTTTTCCATTGTGGCCCTTTGAGTGTAAGGCTTGCAGGAAACCCATTCCAAAGTACAAAGTCTGTGGAGCTCCCTCTGGTGGAATAACTGTGTACATCACTAGTTATTAGTTATATTTAGTATGGTCTGTACATAGTTATATGTAATATGTCAACACTTTGTTTATCTGCTTGATTACATTCTGCATGATTATGTTCCCTCTCCAGAACCAGGTCTCTGAGTTTGAATATGGAGCTATGTACGGCAGGACTCTGTGTGTGTTCACTGTCATCATGGCCTACAGCATCACCTGTCCTGTCATTGTGCCTTTTGGTGAGTGGCTAACACACACACACACACACACACACACACACACACACACACACACACACACACACACACACACACACACACACACACACACACACACACACACACACACACACACACACACACACACACACACACACAGACGCACACGTGTGTGTAAATCTCCAAGAATGTACATACTCACTCATATTCAGTGGGGAAGCTCTCATTTTCTTGTACGCACTTTAGACCACTGTTTCCTAAACTGTGGGTCCGGACCCATTTGTGGGTCGTGGATGCATTTTTATAGGTCACTAGTACAGTAAGTATGCCTTTATTTTTTGTTTCCCACATTTTGTTTTGATTATTGTTTCAAAACATGTTCAGTTAATTCCCCCCAAAAAATCTCAATACTTAATACATTAAATACAAATCAAAAATGTTTCAAGAGAATTTCATAAATGAATGAAAGAAAATCTAAGAAAAAAAATATATATATAAAAAAAAAAGAACTTAAGAAGTAGTGAAAATAGCCAATTTACAAGCTCACAACGCATTGTGAGCTTGTAGATCTGCTATTTTCACTAGTTTGGGTCACCGGTGTGCAACACCGGTGTTTTAAAAAAAGTTATTAGTATCTTAAAATGATATCCTCACAACAGTGATGCAAACGTATTGCTATTATGTAATATGTATTTTTTATTTTCATAATCTGTCAAATTGGCATCAAAGTGCTTGTCTGGGTCACTGGTACAGTAAATAAAGGGTGTGAGCACGACTCCAACTCGTTTCAATATTACTGAGCTTTCTTACCAGGTGCACGGTCTGGAAGAGTTACTTTACAATAGTAATTCTCTGTAAGAGAATACCAGCACTAATGGAACTGTCCTTTAAGGCACTTTTATTTAAGTTGGCATGGTACACTGCAGAGCAGACGGAACAACGTACGTATGCGTTGAGGCGTCAAGCCTTCATCCGCGGTGTATGCAGCGGGCAACGGAAGTGTCTCATTTATAGTGTCCGTAGGTAAGAGAGCTTCCACTGTCCTTGTACATACAAACAACTTCCAACCAGTCCTTGAATACAGGGAAGCACATCTGATCAGAGTCTGTTCCAATATAGGGGTACTAAAGCAAACATTAAATCATTACATAATAAATATGCTCATGCGCATCTGACTGAATCCTCAAAAAAGGAGGGTACCTGGACCAATATATACACTTAGCAAAACAGTATAAATGATATGCCTTATCCAGTCCTTCTGTTATATGAGGTAAAATAAAAAATACTTCCACTAACTAGTATTCCAATGACACAAACTATGACATATAAAGTTGTAAGTAATATATAAAGCCTCTTGGGTTTTTAACTCATATAGGGCATGTCTCCTCTCTTCTATCAGTACTTCATGTATATCCACCCTTATCTGAAAAGGCAGTTGTGGTTTGGTGCTGTAATGTGAAGTCACATGAAGAAACTTGATTTCATTATTAGTGGGACAGAGGTCAGAATCTCCATGTATGAGATCACTTATAGTATGTGTTCAAGCATGTACTCGTGGATGCCTATATTTAACTTATCTTTAAAGTCTCTTCCACTGCCGTGGTTTCTTGTAAGGAAACCTTTGTAAGAGGACCATGTCACCATGTCCACCAACACTACATAACTGCCATAAACTCAAATCCTTAGATGTGTCACATGACTGTCTTCCTGTGATGTCTTGATATCCTAAAAAACTCTCTTCCGGACACTGCGTTTAGAAATGTCCTTGAACAAGACACCGAACCCACTGCCCCCGCTGAGCGGGCATGCAGCAGCAGGTGTCTTGCATTGCTGCCTCCGCACTCAGTGAATAAAAGGGTGAATATAACTATTTTATGGGGTTGTCAAGGCTCCGCCCCTTGCCAGACTCATCTGACATAAAACCGGAAACGGAGGTTGTTAATCTTACTCCCCTCACAACCAACATCCTCACACACACACGGAGAGACGGACAGTACGATTCACCTTCAGATCAAACACAACTTCCAGTGAGGAGGACAGACTGTGTTTCTACAGCTACAGGAGGGAATACTGACCCAGACCACTGGAACCTGCTGCTGACTCTGTCAGCTGAATGGACTTTAACAACAACCACGATTCACAGTGAAAGTTAACTTCAGGGAACATTCTAGAGGAGGAAGTGTTTGTAGCTTCTCTCAGAGACTAAATGGCTTACAAGTCGTCTCTTTTGGATTTGTCCTGTCCTGTGTGTTCTGACATCTTTAAAGATCCAGTTATACTGTCATGTAGCCACAGCTTTTGTAAAGCTTGTCTGCTGCAATGGTGGAGACAGAAGGGAATAAAGCAATGTCCAGTTTGTAAGGAAATACATTCAACAGGCCATCCACCCCATAACCTGGCTCTGAAGAACCTGTGTGAGGCCTTCATACAGGAGAGACGGAGAGCTTCATCAGGGTCTGAGGATCTCTGCAGTCTGCATGCTGAGAAACTCAAACTGTTCTGTCTGGAATGTCAACAGCCAGTGTGTGTTGTGTGTCAAGATTCTAAAACACACAGACCACAGTTTCAGACCCAGCGATGAAGCTGCTCTGGATTACATGGAGGAAGTCCGGAAATCATTGAAGCCTTTACGAGACAAACTGAAGGTGTTTAATAAAGTTAAGCCAAACTGTGACCAAATAGCAGGACACATTAAGGACCAGGCCCGGCTTACAGAGAGGCAGATTAAGGAACAGTTTAAGAAGCTTCATCAGTTTCTACAAGAGGAAGAGGAGGCCAGCATCACTGCACTGAGGGATGAAGAACAGCAGAAGAGTCAGATGATGAAGGAGAAGATCGAGGGTCTGAACAGAGACATGTTAACCCTTTCAAAAAACATCAGAGCCATAAAGGAGGAGCTGAGAGCTGAACACATCTCATTCCTGCAGAACTACAAGACCACAATGGAAAGAGTCCAGTTCACACTGCAGGACCCACAGCTGGTCTCAGGAGCACTGATAGACGTGGCCAAACACCTGGGCAACCTGACCTTC
This sequence comes from Gymnoscopelus braueri, assembly GCF_963280865.1. Lineage (NCBI taxonomy): Eukaryota > Metazoa > Chordata > Actinopteri > Myctophiformes > Myctophidae > Gymnoscopelus > Gymnoscopelus braueri. The sequence goes on along the minus strand of NC_137616.1, from coordinate 48,369,367 downwards.
AGAGTCTGGAACAAGATGAAGGACATTGTCTCCTACACTCCTTTCATTCTGGACCCCAACACTGCCAATCTAGCATACACCCTGTCTGATGATCTGACCAGTGTGAGACATGGAAAAATGCAGCAACTTCCTGACAACCCAGAGAGGTTTGACCAGTATGGCCTCATCCTGGGTTCTGAGGGCTTTAACTCAGGGACTCACAGCTGGGATGTTGAGGTTGGAGACAATACCCAATGGCGTCTGGGTGTGTTAGAAGAGCCTTACCAGAGGAAGGGAGACAGAGGAGGTCATCACTGGAGAATAGGGCTACAGGGAGGTAATTACACAGCAGGCTCCAGACCAGGGGCAGCCACTGATCTCTCATTGAAGCAGAATCTTCAGAGGATCAGAGTCCAGCTGGACTGGAATGAAGGAAAGGTGTCATTCTCTGATCCTGATACTAACACACACATACACACCTTCACACACACGTTCACTGACACACTCTTTCCATTCATTAACACTGGTCAGACTCAACCTCTGAGGATGTTACCACGGAAGATCAGTGTAACTTTGGATAATTAGACATCATGATGATGTCTTTAAAGGGGAACATTACTAGTAGTAAGCATGCAGACCCTGTTTTCTATTCTTTTCATGTATTATACAAAGAACGATAACACAAACCTGTGGTTGAAAACGTTTTGTGTCGCATTCCTAAGACAATAAGTTGATGACCAGTTGACCGGTAGGCAGCGGTTCCGGTAGGAGACACAAAGGAGACTCTTTGTGTCTCCTACCGGAACCGGTGCCGGTCATGAAATTATTGGCTTAGGAATGAGACAAAAAAATAATAATATCCATGAATTCAAGTCTCCATGGGGTGACTAATCCATAGAAAAAAGTCATTTTGGGGGTGAACTATCCCTTTAAGAAAATGACACTCAAAGGGACACTTTCTACAGACCGTTTTGAAGCCACTTTTTTGCCAACAATTCTCAATACTTCATTGAATTAAATGCAAATTCTAAAAGAAATCTGGAGAATTTCATAAATGAATGAAAGAAAGCTCACAACGCGTTGTAGATCTGTTATTTTCACTAGCTTGGGTCCCAGGGAGACATTTCCCTTTTGGATGTTGAGCTAAAAAAGTATTGGAACCACAGCTTTAGACCATCCCAAACATTCACTCAAATTCAAACTGGCTGCTGTCAATACATGTCTGTATCCCTACCACAACATGCCACCTCTTGTTTTATAGTAAAAAATAAAAATTTGAGTTAGATTTACAACTAGGAAAATAATCAGATTAGACATTTAGAGGTTAGGTATAGAGGATGGGGTTGGAATGACCTTATTTATACGTAGTTTTACACCAGTATCATGCACTGAAATGAGTAAATCTACAAGTTCACAACATGTCTCAGCACCACACGTTGTGAACTCGTCCAGTGGTTGCAACACCGATGTGCAACTATACCTACAGATCAGAGGTTAGGGTTAAAAATATTTATAAAAGTAATTGGTGTCTTATATATCCTCATAATAACACATTAATACAAACGTATTACAATTATGTAATATGTATTCTTTATTTTCATAATCTGTAATATGTATTCTTTACTTTCATAATCTGTAAAATTGGCGTCAAAGCGCTGGGTCACTGGTACAGTGGCAATGACTCAACAGCAGTTGTGGTTTGGTGCTGTAATGAGTTTGTGTGTGAGAAGTCACATGATGAAACTTGATTTAATCATAATTAGCTAGTGGAACAGAGGTCATAATCTCCCTGTATGAGATCACTTATAATACGAGTTAAAGCATGTACTAGTGGACGCCTATATTTTACTTATTAACTATCACACCGGTTGGACTTTGGTGATCAGATCATCTTTTATCAGGGTATCTTTCTGATAGATGCTTCGCCAACATTGACATGTTGTTGTTCCCTGCCATTTTATTGGCAGGCTTGCCTTTCCTGCTGAATTCATACCTAAAGTTTTGCCATATTTTACATTTTATACCTTCACTACATATGTAGTGTTAATTATCTCCCAGTGTAAACATTTACCAATAGGAGTGTAACTGATTGGACAAATCCTTAAAAGCACCTTTTTTGTCTGTTGACTTTAAAACTCTCTTCAAGACGTGTCACATGACATGTCTCTCTCCTGTCTTCCTGTGATGTCTTGATATCCTCTGAAAAGCTCTCTACCTGACACTGCGTATAGAAATGTCCTTGAGCAAGACACTGAACGTCTAACTGCTCCAGCAGCAGGTGACTTGCATTGCTGCCTCCGCCCTCAGTGGATGAAAGGGTGAATATAATTGAACTTTGAAACTATTTTATGGTGTTGTCAAGGCTCTGCCCCTTGTGAGACTCATCTGACATAAAACAGGAAACAGAGAGGTTGTTAATCTTACTCCCCTCGGAACATGCTCACACACACACACACACACATACACACACACACACACACACACACACACACACACACACACACACACACACACACACACACACACGGAGAGACGGGCAATAGGATTCACCTTCAGATCAGACACAACTTCCACTGAGGAGGACAGACTGTCTTTCCACAGCTACAGGAAGGAATACTGACCCGGACCACTGGAAACTGCTGCTGACTCAAGTCTCCATGGGTTGACTGACTGCTGCTGAACATTCTAGAGGAGGAAGTGTTACCACCACTGACTGACACCCTTTATTGAGCAGAGTGTTTGTAGCTTCACTCAGAGACTAAATGGCTTCCAAGTTGTCTCTTTTGGATTTATAATGGCAGCTTTTACATGTTACTTTATGTAAGTTAAACAGATCAGGAAGATGCAGGACTCAGTTGTCAGGAACCAAACTCCATACTTTATTGTAGATCTCATCACAGCAGAGAGAGACTAGTGTCTCCCTCCAGGGCTTCCCCCATCACTTCCCAACACCAATGTCTTACACATATTTATACTGGCAGGATGGTACACAGAGGTATAACAACAGATGGTCATTCCTTACATGGGCTTTATTCTAGAACTGACTCGCACGTAGTGGCTATGTTTGAAATAGGTTTGCATGAGTCGACTGTTTCTAAAATACTTTGTCAGGGAGAGGAGTTTAACAAGGAAGAACATGATTGTTGCATCTACTAATACATTCAATTAATCAATACCACAATGACTGTTATATGAATTTTATCCACTACATTCGACCCCTTAGGGCATAAATATAAAGTATTTATGTCCTATGAAAATAGAGAAAATTCATAGAATGACAGGACATTATGCTAATTCAATGGGATACAATTATGTACAAATATTCAAAACAAAACTGTATTGTTAGATACACGTGTGATGGCAGTGACAAGCAAGCATTGCGCATATGCTACTGGTCACGTATCCTCAAACAGTGTATTCAACAATTCTACAGTAATGGTTACAGAGAAAGTCAACACCAATAACCATTATTTTCCCCCACACTTCACTTCTTATGTATTTAAAAATCATAGGACCTTTTGGCATACTGTATCTTTGATAATGCTATGCTCTTTGACATTTGTTAAACAACTGATGCAGCTTGTAGATTTATACAATTTTTTGGAAATGTTATATCTGATCTGCAGCTTGTAGATCTGCCATTTTTGGGGAAGATTGCCATTGCTTCTTTTAAATACTATTATGGTGGTGTAGTTCCACACTACACCTCATAGCTTTATTGTATTACCTATTTAGTAGCTAGTTAAGACCTAAATGTAGCCATCAGGTCAGGTAATTGATCCTTTGAAAAATAGAACTATCTCGGCCTGTCACCGGTCTCTGTTTTAGACTCCATATGATCTTGTTGACATAAAAGTCCTCAATTGAAAATTAATTTAATTTAATTTAATACAATTTAAATAAAAATGTTCCCTTAATAAAAATGTTCCCTTACCCCCCAAAGTTTGTGAGTAACTTTCACGGAATAATGGACCGACCAATGGTCCTGCAGAAACCATTGGCCGGACCCATGATCCGGAAAGCCGCACACAAACTTTTTGCTATACAGTAACATGTAATAATCAACCGAGGTACAGTTTAACCTGTCTTAATACTATCTCTATCAGTCACTCAAAAATTGCTATAACAATTTGCTTGACAACCATCAAGTTCTAGCCTACGGATTATTATTTTTAGTATTTTAGTTCTTTTATTTTAAATATATCAACACGTGGAATTTGCTACCGAATGGATTTTTCATCACAGTATGGCACTATCAATACACCATGGAATTTTCATCACTCGGGCATTTCGCTACATGGAATAAAAAATATAGAATTATGTAAAAGTTCTTGCCACATGGAAATTTGTCTACACGTGGTGTGTTTATTTTAATCCGAGTTTTACTTAACATATATCTAGCAAGAGCAGAATAAGTGGACTGGAGACAAATAAAATCTGTTTTCTCACTGACACACACGGCCCCTATCGCACCTGCCACCCCCCTTCCCCCCTGTCAGCTATTCTGGGGAGAGGAAAGAAAGTGGGGGAACCAGACTGATGAGTGAACTATATAGTTCATGTGTGTGAAAATAGATTACAATACTGACTTACTCAAGTTCTATGACATTATTGTCTTTTATTTTAGGCATATTACCCCACCATTAAACAGTATTTTCCTTACATTAATTAGTAGAATATAATTCTCAATTTTGGATCGGATTGTACTGCGATTTTTAAGGAAGTACCATTAAACAATATTTTTCTTACATTAATTTAGTAGAATATAATTTTCCATTTTGGATCGGATTGTACTGCGATTTTTAAGGAGGTTATCTCAAATAAATTCATTTTATCACTCACTATTTTTAGTATGACAATGAATAGAACTTGCAAAGTAAATTAAACCGTTCAGAACATAACTCAGGACATGACCCTTTCATGGAGCCTGCTCCGCATGTAGTGAATTGGTGCCTGTTGTATTAACATTGTCACCTGGTCCGTATTGCCATGGAGCCTGTGGAGCCCGATGTGGGGCAAGGCAGTGGATGTGGTCCACCCCGTTCTGGATAGTTGGCCACAGCATTTCCACCTGGCCCCTACTTGCATGGAACAGACCCTGCCCCATATTGTTCGTGATCCTGGTCTGGGTGCTGCTGGTGCAGCCATGCCCTCCTTTTGACAGGACACTCCCTCTCCATGTGGTCATCTGAGGCACAGTAATGACATAAGACCACTATGTCATATGGCTCACTGTTTCCTCCTCTTCTTTGCCTCCATTCACGGCTCCTTTTCTTCCTATGTGACTCCTGATTTGGTTGCTGCTGCTGTTGTTCCCCCTGTGGTGGCTGCCGGTGGTTCTCATAGAACATCAACTGTGCTCTTTCCAATTTCTTCTTCCTCCCGTCTTCTTGTGAGAGCATGTGCCTCTCAGCGTGCTGTGCATGTCCCCACACCTCAGTGAGGTTCCGACTTTCCCATCCAATACAGGAAGTTATGGATGGACGGGCGCAAGCCATTGATCACGGCAGTTTTTAACAAGTCACTGTAAGCCGGGTTGTCTAGTGTCACACCACAATGCTTCTGAAAGCAGTCCTCCATTCTATTTCTGTAGGTGTCACAGGTTTCATCAGCCCATTGCTTAGTGCTGTGAATTTTCGGCCAATCAGTGCGTACTGGAAAAGCTGCTTTCACCCTGTCAAAAAGACCATCTCGATTCTGCAGCTGTCCAGTGATGATGTCATCTCTTTCTCCAGTCACATCAAAGTTTCCCCTGAGACGTAGCCACCTTAATCCAAAGACTTTGTGAAATACTAATTCCAGCTCTCTTGCCGATGGCTCGTACATCTCAATCAAATCTAACACAGCCTCACACCAGCGTACCACATCAATTCTGGGGTCTGGAAGGTCCTTCACAATGTCATTTAATTCATCAGGTGTCCAGTTTCGCTGAACATGTACTGTTGCAGAATACGCATCTATCCCTGCTTGCTGTGCCCCAGCCCCCGGACGGGGATGAGGGTTTAGATATGGAATTAATGGGAATAGGTTACTTGGACAGAGCGTCGCTGTGACATCTGGGTGTTCCTTGGGTGTAGTAGCAGTCAGTTGTGTGTCTCTCCTGCAGTTTGGCTCCTTCTGCCTCACATTGTAGTCATCAGGAGAAGTATTGGCTTGTAGATCTGCTAATGTCACCATAGTTCTGTCAAGGTGTTCTCGCAGTAATGTCACTTCTTTCCGTTGGTCGTTGAGTTGTTCTTGCTGTAGCATTGCGGCCCTCTTAGCTTTGTCACGCTGGTCATTGAGTTGTTGTTGCATTCTCTTTGCTTTGTCACGTTGATCTTCCAAGGCCTTCTGTTGGTCGTCGAGTTGTCGCTGCATTTTCTTTCTGCTCGGTTTTGCTCCCATCTTCTTAAGATTCTAAGTGGAGTGTTTGCTATAACAGCAAAGCATCCACCCTGCTCGCAGCGCCAACTATAATGGCAGCTTTTACATGTTACTTTATGTAAGTTAAACAGATCAGGAAGATGCAGGACTCAGTTGTCAGGAACCAAACTCCATACTTTATTGTAGATCTCATCACAGCAGAGAGAGACTAGTGTCTCCCTCCAGGGCTTCCCCCATCACTTCCCAACACCAATGTCTTACACATATTTATACTGGCAGGATGGTACACAGAGGTATAACAACAGATGGTCATTCCTTACATGGGCTTTATTCTAGAACTGACTCGCACGTAGTGGCTATGTTTGAAATAGGTTTGCATGAGTCGACTGTTTCTAAAATACTTTGTCAGGGAGAGGAGTTTAACAAGGAAGAACAGGTGATGATTGTTGCATCTACTAATACATTCAATTAATCAATACCACAATGACTGTTATATGAATTTGATCCACTACAGATTTGTCCTGTCCTGTGTGTCATGATATCTTTAAAGATCCTGTTCTCCTGTCATGTAGCCACAGCTTCTGTAAAGTTTGTCTGCAGGAATGGTGGAGACAGAAGGGAATAAAGCAATGTCCAGTTTGTAAGGAAATACATTCAACAGATAATCTACCCCGTAACCTGGCTCTGAAGAACCTGTGTGAGGCCTTCATACAGGAGAGACCGAGAGCTTCATCAGGGTCTGAGGATCTCTGCAGTCTGCATGCTGAGAAACTCAAACTGTTCTGTCTGGAATGTCAACAGCCAGTGTGTGTTGTGTGTCGAGATTCTAAAAAACACACCAACCACTGTTTCAGACCCATCGATGAAGCTGCTCTGGATCACAAGGAGGAAGTCCAGAAATCACTGAAGCCTTTACAGGAGACACTGAAGGTCTTTAATAAAGTTAAAACAAACTGTGACCAAACAGCAAAACACATTAAGGTCCAGGCCCAGAAAACAGAGAGGCAGATGAAGGACCAGTTTAAAAAGCTTCATCAGTTTCTACAAGAGGAAGAGGAGGCCAGCATCACTGCACTGAGGAAGGAAGAGCAGCAGAAGAGTCAGATGATGAAGGAGAAGATTGAGGGCCTGGACAGAGACATATTAACCCTTTCAAACAACATCAGAGCCATAGAGGAGGAGCTGAGAGCTGAACACATCTCATTCCTGCAGAACTACAAGACCACAATGGAAAGAGTCCAGTTCACACTGCAGGACCCACAGCCGGTCTCAGGACCACTGATAGACGTGACCAAACACCTGAACAACCTGACCTTCAGAGTCTGGAACAAGATGAAGGACATTGTCTCCTACACTCCTGTCATTCTGGACCCCAACACTGCCTATCCAGTATACACCCTGTCTGATGATTTGACCAGTGTGAGATGGGGAGTAAGACAGCTGCTTCCTGACAACCCAGAGAGGTTTGACCACTATTGCTTTGTCCTGGGTTCTGAGGGCTTTAACTCAGGGACTCACAGCTGGGATGTTGAGGTTGGAGACAATACAGACTGGACACTGGGTGTGTTAGCAGAGTCTTACCAGAGGAAGGGAGACAGAGGGGGTCAATACTGGATAATATGGTTATATGAAGGTAAATACACAGCATGCTCCTCATCAGGGTCAGACACTGTTCTCTCACTGAAGCAGAATTCTCAGAGGATCAGAGTCCAGCTGGACTGGAATGAAGGAACGCTGTCATTCTCTGATCCTGATACTAATACACACATACACACCTTCACACACACTTTCACTGACAAACTCTTTCCATGCATTTACACTGGTCCTGGTCATACTCTGAAGATGTTACCAGGGAAGATCAGTGTAACTGTGGATAGTTAGACATCATGATGATGTTGTTTGATGGTGAACATTAGTATAGTATCTGTATCGTTGCTGTCGGGCAGAAACCTCTTATATTTAACCCTTTGTGTTTTTTTGTAAATTAACGCTCTACTTGATCATACAGTGTAAAAAAAACACATCAAAAGTAGCAGATCGCGACGCGTTTCAAGCTACTTTTCATACTTTTTAATTTGAATCCTAAAAAGTTATACTTTTGGACATACAGTATGAGGTTTCTACCCGACAGAGACTATATAATAATGTTGTGGTCTATGGATGACAATCAACACAAGTGTCTAAAGTAACACTCTGATCTGTGATGTCATCAACATGTTCATAATGATGGGATGATTAAGTTGTTATGAATAACATCTACTGTTTTTACTTAATACTCAATAATTATGGCCCAGATCGCTGGCCTAGCGGTCTGGGCAACTAGGCTCCAATGTAGCCTGACAGCGCATCGTGGGTTTGAGTCCCAATCCCGGCGATCTTTGCTGCATGTTTCTCCCCATCTCTCTCTCCCTGTTTTCTGTCTGTCTCTATTGTGACTATAACTAAAGGCCAAAAAGCCCCAAAGATATATTTAAAAAAATAATCATTATAATAATAAATGCTTCTATTATCAACTGTCAACTATCAATAATAATAGTAATGCTAAAAGTTATGTAATGTGTATAATTGTAATGTTAATGATTGTTAGTTAGTGATGGTTATTATTATAATCATATTTGAGGTTCAGATTATACATTAAAGTATCAAAATAATAATAAATATAGCTGCAAAGCAGCAATTTGGGGTTTCAAGCCAACATGGACTGCAAGCGATCTAGTCTTTTGAAAGTTTCTGAAAACTGTATTAAAGATAATTAACAGGTTGCATGACAACCGGACATACTGTACACTCATTCATGTACAGCTAAATGTGTGCCAGGGCATGACCTTTAGCAATACCATCACCCCTACTGTTCAGTTTATGGGGACTTGTTTCAACAGCTTAATTAAACATATCCATCTAGTTTGTTGATGTTTGGACAAACTGTCATTCATTTATGGCCAAATTTGCACCAGGCCAGTGCACATGGTTGGAACTGGTGGTCAAATCTGATTGGCCAAATGTTGCCTATTAGTCGACTGGTAGTCGAATCATGCATTTTTTTTTGATTGGATTTGACTGAGAGATTGGCAGTCGAATCAGACTCCCTCGAGCGATTAGTCGACTATTAATCGAGGTCAGGCCTACTATGATGTATCAGACTAATGTACCAAAACTGTACTTTGTTTTCTATTCTTTTCATGTATTGTACAAATAACAATAACATAAACATGTGGTTAAAAAAACTTCGATCCTACTTAAGAAAATGACTGATGAACATACTGATTTCCTGCAGTAGAAAAGAATGTAAAGAATAAATAAATAACTGGAGTGAACTGTCATTGTATGTTGTATAGTCGCTCAATGATATGGGAGACAGTGTTTATGATGTTTAATGTGACTGCATTCATAATTAAAGTCTGAATATAGAAAAAATGTTCTGAAGTCATGGCTGTTTTTACAGTGAGCTACAGTAGTGGATTTTCATGATTCATAACTGCATGTGATTCTAGTCCAGTCTTACTGCAGGGTGTGTTAGCATGACATATTTGAGTAACACTGGTGGGTAAGCATTAAGAATTTGAAAACATAATTTCCTACATGGGGAATTACAAAAAAAAATTTTGCATCATAATAATGAGAGCATAAAGGAAGATTAGATTGTATTTTATTATAAAGGTATTAGCCTATATTCTAATCTAATACTACACACCTTCCTCATAAATTATAGAATACCTTTGTGAGTTTGGATGAATGACAAATGGTTTAAATTAATTAGTTTCATTTATTGATTTTGGACATATCCTGTCAATCTACAAAATAATTCTGCAATATGAATGCGTTCTAATATAGATCTGTAAAGGCAAAGGTATGAATGATTTATGATTAATTAAAATAAACAGAAAACAACTGCTATTGGCTGCAACCACAGCGAGGGCGGGTAGAACCAGTAGAAGCCCTAGAAACATACCCTACTATAATATACAGTAGAAATACAGTAGCTAAACTAGGGGCCATTCATATGAACTGTCACTTCCTACTGTATATGGCTTCAATTTAAAAACTGGATGCTTGCCGCCTGATGTGTACATAATACATACCTCATGCTGAAACACCTGGTGGATAAACACAACCTGTACTGTGTGTGTGTGTGTGTGTGTGTGTGTGTGTGTGTGTGTGTGTGTGTGTGTGTGTGTGTGTGTGTGTGTGTGTGTGTGTGTGTGTGTGTGTGTGTGTGTGTGTGTGTGTGTGTGTGTGTGTGTAGGTCTGTTGTATCTCATGTTGAAAAACCTGGTGGATAAACACAACCTGTACTTCGCCTACCTGCCGGCTCGCCAGGACCGCCAGGTCCACCTGGGAGCTGTCAATCAAGCCCTGGCCGCGCCCATCATCTGTCTCATCTGGCTCTACTTCTTCTCTGTGCTCCGGACAGGTGAGAGACAGACACACACACACACACACACACACACACACACACACACACACACACACACAAAAGAGTTGTGTCTGTGGTTAATGACGCAAACTGTTGGTCGGATCAGTGTAGATTTTTATGGGAATATATTTCACATCTTTTCACTATCCGCCCATATTTGGGCAAGACTCACGTCATCATATATGACATCATCAACATGATGTCAGAGTGCCACAGGGAAGACATGCCGTCATTAGACCGTTTAGTAAATGGTGCATTTATACAACGCTTTCATCCTAAGCGCTTTACATAGATTGTGCATTACATTCACCCATTCACACACACATTCACACACACATTCACACACCGATGGAGGAGGAAACCATGCAAGGCACCAACCTGCTCCTGTTCAGTGTCTTGCTCAAGGACACTTCCACACTAACTCTGGAGGAGCCCAGGATCGAACTGGAAACCTCACGGCTTCCATCCGGCCACTCTACCGGCCACTCTACCCCTGAGCCACTGCCGCCCACTGTTTAGTGTCCGGGTAGCTCGGTCAGTAGAGCACTCGCCTTTTGGACCGCAAGGTTCTTTGTTTGAGTCCCGAGTCCTGGCACCGCCAGCTATGCCCTGCATATGAATAGCCTTGCACACAATATGTTGATGTGTAATTCTAATCCCTCTTGTGTGTGTGTGTGTGTGTGTGTGTGTGTGTGTGTGTGTGTGTGTGTGTGTGTGTGTGTGTGTGTGTGTGTGTGTGTGTGTGTGTGTGTGTGTGTGTGTGTGTGTGTGTGTGTGTGTGTGTGTGTGACATCTCAGGCTTCAAGGCTAGTACGTCTCTCTTCACCTTGGTGGTGTTGTGTATCACAGTCTTCATCTGTCTCAGCTACACCTTGTTTGGACACTTCAAGTACCTCAGTCCACTCACTTATGTGGTGAGTCTGTGTGTGTGTGGTGTGTGTGTGGTGTGTGTGTGTGTGTGTGTGTGTGTGTGTGTGTGTGTGTGTGTGTTTACGTGCTGTTTCCACATCTAATGCTGTTGGTGTGTTGCAGGTGAAGGAGGAGGATGCCGATGGACTTACAGACAGGCACCTGGTAAGTGTTGTAGTAATAATGTTCTTTTCACTGGTCTTCAGCTTAACATTTTGTGTAACAGTAGTCCATTCAAAGCCAGTTAAGGCTTGTTGGTAGTTCTATCAGTCTGGTGGTGTTCATTGTCTCTCAGAATTTAAAGCCAGAGCAATAACAGTAAGTAATAAGTCTGATTTTGGAGTCACCAAATAATGCTGCCACTCTGCCCTATTGCACGGTAAAGTGTCCTGAAGGGACAAACGTGGCATCTTTCCATGGGGGCAGTGTTGATTTGGACACTCTTTTGAATCAAATGTAATTTAGTTGTAGTCATATTTTAGTCAACTAAATATCATTAGATTATAGTCAACTAAATCTACAGTTGATTTAGTCTGGTGGTGCCTTGATGGTGTCGTAATGGCTGAAAATAGCAGATCTACAAGCTCACAACACGAGCGCAACCAAACATAAGATGACTTGTCTTTTAGTTCTACTGGATCTCTTCTCCACTAGTCCCTCACTAACATTTTAGTCTAGTTTTTATTTGTTGAAATTGACGAAATTGTCAATATATTTAGTCTTAGTTTTAGTCATCCTAGCTTAGTTTTTATGTAGTTTTTACATAATGCTTGGAGCATCAACACAAACTCAACAAAGTTGCAGGACCCATGCTCAGGTGTCAGTCAGTGTGCTGGCAGGTCGCTCAAAACGAGAGCTACCTACACGTTTAGCGGTGTTGCTCATTCCACGATTGCACGATCCTTCCTAAGTTATACCTCGTTGCAAAGGTGACTAATCAACGATGAGAATGATATAATAATATAATTGGTATTATTGAAGGGGAGAAATAATCGACTGAAGATACGTTTCCGAACTTTTTATGAGGAGTTTATATCGGCCAGATAGATGTACTGTATCTGTCAAGGCTGTAGTACAGTGGTCAGATGGTGTCTCTCTGTGTGTGTGTGTGTGTGTGTGTGTGTGTGTGTGTGTGTGTGTGTGTGTGTGTGTGTGTGTGTGTGTGTGTGTGTGTGTGTGTGTGTGTGTGTGTGTGTGTGTGTGTGTGTCTCTCTCTCTCTCTCAAATATGTAGGCTATTTGTCCACCGACCCCCCCCATCTAAAAATATGTTGTGCCAGGGACCCCCGTACCAGATTTGTCTTGTTAAAATATTCAAAATGTTACACATTTTTGGTCAAGATTTTCAAATGGCCGATGCATATAGGTTCAAAGCGCTCATGTGGCCTAATAGTCGATTCTTTTGGGCTTGTTTTCATAGACCTGGTTGCTTATTTCTCTCGCAAAATCCGGCAACCGTGCCTGTAGTATAATGATCAGATGGTGTGTCCACAGGTGTACCTTCCCCAAATAGTGCAAGCTGAGTCATCATCCAGCGGTGGTGACCCAAAGAGGTCTCCACAGTTCTACGGCTCCACACACAACAGTCCCACCAACGGCTCCAGTCCTGTGGACGACGAGGACCCCCTGGAACCCTGAATCCCCCCCCCCCCCAGGCAGGCAGAGGCGCTGGAGCACAGCTGACACCCTCATCCTGAGTGCTGACTTGGTACTCTTCCTAACCTTAACCACTTTATAGCCCTATTTTATGCTAAATAGCCGTCTACAAGATCTGCTACATCTCGTAGATCTGCTATTTTTTGCTGTTTTCGGTATTCGTAATACATTTTTAAATATTTTGAGAAAGAATAAAAAATGTTTTGAAAGTTTTCGCCTATAATGACCAAAATATGGACACCAGGGTGTAAAGTGGTTAAAGCATCTTTCAGGGCGTTGGAAGTCAGACTGTCCAGACGGTCAGCGTTTTGAGTTGACTTCAGTCCCCACCGCTCTCTTCCTCGTTGGGAACTCCAGGTGGCGCTAGAGAGGAGAGTGGACTCGCTTCCAAAAAAAGCCTGGAGCTGCAAAAACTACAACAACACACTGTGAGGAAACAGGCGGTTAAAGTGAGTTCCTGTGTCAAACATTGCGTTCTCTCTCTACAGCAAAGAGAGCAAACAAGAAGAGGAATTGACGTTAATTCCATCTGAGTTATGGATCATGGTTACTGAACTGTAAACAAGCATCTCTTTAAGATGCCATTGGTGGAGAAACCCATGAAGGACAAATATGTCAAACGTTTTACACCACAAAGCTTTAGTGTTAGTTTATCACCCTTACGGGTCCTTTTTTACACTCTTCAGTGTTAAATTAACACTCCAGATGGCATGCTGTAAAGCAGTGGTTCTCAAAGTGGGGTCCACGGACCCCCCCAGGGGGTTCCTTGGTGGGGGTCCCCAGCAAAATGAGGAACAGTTTTTTAACCCTTTATGTACTTCGGCTACATTCAAAATATTGTGGGAAAACGGGGAATAATTTCGACAATTTATAACGACACATTATCTTCTCTTGAATTAAATTCTTTAGTAGGAATAATCCCTTGAGATTCAGCATTACATTTTCGAGGAGGGTCCTATAAGACCCCGTCTTATGGGCGTCGCTGGCACAAAACATTTAGATATGAACATGTTTGAGAATCACTGCTGTAAAGCACAGTTCTGTACACACACACTCCACGAGGACAAGAATTTTACCAAAGAAAGAATGTTAAGCCACAAAGTGCCCTTTGAAAACAAGCATAAGAACACACTCTCCATACAGTGACTGTAGTGCATGTGCATCCATGCCTGAACACACAGCCTGAACACACAGCCTGAACACACAGCCTGAACACACAGCCTGAACACGCAGCCTGAACACACAGCCTGAACACACAGCCTGAACACACAGCCTGAACACACAGCCTGAACACACAGCCTGAACACACAGCCAACATCCATGGTGATCATGAACTCGCTGTGTAGCCAATCATACAACAATGACCAAACCAATCAAGCCACTATAGATGCCATAGTGGTTCACAGTACAATCCTCACTGTTCAGTTAAACACTTAAATTACCTACGGGGTTCCCCAGGGGTCTATACTTGGTCCCCTCCTGTTAGTTGGTTCATTGGTGTTTGTTCAGTACTGGGGGAAAATATATGTTCAGGTCGGGATACAAATGTTACTCTTTTTTCCCCCACATCACTTCCAGTTCCACTTTATCCTGCATGAAAACAAACGATCTGTCTACCAAAGAGCTGGGGGAGAACAAACACTGTATAGCAATGATTGCAAGGGGAATATAGAGCTATTTAACACTTATTTGTACAAATAAATATCACTTACACCCCCTTTTACTTGTACAAATGCAACCAAATGGACATTTGTACACTCTTCTTCACATGGATAAATGAACAGGGAGGATTGTACTGTGTAGATAGAAAACATAACATGCTGCCTGACTGTGTGTGTTTGTAATATGTTGGTAGTGTAGTTTATCACCTGGGTTTTTAAACGTCTCCATTGTGCCTTTGTTTGTACCTCACATCCTATGTGTTTTGTACGGACAGAGAACTGTCTGGTGTTTGTTATCAAGA
Source organism: Gymnoscopelus braueri (assembly GCF_963280865.1). Classification (NCBI taxonomy): domain Eukaryota; kingdom Metazoa; phylum Chordata; class Actinopteri; order Myctophiformes; family Myctophidae; genus Gymnoscopelus; species Gymnoscopelus braueri. The sequence goes on along the minus strand of NC_137616.1, from coordinate 48,354,081 downwards.
GCTTCCTGTTGAAACATGTTGGACAAACTGTTATCTCAATATTTGTGGGAATTTTATACCTATAGACTCTGTGACATTTTATTTGTTTACAGTCTAGCCACTGGTTTGCTTATTATTACTTTAAGACGCGTTGCTCTGGTTTAAAGGAAGGAAAGTTCATTATTAAAGCTGCAATCTGTAATTTATGTCCCATTTGATCCTGGTGTTGGGCAATAGCGCGTTACAGTTATAATGCATATCGTTGTTGTCGGGCAGAAACCTCTTATCTCTATTTAATTTGTCAGTAGTACAGGCAACAGGCAGTTCAGAGCTCCAGTCTAACCCTGACATAATGCTACAATACACATCGGTTAAAATATGATTTTATTCATTAAAATAAATTCCACATTGCAGCTTTAAAGAATGTAAATTCATTTAAATAAAGATAACGGGTTACATTCTACTGTACTTTTAAATAATGTTTTGCACCTTGGAGAGTTATTATTTAACAAGGCAACCAAATTATTTCAGAAAAGTTGACGTTGAATCATTTTCACTTTGCTATGAACTGATATTGCTCTACAAAAGCTGTTACACATTTTCAAGGCACCAAACGTCTTCTTTTATTTGACAACATTTGTATCTTTGATGAACATATTGTTAATGTAATGAAGGCACAGTTTTCAGTGTTAATAAATATTGACCTACAGTAAAATGGATTTAAAAAATGTGTTGAAGTAATGCACGTCTCCGTGTGTGTCTGTAGGGGATGCTGTTGTCCTGCAAAAGGTTCTCTTAAAAGTTCCTCTCGTTCTCTACTATTAAGCAGTGAAATAGAAGAACACACACACATCTGAACTGAAGAGTTCATTCTAATTCAGGCTGACACTGGTATGAGCCGTACGTGGTCTTCTATGAACTGTACAGATGGGGGTCCATTTGGTGCCATTAGGACACTGTCAAGAGTTAGAAACTGATACATTAACACTGGGTTTTACTGTGTATCCTACTCTGTCTTTATACTGCACTAATTAGCTCTGACCTACAGTAGTGTTTACATGGTGTTAATGAACATTAAGAAGCATTAGCGCCTGCTAAAGCCTCTTATAATTTAGTCCAGTATAATCTGGGGAAACAAGTTCTCAAGCCAAGGAGGTGATTTTATACGATCGACCCCGCTGATCAACGTCTCATTCATAGTAGACATACTCAGATATAAAAGGAGAAGTACAACAATGTAGAAATACTCTGTCACAAGAAGACGTCCTGTGTCCGAAATGTTACTTTGAGTAAAAGTACAAAAGTATTGGCATCAAAATATGCCTGTAGTCCATTTCACAATCGTAATTTTGGTTGTAATAATTAGTTAATGTTGCAGCTGGTAAAGCTGGGCAACGATTTCATGTGATGTATGAATTAATTGGTGCTGCTGCGTAGCTCATTGGTTCTCAAAGTGGGGTCCGCGGACCCCCAGGGGTCCTTGGGGGGGTTCCAGGGGGTCCCCAGCAAAATGTGTTAATATAGCATCACAATAATTTTAACTGCTTTAACCTTTTACACTTTGGCTATTCAAAAATAGCAGATCTACAAGCTCATAGCGCGGTGCCGCGCTATGAGCTTGTAGATCTGCTATTTTTTTTTAATCGTGAAAATGTGTGCAAGCCTTTGAATATATAGTTTGTTAAAGCGAACATTTGTAATTCAAATCTTTGCTTCTGGGGGGTCCCTGGAACGAAATATTTTGAGATGGGGGTCCGCGTCCAAATACATATCATTTTGGGGGTCCTTGACATGAAAAAGTTTGAGATCCACCGGCGTAGCTTACTGTATATTACAACATAATGTATCGGCATGTTTTATATTCATCTAAATTGGAGTAAATATAACTAAATAATAACTGGTGGAGTAAAAAGTAGGTTTTCCTCTGAGATGTAGTTGAGTGGAACTAAAATGGAAATACTCAAGTCAAGTAAAAGTTGAGTAAGTTTTGAGTAAATCATGTACTTAATAGGCCTGCTACTACTAGTTCCATTCCAGCAGTGATTTATAGAGCGCATTGTTCAGGTCCAGCCCAGTCTGTCGTGGTACAACACTACAACAGCACAGCACTGGCTTGGCCTGTCGGTTGTGTAATGACCAACTAGAGAGGCTGAAACAATGCCTGGCGTAATTCAGAGAATTAATATCCAAACACAACCCCGCCTGTAATACACACATGCACACACAGTCACACATGCACACACAGTCACACATGCACACAGTCACGTACACCAGGCAGCATCATTCTGGTTCACATGATGCAGTAATTACACCGCTGCTAATAACCACACATTACATCTTAGACAGGGAGCACCAGTGTTTGTCTGCACGGCGTGACACTGGAGGGTAAATATTTAGTCTCTCTGGTCATGAGAGCAGTGATAACTCATAACATGAATTAGGTGGTGGAGGACCCATTCCCGCCAAGCCTGTCCGCGACACGTCGTATAGCTCAATTATCTGTGTGTGTGTGTGGTGCTGAGAGGTCTTCTGTTCAGGCAGCTGATTGTGTGTGTGTGTGTGTGTGTGTGTGTGTGTGTGTGTGTGTGTGTGTGTGTGTGTGTGTGTGTGTGTGTGTGTGTGTGTGTGTGTGTGTGTGTGTGTGTGTGGTGCTGAGAGGTCTTCTGTTCAGGCAGCTGTGAGTGTGTGTTGAGTTGTCAAACGGACTGAGCATGCAGTAATCCAGACCATAACCAATCATGTAGTTTGCACCATGATGAATATTTGTGACAGGATCAGATCAAATGTCATTTTTGCAAGTAGGCAAACATGAAATCATGCAAATCAATGACATGTTTTTTCGTGTTAGTTTTTTTCATTGCACAAGTTTAAATGTTGCAAATTGTAAACAGCGGTTTACAATTTGTCCTGATGTGAGAGGGGTGAGATAACAGATAAGCAGAAGGAGCGAGTGCATTCTCCGGCAGCGGCAACAGCCGCGGAACGTCCGCGGAACTTCCGGTGGAGGAGCGGCAGCTCCCGGCAGTGACTGCCGGCGGTGGAGCGTCAGCTGCCGGCGGAGCAGCGGAACTGCCGCGGAAACTGCCGGTGGAGGAGCGGCAGTCGCGGAACTGCCGGTGGAGGAGCGGCAGTCAACTTCTTTTTCCGCCGATAAAGTATAGTTTTGGACCATGACGGAGCCGCGCCGAATCAGCAGACCTTGAGGCCAAGGAGTCGCGCCCGAGCGCCTCCAGGCGCGAGTGCCCGCGACGACCAGCCGATGGTCTGCTATTCGACTAAGCGGCGTCCGAGTTATGTACCGATAGGCACAGAATCGTAAATAATATTAGTGGGGACTGCGTTACACAAACGCAGCACACTCCCAAAGCTGACGGCAGCTCCAGCCGCCGCCGCCGCCACCGGCAGCAGCCGCTGCCGGAAAATGCACTCGCTGTCCCTCCAGATAAGGTCGCTTTGACGGGCTCTCTTCTCCGTTTTTGCGTTTTTTTTTTTTATCCCACGATAAAAAATTTTAACCCTTATTTTTCACCCGGTGCCAATTTTTCTAAGTGATCCTGGGCGCTACACTCCCCGCACCAGCCTAGGGAGGCCAGGGCCGAGCTCATGCCTCCTTCAATGCACGAGAGCCAACTGACCTTCACCTGACAGGGGTTGTCTTCTCAGCTTCTTGATTTGAAGTTTAACATACAAGTATATTTTCATCACCTAGGTTCAAACTTCAATATATGACACATAATTTGAATGGTTACTTTCATAATCAGTTAAATAAAAATAAAAAACTAGCGAAATGTCTGTGGCCCACTTGTCCTCCATTCACACTGCCTGAATCTGATGCTGAGAGACTGAGACATGAAGTGATGAAACCATCCAGAAATAGCCCACCGTACAAAGCGCACGACAATGCGTCTTATCCTGACGCATTGTGCGATCGTAGGATCTATTTCCGGCGCGCGACACCGTCATACAGACGGAGTACGATCATCAGGCTGATGACGTGAGAAAGCAACACGGGGTCACAATGTGGAGGCCCTTCACACAATGTGGAGGCC